>NC_138033.1:60674997-60889997 GCF_964106645.2 Podarcis pityusensis | reverse complement strand
GGATTTGTCCGTGGTACTGAAGCTAAGGAATCTGGAGGGTTCGGTTATGCTTTCAAATTACTAGGCAAGCATCTCAGTCCTTTTGTGCAATACTGACATGGTGAATTATGCACAATGCCCCCCTCCCCACCTCAAAACTCTCAAATTCAGCCCATGAATTGATATCCTAAGGAGGAGGGTGAAACTACCTAATTGGAAGACAGACAGTGGACATGGTGAGGTTTTAACCTAGAGCAAAGCCAGAAGAAGGAGGGAGAGGGGGGGGAAACCACAGACTATAGGTATGCAGAGAGGTTTTCATTCAGCACAGGGGCTCTTCACAGCAGAATGCGCACACCCTCATCGGTGGATTAATAACACATATTGTATGATTATTACACCCCTTTTTCCTTTTGCTTGGAATAACAGCAGCGTAGTCAGGCAGAGAGAGAGTGACAGTGAAAACAGCCTGACACACACCCTAGTGGGGAGGAAGTTCTCATCTCTGTTGTCATAGACCTTAGCATCCTTGGAAACAGCTAGAGATGAGGCGCACTCGCAGCCTAGCAAGTGTGGAAGGAGTCTGCAGATCACAGGCTTGCGTGGGATGACTGTGTGTCCTCTCCTACCTTCTGGATTCCAAGAAGAACACAAGAGATGTCAGGAGGACTGAAAGAAGCCTAAGGGCTAGTGAATTGCCCATCCCTGAAGGAAGCACACTGTTAATGCATTTGTGCCTCTCCAAGCCAAGTGGGGAGGTCTTCCTGTTCCTCCGGCGTAGAAAGGGAGGGCAACAGAGAGAGGAATCAGCCCCCTGTGTCCAGGCGGCTTACTCATTTCCTAGGTGCCGAGCCACAACGCATCCAGACATTCATCAAGTTCCCAAACACTCCACCACGGCTACAGAAAGTCAATGAAGGTTTATATGTCATTGGTAGTTTCTAGACTGTCCTGGGGAATGATTGACTGCGTTCACATCGCAGCCGTGGCACACGCAAGATAATGAGATGTAGAGAAGTCGGGGGGGGGGGGACGGACACAAACCATTTCCATGGGAGAAGCATGCTAGCTGGCCTGACGCCTTGTTAGCTGTCGAATGCAGCTTTGTATGGAGATCTATGCATGTTTCCACAAGCAACTTTTGCAAAACTGGAGCTCTGTTGGATTGGGGTGGGGTGAGCTGTTTCTTCTGAGGCTGTAATTGCTGGAATGTTGCACACGATAACGTTGTGTTTAAATATTTATTTATGCCCTCGTTTTAAAGGCCAAGCTTCTTGCAACTCATCTAAAAGAGCACGCACACAATTACAATCGCTCACACGAGTCAATCTAAACGGACCATTCCATGAAATTTTAAATAATATTGTTTTATTGTTGAGTTATTTGGCCTGCATTCCTATACTCTACTACTACGGAACTGTGGGTCATGGGGCAGAGAGACATGAAAGTTGCCCTGCAGGGTATTTGAATCAGTATTAAGATGTGCTAGATCATGGGTAGGCAAACTAAGGTCCGGGAGCCGGATGCGGCCCAATCACCTTCTAAATCCGGCCCACAGACTGTCCGGGAATCAGCATGTTTTTACATGAGGAGAATGTGTGCTTTTATTTAAAATGCATCTCTGGGTTATTTGTGGGGCATAGGAATTGGTTCATTTTTTTCAAAATACAGTCCAGCCCTCCACATGGTCTGAGGGACAATGGACCACCCCCTGCTAAAAAAGTTTGCTGACCCCTGTGCTAGATTCTATGTGGATGTGGCATAAGAACACTTCCAGGACCTCATGCAAACTTGGTCCAACACTTAAAATGAAACTGAACTCTCTGTAAAGATATGTGGTGAGGGAAATAGATTTGTTGGAAAATCTGCCTCCACAGTCCAGAAATGAGCAAACCATTTTGATCGTGCAAGATGTGGAAGCTGTGACGGCACTTTGAGGGGTGGGCGTGGCTCATGATTACTGCTCAATATGTGGTTCTATCTTTGCCAAATCCATATGATAAAATATTGAATAAAAGAGGTTTTCATACTTACAATTATCAGAAGAAATTAATACTTTTAAACTCCTGTTGCAAACTTTTCTATTCCACCATTGAGCATTCCATCCACAATGAGTAATTGTTGTCTGTTTTTAACTTTCTTTAATGTTTTTAACTGCCTGTTGTACAGTTTTATGTTTTTATTGCTGTAAACGACTTTGAATTTTTAAAAATGATAAAGCAGTAAAGAAATATAAATATATATATATTTGAATAAATAAAATAATAAATAAATATTAAAATATCAGTATGTCTGTGCCCATCACGGGACTTGTCTCTGCCCATCTCTGGATGGTTCATCACCCCCATTAGTGCCCTTCCATGTAAACCGTTCCATGCAAAGGAAACTGGTTTCCCTTCCCATTTGATGTTATTATAATCCTGAAACAAATGCTTTCTTTAGCGAGAATTATTATTTTTTGTAACTTCATTCTTCTGCCCGCCCCCCATAGAAATGAGCAGATTCTTAGAGAATCGATGTGACTTCAAGAATCCAAATTAACAAACACATGTTTTGAGGTGCAGATGTGTTTGAGGTGCAGATGCGGGGAAGAAAGTTGACCCGAGGTCAGATGTAGCCAACATTTGGGTGTTGGGATGGATAACAGAGCTCATCACAACCAAGTCAACCCTGCTGAATTGAATGGGGTTAAGATCCAGGTAACAACACAGTCCTAACAAAGTCTACTCAGGAGTACTGTTGAATTCAATACGGCTAACTCCTAGAAAATGGGGCTGAGATTGCAGCCTAAGTGGAGTTAGGATGGCAGCCTATGTGTGCATCTCTCTCTCTCTGTGTGTAAAATCTGTATTTTAAAGGATAAGAATTATGAATAGCTTCCTGGTGGAGAAAAAATTATCAGAGACAGGAACATTTTGTTCATACAAGGAAAGACACCCATCAGAGAAATTGGAAATGGGAAAAGGAGAAATTGACAGAAAAGAATCCCAAATGGAATTCCATGGATGTATAATTCAAATATTGGGGGGAAACAACAAGAACCCCTGTTTGTTATTAATACGTGTCCAACAGCTAACAATGTAATAATAATAATAATAATTATTATTATTATTATTATTATTATTATTATTATTATTATTATTTATTTGTAACGCGCATCTGGTCGGGCCTCCACAGCCACTCTGGGTGGCCTCCAACAAGGACTAAAAATAGATCAAAATGTCACACACCAACACTTTGAATTGTGCTCAGAAATGTACTGGGAGCCAATGTAGGTCTTTCAAGACTGGTGTTATGTGGTCTCAGCAGCCGCCCCCAGTCACCAGTCTAGCTGTCGCATTCTGGATTAGTTGTAGTTTCTGGGTCACCTTCAAAGGTAGCCCCACTTGGCAGAATTTTGGTTACTCACGTTGATTGTTCTTCCTTCCCTTTCTGGGTAAAACAATATCTCGGATTGGAAGCTTCAACCATCAGTCACAACAGAGTTCTTCATCCACGCTGTCATATGAATAAACCTTTACAACATTTGAAGTGTGTGTGTATGTGTGTGTGTGTGTGTATGGGGGATGTGAGGAAATGGGGCATGGTCAGTGGTGTATTGATTATGCATGGTGAAGATAATGTAGATAGAGAGAAGATCTTGTCCCTTTCTCACCATACTAGAACCCATCATGAGGCTGAACAGCCTAAAGGAAGCAGTTCCCCACTTAGTCCATCTCTGCTGTGAGTCCCACAAGAGCTGCTCCCTGCTCTGCTAGCTTCTTTCCACCAGGCCTGGGAGGCTTCTGACTGCCCCCAGCTATGAAAGCTGCTGCTATGTCTGCAGGTGCAGAGACCATCTTTGCTGCAAGTCCAACTGGACCCTCAACAGTTGAAGGAATTGGGTCTGTTTAGCCTGGAGAAGAGAAGACTTGAGAGGTGATATGATATCTGTCTCCCAATATCTGAAGGGCTGTCATGTGGACTATGGAACAAGCATGTTTTGGGCTGCTGCAGAGTGGAGGACCCAAACCAATGGATTCTGGTGACAATAAAGGAGATTTCTACTGAACATCAGGAAGAACATTCTGAGAGTAAGAGCCGCATGACAGTGGAACAGGCTAGATCAGAATGTGGTGAACTCTAATTCGTTGGAGGGTTTTCAGCAGAGGTTGGATGGCAATCTGTCAGAGATTCTCTAGCTGTGATTCCTGCAATGCAAGGGGTTGGACTAGAGGACCCTTGGGGTCTCATCCAGCTCTGCAGCTTTTGGATTCTATGAGCTGATGATCAGAATGCCTAGAAACTATTGGAGTAGAGGCTTGCTTAGAAGGGATTTTTTGGGGGGGCGGGTGTCAATATTTAACTTTGGAGATGCTTAATTTTTGGCCTTACTGGTATCTTTGTTGTTAGACTTTATTTCAAATTACGTGGGGATTTTTAAAAAAAATTATTGAATGCTTAGCAAGACATTTTAATTTATTGCTTATGATAAATTCTCTTACGTTTTTGTAATAATGGAAATATTTTCATGTTGTGAGGCACTTTGAGCATGGTTTAACAACCAATAATTGCAAGGGACTGGGCAAGGTAACCCTTGGTCTCCCTGCCAGCTCTACAGTTCCATGATTCTATGATAGGCAGCATACAAAGAAACAATGGTGGGGGTCATAATTAAACTATGAAATTCACTGTTCTCTGTTGATGTGATTCAGGATGCCTATGTTCACTTCCAGTATTAACAGTGGGGCAGTCTAGCTCAGCCTTTCTCAACCTGTGGTCCCCAGATGTTGTTGAACTACAACTCCCATCACCAGCGGCGTAGCGTGAGTTGTCAGCACCCGGGGCAAGGCAAGTAATTTGCGCCCCCTAACCCAGGGCAAGGCAAGTAATTTGCGCCCCCCCAACCCCTAACCTGCCGATCTGAGTCGAGTTGCTGCTGGCGCTGCCGCCCAAACCACGCCGCTTGCCCGGAGGAGGAGGGGGGCAGAGAGGCGAGGAAAATGCAACATGGCCCAGCAGCTGCAGCAGCAGCAGCGGAGGCGGGGCTGTGAGGAGGGGCTGCCTGGCACGTCCTCCGCGGCCCTGACGCGCGGGGCTGAGAGCCGCTGCCTGCCGGATGCCTTCAGCCCGGGCGCGCGCACAGCTCGTCGGTTCCACGAGACATGGGGCTCTGCTACAGCCTGCGCCCGAGGCTCTTCGGCGACTCCGGAGGCAGCGCGCGCGCCCCCCCAGATGTTGCGCCCGGTGCGGCCGGCCCCCCTGGCACCCCCCACGCTACGCCACTGCCCATCACCACTAGCTAGCAAGGCCAGAACTCAGGGATGATGGGAGTTGTAGTCCAACAACATCTGGGGGCCCACAGGTTGAGAACCACTGGTCTAGCTCAAAAGGTGGTGGACTCTTCTTCACTGGAGGTTTCTAAACATGTTTGATGGCCAGTCATTTCTGCATTTCAAGGGGTTGAACTAGATTACCCTTGAAATCCCTTCCCAAGTTCCTACAGTTCTATCGTTCTGTTATTCTTTCAGAGGCAGCACACCTCTGAACACCAGTTGCTGGGTATCCTAAGAGGAAGAATGCCATTGCACTCAAGTCCTGTTTGTGGGCTTACCATAGGGGCAGCAGGTTGCCACTGTGAGATCAGGATGCTGGGTGAGATGGCCCATTGACCTCATATAGCTCCAGGGCTTTTCTTATGTTTGTGCATGATTCCTAAGCTCCAGCACTGAAAACATGAAGGCTGTCAGTGCTGCTAGCCGTGATGGCTATGCTCTACCTCCACTGCCAGGGACACTGATGTCTCTGAATACCAGTTGCTCAAGTCCAGGGTTGCCATATTCCAAACAGTGAAAATCTGGACAGAAAAGTTGTCAATAATAATAATAATAATAATAATAATAATAATAATAATAATATATTTATATCCCGCCCTACCCAGCCGAAGCCGGGCTCAGAGCGGCTAACACCAATAAAAGTAACACGGTTTACATAAAATCACAATCAATTAATTGAAATGCATTCTAAAATCAATTCATCCTAAAATCAATTCAAAATGAAATTAATGGCAACCATTGAGCTAGAGATCTGTGAGGATTACCGAAGGAGGGTATGCCATACATCCAGATTTCCCCAGACATTTCCACTGATTTCTGCCCAGACACTGCTGCCGACTGCAGTATTCCGGATCTGTCCAGGAAATTCCAGATGTATTGCAACCCTATCAGAACTGCAGGAGAGGAGAGGGGCTGCTGTGCTTATACCCCATGTGTAGGCTTCCCACTGCGGCTTCTGTTTGGCTGTTGTAAGAACGGAATACTGGACTAGATGGGCTTTTGGGACACAGGGACATAGAAAGCTGCCTTCCAGAGTTAGACCATTGGTCCACTTTGCTCAGTATTGACTGGCAGAGGCTCTCCAGGATTTCAAACATGGAGTCTCTCCCAGCCCTACCTGGAGATGCCACCACTGGGGATTGAACCTGGGACCTTCTCCATGCAAGGGAGATGCTCTACCATTGAACAATGGCCCACCTCATAGCTTTGGTCTGAACCATCAGTGCTCTTATCGTGCCCTTATGTCATATTCACCCTAAACACTAGTTATCTCTCCCTCCTCCCCAGCCTGGCTCTCCCTTGCCCTGTCCTCACTATTTACATTCAGATCTCCTGATCTCTTCCCTTTTCCCTGTCTTGTTTGCTTAATGTAGATTTTATGCCCTCCGGGCAACACATCTGTGCTCCGTGTGGCACCTGGCGCATTGTTGGCACTAAATAATTGTTAAGTAGTAGGAGTAGCAGTGAATGGAGCACACTTTCAGATTAGATTTGCCAAGCTAAGCATCTCTATTTGTTTCAGCGAGAATAAACACAAGAGTTCAGGCTAATCTGCCTTTGATCCAAATTACCTGTTGTGAACCTTTATTTTTCATTACTTCACATGTGATTATGTACCTCTATTAAGTTTGAAGCAGAAAGAAATGAGCTCAGGTAAATTAGAGAATTCTCAGCCCAGCCAAGTTTCCTGATGGATTTTTCTGCTCCCTGACTGGATGCATCATTCAAAGTTGTCTGCCTTCCTAACAAAGGGGCACAAATCTATTTGTGCAGCAAAAAAATTATATGTTCAGAGGACTGCTTGCAAAAAATAGCAAACGGGGATCACTGCTAGAAAGGGATCAGACCTCCTCATGCTGATTTATTTCTAGCTCTAAACCTAAATTTGGGTGGGGTGTGTGCCATATTAATCTTGGGATGTACAAGGGCACTGTGGAAGCTGGAAGCTGGGGCAGTTTTGCAATGTGCATTCAGCAGGGAAGAGGGAAGAAACTGAAACCTGCAGAACTCATACGCCTCTGAATTTTGCAATGTGTTTCTCTAGCCAAGTATCGTGTACAAAAATGCATCAACTAAAATGTGCATATATTAGTGAAAATAGCATACAGAACTGCATTAGGTTAGGAAAAACTGTTCTGTGGTATTCTGTATATAAAGCAAAAATGGCATTAAAAATGTGCATATTAGGAGAAATTTGTGCTAAAATGCTGATGAATTTTCATGAGGACTTTAACCAAAAACAAAAAGCACAATTCGCTAACTAATGTGGAAATGTGGACAATTGAACTTAGGACTGGAAAAATGAGAACCTGAGAAAAATTTTAAATGACAGAGTCACCCTTCCCTAGCTATGCGTCCCAGTTGCATGGAATGGTGCCTCCATGTATAGACACATTGCAGATGATAGATTTAAAATTCAGTGATGGACTAGGTACATTCATTCTAGTTGTGGGGACCAAGCCCTGTTGTGTGAACTGGTCTAACATGAACTTAGAACCACCCATGTCTGTGACTTCTGAATCATCTTGTGCTGGCCAGGTGCCCATTTTCATTACTATATGCCATGATACCATCTCTTAAAGCAAACATTTCTAAACGAATTGAGGGCTCCACGAACCCAGCATTGGCTAATGAAATCCTGCTAGATCACTTGTCCTACTGCAAATGAAAGGGGGTGACATATCAGTGATGCCTACTGCAGAAACTTATCTCAGAATGTCAAAGGGGCGGGAAGTGAATTGGGTGGTGCATCTGAGCAAAAATATTGGATATTTATAATTTTGGTGTATGCTAATGATGTAATGCTTTTAAGCTTTCTTCCTTTTAGGTATATGCAATTGATGTCTGCTCAAATAACAACAACCAGAAGCATTCGGATTATGAAAAAGCCAAATGGGTTTCAGTGTTCTTTTCCATTGCTTTTTGGTATTAATATTATTATTATTGGCTGATTTTTCTTGCCAGTGTGTCAAGCAGATTTAAATGTATTTTGATTTTTTTAAAAGTGCACACACACACACACACACACACACACACATGCTTGCACACACACACACACACACACACACACACACACACACACTTCTTAGTTGACTTCCACCGCAGGAACTTAGAGCCATATTATTTTGTTGATATGTCAGGATTTCAAATCTCTCATCTGTGCTTTCCATGCACTAGCAAGATGTTTCCACTTTAATTGGAAACATTACCTTTTTTGCCTGCTCTATAAAGTGGGATGATCAGATTTCCCTGTCCCATTCCTTTACTTTGATGCCCTGCATGCCCATTGAGAACAAGTAAGGATGCAGGATTCCACATCGTCTTGATTGCTTCAGGAAACTTCCACTCCCCTAGTGCATGGATGGCTCGAATTCCCGCAGGTTTTATGTCAATATTAATACAGAATAGCTAGGTGCATGAGCCTCATTCCTCAACATAACCTGGCAGATTTATCTCTAAGAACTTCACAATTGCTGTAGGTATTTTTGCTTCCTTAAATTATATAGATAATTGAATTTGAATTTGAACCCACTCGTTGGGCCGTTGGTGTTGGGCCAGAGTCAACCTTCAAGGGTTGAAACATAGGATAATATTCCTAGAAGCTGAAAATTTGATCTGCTGCTGGGTGTGCATGTGCCGCATTTATCATTTGGTGGAACGGATGGTAAAATAAGGTGTGGCAGTTAGCAGAAAAAAATATGGAGTGGAGTGGAGAACTTAGAGGGGTTAAATATATAACATTTTCCACAGTTATTTCATTTCTGTTTGTTGAATTTGCTCCCCCGGATATCCATCCTCCACTATGAACTGGTATTATACCTAAACATTTTTGGTATTTAGCTTAAAATCTATAAATGATCTTTGTGGTCCTTTCATACTGCTGCTCCTACATCTTTTCCATGATTGTTTAGGTTTTTCTCTTCTTTCTGTGCATTTACAAGCAGCATGGGGACCAAGTTTATAGTTAAGTTTGTTATATATATCTCATTTGTTATTAGTCCTTTTTGCTTATCTGAAAAGATTACATATTATAAAATAATTTTATCCAACACACAAGATTTTCAACCTGGCCCCTATCTTTTCTATCCCCTCCGCTTTTCCCTGTAGAGGATGTTTCCTCTATTGTGACATTATTGAGGATACAGCAACCTTTGTATCCTGAAATTTTATCTCTCCTTTTTGGAATTCTGTGCTGACTCCAAGGCCAGATTCAGGCTCCTGTGTGCTATTCGTTAAACCAACTCTCAAACCCTGGGCTCCATTGTTGGCCGGTGTCACAAACAAATGCAGCGCTTAGTCACCGCCCACCATTGACAAAGATAATCTGATGGTCACATCTGCATGTCAGCCCCATAAAGAGAAACCCCCGAGTCTGTCAAGAGTGTGAAGCAGAAGCATTAGCGATTTCAATTCTGCTTTATTTCCCACTTGAAATGGAGGAAAACAGACAAAAAACAAATAAGAAAGCTAAACAGTTGCGTGAGAGCTAGCAATTTGCCGGGGAGCTGGTGACAGACACTGTATTATCATAATTGTCTCCTCTACATGATAGGACAGAAAAATAATAATGTCATTTTATTTATAGCCGGGGTGCCCCCTTTATGAGAGTCATACAAGTTTCTGCCAACTGGAGTAGGTCAAATGACATTTTTTGATCAGGCCTGTCCAAAGAGATCAAAGATGAATGGCAGGTAATGGATATCCCATGACAAACCAAATCTAAAACAGAAATAAGGCTGCCAGTGCCTGCCAGTTACCCATTAAAGGCTCACCTAACTAAGGCAGGCTGTTTGACATGTTAGCCGACCACCTAAATCAGCCAAGCGTAGGTGCTAAAATTGTGTATTATCATTGGAAATGGCTATTATTTCCTTGGTAACATTTCTGTTAAGGCTTTGTTTGTCTGACCAGCTATATCAGGAAGTAACGTCCCGCAGGTTTTGCTAAGCCTTCAGGTTCTCGGGAGATCAGCTCTGATCAGATCACGGGAACATTATCTTTTCTTTTCTTTTTTAATTGTCACATCTAATAGAAACACCTTTCTCCTCCAATCTCAGAAATAGGTTCTTTTCCTTTCTCCGAGGTGACAATTTTTGTCCAAATTCGTAATGGCTACATCGGAACATAGGAAGCTGCCTTCTACCAAGTCATTGGGTCTATCCAGCTCAATATTGTCCAAACTGATGAGAAGGATTTCAGACCTACCTGCAGATGCTGAGGACTGAACCTGGGACATTCAGTGTGTAAAGCACATGCTCTAACCATTGAACTATAGCTCCATCCCAGCTCCAATCTGTTCCATTTAGAGAGAGGAAACTAGAATTTCTAGGCACCAGTCTTTATTTAAAAGAATATATCTCGGGGGGAAAGTAGGCATTAGCACCAGGTTGAATCCTGTCCATAAGAAATATAATTATATTTCTTTGACAGGGATAGTGATCCAAGAGATAATTAAATTGCTTAGAGAGTCTTTCTTTTTCACTCAAATGTAAACAACCAAATAAACTGATGAAATAATTTTGAGTGAGTCAAGTAGATTTTCCCTGGGTGTGAACCAATCAGAGTTCATCACTTAAGTTCTGTTTATTTACCCTTTAATTCACTAGACCTTCATATCTGGAACTTTGCCTTTCATTTGCTCCTAAGTTATAATCAGATATGTCTAAGAAGATTTGGAATTTTCAACCAGAAAATCCAAACGTATTATGTAGAAAGGTCAATGGGTTGTACTCAACTATGTCAGATTCAGAGTAGTCCAATTGAAATCGAGTAGCCTTGACTAAAGTCCACTGCTTTCAACAGGTTTACTCTGAGGGTGACTTAATTGGATGCAACCCAATCTGTCTAACTTCATTCTATGTTTACGTCGCCATGAAGTTCACCATATTTTGTAGACTAGAAGAGGAAACAGGAAATGAGAAGTGGGATGAAAGCAGGTAGGCTAGATGGGGCCTATAACCCCTACTGCTAGAAGGCACACAAACCATCTGGTTTCTCCCCTTAAATGAATTTCTTCTGCACAATCAAGAAAGCTAGAAGCTTGATTTTAGAATAAATAAAACGATTATAGGCAACAGGATTAAAAGCCACAGAAGTCAGTGCAAAAAAACAACAACAACTCTTTTGGGCATACAACTGGAGCCATATAAAATTCTAAACCTTTTGTTATGATTTCTGACTTGTTTGATATAAATATTGCAGTAAACATTTTAATAGTTCCTCTAACCACAGCTCACGACAGACTTAAGCATGCTTAAGCTGATGAAAATCCATAGGTTTAAGCATGCTTACCTTTGTCTTGGATTGTGGCCTTTGTGTATAAAACACCTTGATTTATGCAATGCTGTTTAACGTCTTTTGAATGGGGATGTATATTTTAGTGCTGGTTTGTGAAGGAGGCACGTTTTTATAGTAAGGTGTGATCCTTTGGGGGTGGGTGGATTAGGATTGGGGAGACTTGTGGATCCAAACTCAAGCAATTTAACTTCATGTTCAATCAGTTCCCCAATCTATCATTTGAGAAGTATATATCTCGGGTTTTGCTATGTTAGCTTCTATTAGGTGAATCTTGTGATCAGTGAAATTCATAATTTACTTCCATGTCTTTGTAACAGCATGCCAATATTACTCCAGCTAAAGTTTGGTTGGATGAATCATCCAGCTACATAAGTCCCAACCTCTAAATCCAGGATATGAATAGGATTCAGAAATGTGGGGTTGTTGCAGTTAGGAATGGTTGAGGAATTTGAATTTTGCAAATTATAGAATCATAGAGTTGGAAGAGACCACAAGGGCCATCGAGTCCAACCCCCTGCCAAGCAGGAAACACCATCAGAGCACTCCTGACATATGGTTGTCAAGCCTCTGCTTAAAGACCTCCAAAGAAGGAGACTCCACCACACTCCTTGGCAGCAAATTCCACTGTTGAACAGCTCTTACTGTCAGGAAGTTCTTCCTAATGTTTAGGTGGAATCTTCTTTCTTGTAGTTTGGATCCATTGCTCCGTGTCCGCTTCTCTGGAGCAGCAGAAAACAACCTTTCTCCCTCCTCTATGTGACATCCTTTTATATATTTGAACATGGCTATCATATCACCCCTTAACCTCCTCTTCTCCAGGCTAAACATGCCCAGCTCCCTTAGCCGTTCCTCATAAGGCATCGTTTCCAGGCCTTTGACCATTTTGGTTGCCCTCCTCTGGACACGTTCCAGTTTGTCAGTGTCCTTCTTGAACTGTGGTGCCCAGAACTGGACACAGAACTCCAGGTGAGGTCTGACCAGAGCAGAATACAGTGGCACTATTACTTCCCTTGATCTAGATGCTATACTCCTATTGATGCAGCCCAGAATTGCATTGGCTTTTTTAGCTGCCGCGTCACACTGTTGGCTCATGTCAAGTTTGTGGTCAACCAAGACTCCTAGATCCTTTTCACATGTACTGCTCTCAAGCCAGGTGTCCCCCATCTTGTATTTGTGCCTCTCATTTTTTTTTGCCCAAGTGCAATACTTTACGTTTTTCCCTGTTAAAATTCATCTTGTTTGTTTTTGCCCAGTTCTCTAATCTGTCAAGGTCATTTTGAAGTGTGATCCTGTCCTCTGGGGTGTTAGCCACCCCTCCCAGTTTGGTGTCATCTGCAAATTTGATCAGGATGCCCTTGAGTCCATCATCCAAGTCGTTGATAAAGATGTTGAATAAGACCGGGCCCAAGACAGAACCCCGTGGCACCCCACTAGTCACTCTTCTCCAGGATGAAGAGGAACCATTGATGAGCACCCTTTGGGTTCGGTCAGTCAGCCAGTTACAAATCCACTGAGTGGTAGCATAGTCAAGACCGCATTTTACCAGCTTCTTTACAAGAATATCATGGGGCACCTTGTCAAATGCCTTGCTGAAATCAAGGTAGGCTACATCCACTGTGTTCCCATCATCTACCAGGCTTGTAATTCTGTCAAAAAACGAGATCAGGTTATTTGTCATTTGGAACCCTATAGACATTCCTGTACTGATGTGCAGATCAGATATCACCCATTTCTTCACACTTCCTAAACGTTTCAATAAATAATACATATGCAGAGAGAAAATGCTATTTAAAGCAGCATTTAAAATATATGTTTAAATGCAAAATTTCATGCAGATGAGAAAAATGCACATATGGGTTAAAACATGCAGAAAGTTGCAGAGACCGGAAATCAGCGATTCGCCTGTCCTTAATTATAATATGTACATTCATATTCCAGTTCACTAATTAGAAGGCTGCTCTGCTAATGATATATTTTCTCCTCTTCTCTTCGCTCCCCCTCCCTGCTCAGATTACATTCTCTTGGTAGCCTAAAGAACATATTTAGAAGCATAATTAGTTATAATTAGAAGCAAACAAACATAATTTGCACAAGGTAATTGATTATAAAAGATTAACAGGTAGCAGTAGTATTGGGAGGCACGCTGATTCAGTATTTGGTAATTGTCATTGTGGAAGGCTTGCATGTAACAAAGAAGGCGAAGAAGGAAGGCTAAGTATCTTTTGAAAGTTTCATAAGCCTCCCTCTCCCTGATCATCTTAAAGCATTAAAAGATATCTTTTAAATAACCAGAGACACCATGTCAAAGCCATCACATCACTTCCCATGATGGGAAGACAGACGTTTGACTGTTAAGCCTCTTGGCAGGAAATTTGGTAGTGACGTCCCATCTAATTTGTCAAGCACAGCAGTGGTCCTCCCTCGGCAGGAGGCTGCCAGCATGGGTCCTGACACATCACCTGTCTAGGTGAGCAGCCAGGAATTCCATCCAAAGTGACAGGGCGCTTATGCATCCCCATTCCAAGGAACAAGCACAATAATGTTTTTAGTCACTTGGTTCTGGAACAGGGCAGCGTCACATGACTTGGCTGTCAAGCAAGTCACCTTTGACATCTGGTTATTAAAAAGACAGCCTCCTCCTCCTCCTTCCCCTCACCCAACCCCTTCCACTTTTGCCTCAGTGGCTTCTCATGGAGGCTACATATGCAAATACTCAGCCAAGCCGGACCAGGCGTAGGGTGGCCATTTTTCCCTAGGGAGAGGAGTTTGTGCGTGGATGGTCATTGTTCATCAACATGTGCTAATTCGTATTAAACTCTTCGATGTTTTAAACCCTGGCATTGCCCCAACACGGCTGATGATCTTTTTTAAAAAATAGCCCCAGATGCCAACATTTAAATGGGCAGGTCAAGTTCAAACCAGCCTCTTGGCTAAAGTGAGTGAGCTTCCATATGCCATACCAAAAGGACTACTTGTCTTTGGTCAATACAGAACATCAAATTCCCAGACTGTAGAGAAGTAGGCAGGTAACTTTAAGATGATTTAAGCACTAAAACACATTTCCCACCTCCCAATGTGTGTTTTGACACTGAATTAAATGTGCCTTTAACCTTTCCATGCCTACATTTACATGCAGATGTGACATACCTATAACTTAGGAATGTTAATACCTAAGTTAATAGGAAATAATAGATGTTAAAGGAAAGAATGAATTATTGTTTGCAGGTATTTTGTAGTATTGTATCAAACACAGGCTGCTTCCGCTAGCATGCTTCCACTGTTGAGAGTGATGGTCCCTGTTCTTTCTTTAAAAACACATGCAAAAACAAAGGGTAGTATTTGAAGCTCAGAACCTGTTTGGGAAAGGACTTGGATATAGGACATCTGGACTGGAAGCTGTGCGATCCCTTACCTGAGATCAATTCACACGTTGCATTTTTAATGGTGTATCAATGTGAGAGTTATTTGCACAGGTGCATATGCAGAAACAATGCCACTTGTGAAGCAGGACCCTCATGGATCTGGAAGTTACTTTAGTGCATCATGGATCTGGTTGCCAGTGAAACCTATGTGTTCTCTCTCCATACCACATCCTCCCCCACCCCCGATATCTGAGGCTTTATGAGTGACTCCCTCAGTTTTCTACCTATATAAATTATTGTAGGTGAATCAGCACATTTTAAATGTGCAGGAAGTAGCATTCCACATATATATGGACATGTACACACATGTACACACACAAACACAGACAAGACACGAGAATGTGTATGCAAATATGCAGCAAGATGGGCAGTCACTCTCCATAAGGGCAAAGGAAAACAACCACAACAGCAATCTCCCTATCTAGCTCGGGAAATGCTATTCTTTTATCAAAGCAACTGTCTTTTCCCCCTTTCCCTTTCTGTCCTGGGTGGAAATTCGAAGCTATGTCAGGACCAGGAGAAAGGGAGCAAAGCACACATCTTGCTGATCTCTTTCTCCCTTTCCTGCAGGATCCAAACGGTGAAAACGATCTTAAATAAGTAAAAACCGGTGACTTAACGGAAAAGCACGAGATTCCACCTAATTGTCTAAGCATCAGATTGGGAGCAAGGAGAGCAGCCTGTAATCCTTCCTTCCTTCCTTCCTTCCTTCCTTCCTTCCTTCCTTCCTTCCTTCCTTCCTTTTTTACAAGCTTATAAAACAAAAATGCTTGTGGCACCAGCTAATCTGAAATGCTTTTAGCAGCATTGTTCAGTAGCAATAATCTGTCAACAGATTACAATTTTGCTTAATTTTAATGCGGCTAACTTAAGATGGTTGTATAGTAAATTTATGCAACTGATCACAGTTATTAAATTACTGCATCTGCAAAAGAAGCAATCAAACCCCTTATTATGGTTGCTGTGAGTGAATGTTAAATGTCAAGGAGTTACCAATGCGCTGCAGGGAAGCACGTTACAGTTAAAGATGCATAAAATATCAGCACTTTTTTAATGCTTGTGCATTCAACAAAGACTCCCATCCTAATTAACTGGTATGGAAATAAATAATTTTTACAAACTACCTTAGAAACAGTTGTGCTACAGTCCCCCCCTTCCTTTTTTTTTTGTCGTCAAAGTCTACTGCTTTGCAGCGATAGGCACGCCATTAGACACGTCGCCCTCTCACTCCCAGATGCTATGAAATATTTAAACCGCACATCAAAATTTTGAAAACACTATTATGAATCCAATGCTTTTTTGTGCTAAAAATGTAAATTATGGTGATCTATTTGATTGCACATCTTCAGGTTTCAGTCCTTTCCCTTTCCTTTTTTCACCCCAAGGTGGAAGGCAGGTCATACCTCAGAATGTAATAATAAGGCTTTTCTGACTAGGAACAGGCAAATCTGTCTATTTCCCCCCCTCTTCCCAACACCTGCGCTTATTTCAACCGGAAGTCTATTCCACCCCATTTCAGCACCAATCTGCATTTTTTCAAAAACAAACCCCACACAGAAATTCAAATTTAAAGATATATTTAATTAAGTGTTTTCGAAAGTATCAAAATATGCATTTTAAACATTCCAATGCATATTTTTTTTAAAAAAACCAACAACAACAACTAAGAACTATGAGGGGGTCTTTCAGGAAATACAAAATTCAGTGGCTAAGCAAATTCTGATCTGAACACTAGTTTGGGGAAACAAGAAGCTTTTCATCATGCTAACCACTCCATTGGCTCTTTGCTTGGTGGAAAGATGTTGAGGTTTTTCATATAAATCTTGACTTTCTTTTTAATAATCCTGAGATAGGTGCGTTACATGTTTTTTTAAAAAAAACAAAAACAAAACAAAAACAGAGTAACAGAAAGTTTTTGAAATGAAGAAGATCTGTGTTTGAACATGTCCGGTGCCAGAGTTTGCGAGGTTAGACAGCTGCTGGAATTTGAACTCATCCAAGACTCCCATCTTGCGTTTTTAGATTCCAGCCAGCTAAAATGCAATTCTTATTGTCTCTGTGCTGGGTTACATGGATGAACAATCTGACCTAGTATTAGGCTGGGCTTTCAATGGTCCTGAAAGGGGGCAGTAGCAAGAATGCCTAAGTAATGATGTGAACCTCAAACTTCTTCTGTATCAATTAAAACACCCAAGAAACATATTTTTGATTAGGGAAAAAAAGCAACGACTTTGCAGTTGTCAGAATGTCATGGGCAATTTAATAATATGCACAAACCTCTTTGCCTCTTGGACCAAAAAGATGGTTGCATGCAACATTTTCTGTCTGCTATCAGAAGGACTTTTGCACTGGCAGACAAGCAAGTTTTAATGTTCTGCAACAGCAGGTGCCAATGAAACGGTTGTGCTAGCAGAAACTCATTGCACAATGGATCGAACCATAAAATGGCCAACAACCTGCTTGTGCATTCTCTTACACAGTAGCATTCCTCTAGCGCAGAATATTTTGTCGGCGCAACAAGTATTGGATCAAACCTCCCACTGTATTTCAGGCTGCCGTGCTTCAGATACGGATGTCTGTTGGTTTCTACATAGGTATAAACAGACCACTAGGACTGCTAGCACGTGGCTACAAAGTGACCACCTGGCCTCGCAACCTGCCGAAGCCTTTCACATAACATACATAACAACAGCCAGGATAGTAATGACTTTTGGCCACTGCTGAAGCAAGCACAATATGAATCAGTGACCTAGATGCAAAAGGCTTCCCCACCTCCCCCAATTGCAAAAAATCCAGACTTTCTCACTTTCTGCCTCTCTTTCAAATGGAATTTTGCCATGTTGGATGTGGCTATTGCTCCTCTCTGCTTTTGTGGACCCTGTGGTGAAGAAAAAGGAAGTGGTAGAAAATGTCTCTCTCAGATAGATAGATAGATAGATAGATAGATAGAGGGATCTCTGTTGGGATCTATAGCTAAAACAGTGAACAAAAGAATGGGTTATAGTATATATTTCTCCTCCTCTGCCTCCTCCTCTTCTTCTTCTTTTGGCAGCATCTCACAAGCACCTTTGGAAATATGCCTCTTCATGTTCTCTCCACCATTCTCTGTTGTCTGTTTCCTGTACATGTCTTTCTGTCAAGCCCCATCCTATATTTCTGCATCTGATTATGCCTGTCTAAGTTCAGAACCTTACATTTGTCCCTATTTGAATTCATTTTTTTAGTTTGGGCCCAATTCTCCAATCTGTTAAGGTAGTCTTGAATCCCGATTCTAACTTCAGTTCTAAATTGATTTGGTGACTGCAAACGATGGTGTGCTTTGCGTGGTGGGTGGTGAGTGGTGAGCAGGAAAGGTCTCCTAAATCTGTTCTTAAAGATATAGAATTGAGGGGTAAAAATGCAAGTACAAGAGTCTTGCATCTTATGCAGGGGTTTGCATACCGTTCAACGTTCCTCTGATGAAAATAAGGATGTCCTATTCCATTATCATTACTATTATTATTACTATTATACTTATACCCTGCCCATCTGACTGGGTTGTCCCACTCTGGGCGGCTTCCAACATATATAAAAAACAAAACAAAACATTAAACATTTAAGAAAAACTTCCCTGTACAGGGCTGCCTTCAGATGTCTTCTAAGGGTTGTATAGTTACTTATCTCCTTGACTCCAGACTGTTTGCATGACTCCATACGCTCCAACATTTCTCCAATAAATATAGGGACATCCTAAGGAAAAAGCAGGACAGTCTGAGATCAAATCAGAAACCAGGATGACCTCTGTAAATCTGAGACTGTCCTTGGAAAATAGGGACTCTTGGATGGTCTGGGTTCGATCCCAAGGTTAATGCGTATATGTTAAAGTCACAATATATTCAGAATCTCATTACCCTAGGACCCTGCTTTCTGTAAGGCAGTTGGTGAGGGGAGGGCAGAGCAGGCAGCAAGGCCAAGAGCTTAAAAGTGCTTTTTATGCTGGATCCACTCATGGTTACCCAGCACAGAGAGATTGTAAAACCATGGCCTTGCTTCCCAGGAATGGACTGCTCATCACACTGGCACCAAGAGTGGTGGGGTTGCTCTTGCGAGATCCTGCTGGACAATCCAACTCCCTGCAGGATCTCACAAGAGCATCCCTACCTTGTCTGTGTATAGTTGCAATTGCTCAAGTTATATGGCTATACCTGTAAAATGTGGGCCTACTTTAACTCTGCGCTGTTCTTTGTAGAGTACAGCAATACAGTGGTACCTCGGGTTACATACGCTTCAGGTTACATACGCTTCAGGTTACAGACTCCACTAACCCAGAAATATTACCTCGGGTTAAGAACTTTGCTTCAGGATGAGAACAGAAATCGTGCTCCAGCAGCGCGGCGGCAGCAGGAGGCCCCATTAGCTAAAGTGGTGCTTCAGGTTAAGAACAGTTTCAGGTTAAGAACAGACCTCCAGAACAAATTAAGTTCTTAACCTGAGGTACCACTGTACGAGGAATGGACAAGCTCACCTTTACTAGCAGTCATCATCATTGTTTATTAAACTTTCTATTTTATTTTTTCTTTTATTAAACTTTCAAATGACTTTTTAAGACTTTCAAATGTCCGATGTGCTGCACATATGTTTTCTTATAACCCGGCAGCATTCCTGTAAAGCAGGCCAATACGTTTCTCCGCACACGACGGATGGAGACTGAGGTACAGAGAGAATTATTTAACCCCCAAACCACTTTTTGAGTTTGTGACAAGTTTGAATTTGGGTTTCTTGGTTCAGAGCTCAGGCTCCCAGCAACTTTGTCCCATCATTAAGCGTAGGAGGCCAGAGATCAAGGACATGCTATGCATTCAGAAGCTCGTGAGTTCATCTCTAGTAGTTGTTTTTTAAAAATATATATCAGATGGCAGGTGATATGAAAGGTATCTCTGAAGAGATGCTGGAGGTAAAGAATTCACCTGCATGAGGGGAGGGCAAATGTCAGCACTACAGGATCTACTTGAGGTCCATCAACCCAAGGCAGTAGTGAAAGAGCAGGATGTGGCGGACATATATTTAGAATTAAGAGGATGAAAGTCTCCAAGCACACGATCAGTTTAGGAATTGGTTCTGGAATCACAGCCAATTCACACAAAAGTCCATTCCAGGTTTCCCCCAAAGCTTTCCATGTATCTCACACCTATAAGTGTGTCTCTGTGTGTGTGTTTGTGTGTGAAGATGAGGAGAGCCTTTTCATCATTGCTTTCATTAAACCACTGGGAGATATGAACACTCCTGAATCTACTTCAAGTCACTCAGAAATCTATCCATGTACCTCCTAATTTTGCAGTGCACTTCTCAAGTCAAGTGGTGATTTCAACAATGGTTATACCAGTGTAAAGTATGCATAGAAATGGGTGTCCCAGTGGGAAAACTCCCCACATTATATTAGGTAGGGCTGCCATACGTCTGGATTTTCCCAGACATCACCGGCATTTCAAAGGTGGAGTTGACGTCTGGGGGGAATTTCCAAAAGGTGGCGCTTTGTCATGGATCTTAGGCAAGTCAATTGAAAAAATAAATAAATTGCTTTTTTTGGTGTTTTTGTAATAATAAAAGGGGGGTTTTCCTAAAAAGAAGAAGCTCAGGACACTTTGGGGTGTCCTGGTTTTTGCTTTTTGAAATATGGCAGCCCTACATTAAGAAAATTGCTTTGCATAAATGTGTATGGGGGGGGGGAATACATATAAAAATGTGTATATTAGGAGGAATTGAGACCAAATGCTGATAAATTTCTGTAATGAAATTTTAAATTGCAAATAATTGTAGAAACGTGGGGAACTGAACTTAATGCTACAACAAAATGGAAATGAGGTAAAAACCAAAATTGACAGATTCCACTGTTCATCACTGACTGCTTTTCTTGCTTTTGTTCCTTGTGTCTCTTCTAACTGCAATCTTCTGGTTTGAGAGTCTCATCTCTCCATCCCTAATTTCTTCTCCCCCTGTCAATCTGTGACTTTGTAAGCTCCCTGGGGCAGAAACCTTTTCTGCCACCACCACCACCACCCTGTGAATTGTTATTTTGTAAAGTTCTACCTCCAATGATGGCATTGCACTAAAACAATCCCAGAAAAAGAAGCCCTTGCTAATTGTCATATCCTTTGGAATTGAATCCAACAGTAAATTTCATAAAGTAGTGGACTCAACTGCCAGGTCTAGACTTTTGTGTTACACCATTAATGCTGCCTTGCTGCAAAGGGATCCTTTCAAGGATTCCTCATGGCACTGAAAAAATATTCCAGTAGAGCATTAAGGAGTTTGCTTCTGAAATGTGTTTAATGTAAATATGCTGTCAGATACCCTTCAAGTAATTGACAAGAGCAGATGATTAGCAGTGTTCTCAATAGTGTTTTTGCATAATCTTACATTTTGACAGAACTCTTCAGCATCGCCTTATTGTCAGCACTCCGCAATCAGGAATATTTTTCTTCTTTTTCTTCTTTCCTTGACAACGTTTACTTTGTCATTACAAATCTTGTAAATGGTCATTTAACTTGTTCAGTGTGCATGTACAACTTCCAATCGGAACACATCGGCGGGATCTTCCTTCACAGGGAGGAACTGTCAGCAAAGCAAACTTGGTGCATCTCGAAAAAAAGTAGGTTACTGGCAGTTTAAAAAAATAAAGGAAGGAAGGAAGGAAGGAAGGAAGGAAGGAAGGAAGGAAGGAAGGAAGGGAGACTAGCCCACATATTTGAGCCTTTCTTATTCTCTGTGTATGCTGATCTAATCCTAAAATACCTTCGGTGGAACCGTGGGCCAGTTCAAGCCTATATTAACTGCCCATGATTTGTCTTCCTTTGATTTCTGAACTTTTTATAACTTGTACCCGAATGTGTCAACTGATTATGTTGAAAATTATTTCACTTGAAGGGTCGCCTAGCACTGTATTCATTTATTTATTGGCAGAATTTGTAAGCCACTTTTCAGCATTTTGTGACGTTCAGTTAAATAGTGTTCAGTAATGTTCTCTGTTATTTGAGTGTGGACCCTTACACAGCTGAGACAGTGCCATCCATACACAAGAAGGAGATATCCTCTGGCTTTGGGGGGGGGGGTGAGATTCAGAAGGGAGGATCCAAAACCAGGCCAAGGAAAACTAAACATGCTCATTGGACATGGAACGTTTGCCGACTTTAGTGATGGAATGAAATGGAAATTCCTGGAAGAGCCTGTAAGCTGGAGGACTCCACACCACAACTTTTTGTTGCTGGTATCAATAAAGTATAGCTCACAAAGCTTGAACCGCAATATCTTCACTGTGCAATGGCTGATTCACTTTGGAATTCCTTGCCCATTGACATTAGGCAGGCATAGTCAGTATTTTCTTCCTTTAGATACCTGCACATGATTTGCTGATGACTGTTTTTAAATGTGTTTAGAACATTTTATTATAATTTCAATTGTTGTAAATATACTTCTGTTTTATTTTAAATGGTACACACACACACACAAACACACACACACCATAGATGTGTTTGCTGGCCAGGGCTCCTTTGGGAAGAAGGGTGGAATATAAGTTTTAGAAATAATAAAGCCATAATAAACAGTCAATGTTACAAACAGAAATGAAGAAGAATGTGTGAATCATCTTTATGAGAGAGCAGAGCTGGCCATTACTCAGGTCATGCTTAGACAATGGACTAGGTCAGGGGTCGGCAACCCGCGGCTCTTTTACACCTTTGCCGCGGCTCCGCAGATCCTCGGGGACCCTGAGCAGAAAAGCAGAAGCGCCAGAAAGAGGAGGGGGATGGAGCTGGGCAGCCGAGCCGGGCAAAGCAAGGCGGCGGCGGCAGCGGAGCTCGAGAGGCGGCGGCTGCTGGGATGGAGGAGGAGGCGGCAGCGGCCGGAGAAGGGCTGCTGCTGCTTCTGCCGCCGGAGGGAAGTTCTGCCAGGCGGCTTCATGGCTCATAGCTTCCCCCGGGGTAGGACGGGCGGCCAGTCCGTGTAGCCTGATAGACCACTGGTCTGAGTCAGCTTAAGGCAGTTAGTTTCCTGTGTTACATTGATGGGCCAATGGTCACATGGAACAGGTGTGCTTGAAGGTGGGATCTGAAGACAGGAAAAGAGGTGGTACCATGTGAAATGGACACGGGTTTTATTTTTAAGGACATTAGAGCCTTTGCTAACTTTTTCATCACCATGCAGCGTAATCAGACTACTCTAAAACCCAGCCTCTGTGATTCATAATGGTGTACTCTATACTTTGCGTAAATAGTCAATATGATAAACTTTCTCCTTTATTTGAAGCATCACTCTTGTATCCTCAGCCCCTCTTTAATCTATCTCAATGGATTTCCGGCTCGTATAGATTTGGTCAGTGACAAGGGTTAGAGTAGTCTTGTAGAACATTTACTTGTAGCTGTGAAAAAGCCCACATTCATCAGGGGATTAAGTCGATCAGATTGTCCCAGGGATCAATGGGAGGCTTGCGTGATCCCTCTTAAGGCTCTAATGCATTCAACCTTCTTTTGGTGAACATTCATACACACACACACATACACATTTCTCCGTCTTAAAGCCATTTATCTCAGAATGTCAAATCGCAATAATTAACCATTATTGATCTTAAATTCAATTAACTTCATTAACACAGGTCATGATGAGGGTGTTTGCAAGGGAAAGGCATTGGACAAGTGCCTTTTTCTTCTGTGACATTGAAGCTCACAATTGGAACTGTAAAGTGTTCTCTTCACATATTGTGCTGAGGACACTTTTTTAAAAAATAAACTAAAAATAGAGGTAGCTGTGGTTGGCATGATGGAAACAACATCTTCATCCCATTCCTGGTTGTCTTTAAAAACCTGGTTGCCTCACCTCAAATAAGGTATTGCTAAGTTGGGAAAAGGCTCAGAAAGGGGCAACCAAAGTAATCAAGGGCATAGGGTGGCTTTTCACCTTAGAGTAAAGGCAAGTAATAGGGGACTGGGTAGAAGTATATAAAATTAATAATAATATATGGTTTATTGTTGCTGTATTGTCCATCATGGTCATTTCAACCACAGAACAAAATATACATTATGCATCAATGATTAATAAAATTACACATGGCATAGAGAAAGCGGATAGTCTTTCTCCCACTCTCATAACATTCAATGAAGCTGAACATAGGAAGATTCAATCTAGATTGAAAGCAGCATGCTGAGGATGAGCATGAACAATTCCAGATTTAGAAAAACTTCATTTTTGCACTGAAAACGGGTTGGTATGTACACAGCTTCTATCTCTTGGGAGGTATGGTCGTCCCTCTTCCTATTCTGGTTTAGACACAACTTAAAGTAAATGATCCTGAATTCCTGAAAGACTGCCGTCTTCCCTACAGACCTTCTCGGGCACTGGGATTGGCTGAGGGGGCCCTCTTGGTAGTTATTCCACCCTCAGAGCCTCATGGGTAGTGATGGTGGCTTGGGAGAAGGCCTTCTCTGTGGTGGCCCCTACACTGTGGAACTCCCTCCTCACAGCAACTTCATTGTACAGCTTTCTGTGAATGCTGCACCTTTTGACCTTGGCTTTTGACACATGCCGTATATATTTATAGGACACATATTATTTTTATGGCTGCAAGTTGTTTTAAACTGTTTTTAATATTGTGTTTAAATGTTTTAACCCACCCTGGGACCTTTGGATGAAGAGAAGGAATAATAATAATAATAATAATAATAATAATAATAATAATAATAGTTGCATTGTTTTGTCATACAGCTGGCATGTCCAGTTCCTGAGTTCATATCGTCCCCTGACTAATTAGCTTTTTATCTGTGGAACTAGTTCTTCATCATTTTGGATGCGTGATAACTTGCTGTATGTGTCTTTAGAAAATGGTTTTGCCAGTATAATGAAAAGGTGCCCGCCTGCCTAATGTCAATTACATCAAGTGGACATCCAGTTTGCCTCATTTAGGTTTTCAAATACTATAAATGAGCAGAAATTGTGGGGCAATTGGCTGGGCCGGAGTGGGGTGATAGTGGACAGAACGTGAATTTCATTTAGAAGCAAGAGTCCTGAGACGTTTAAAGAGTCATTTTGCTGCTTGCCTTTCACGTCTCAGTTCTGCCATTCCAAACATGACAGTAGTGAGACAGTCTAGAAGCCTAATGGTCTGAATGTCGCTTTCTGATTTGGATGGAGGAAACTAAAGTTTCTTCTGAACATCTTGTGAAGAATCATAATAATTAAGAGTCATTAGAGGCATATTGAGTGCCCTGATTCTTGGGTCTGCTTACATCCTAATGTTGGCTGTTGGCCTTATATCCGTTTCTTTCAGTGGACTGGCATTTTCCAGAGTGATTAAAACATGCCACCCAAAGACAGGCATGAAATGGGAAGTGATGGCATTTGGTATTTCTGGAATCAGTTCAGAAGACAGATTTGGTGACACATTTATCTACTCTTCCTCCTGCTTACTGTAGAGCCAGTGTGGTGTAGTGGTTAAGAGCGGTAGTCTCGTAATCTGGGGAACCGGGTTCGCGTCTCCGCTCCTCCACATGCAGCTGCTGGGTGACCTTGGGCCAGTCACACTTCTTTGAAGTCTCTCAGCCCCACTCACCCCACAGAGTGTTTGTTGTGGGGGAGGAAGGGAAAGGAGAATGTTAGCCGCTTTGAGACTCCTTAAAGGGAGTGAAAGGCGGGATATCAAATCCAAACTCTTCTTCTTCTTCTACTGAAAAACTTGCACCAGGTGGAATTTTGGGTAGCCCGAGCTGGGTGCATCTGATGGGTGGGTCTCCAAAGCATACCCTTGGGGGGTGTGGGTGAAGAATCACCTGTCACCAATCTTTTATTAAAAAACCCCAAAAAACCCCAGAAATATTCCTATTCTAAGAAATGCTTCTTCTGTATATGGAAATGGTACTCACTGAAAAGCTTGGTGTTCTTTAGGTTTATCAAAAATATTTACAGTGGTACCTTGGGTTACATATGCTTCAGGTTACAACCCAGAAATATTACCTCGGGTTAAGAACTTTGCTTCAGGATGAGAACAGAAATCATGCTCCGGCGGAGCGGCAGCAGCAGGAGGCCCCATTAGCTGAAGTGGTGCTTCAGGTTACGAACAGTTTCAGGTTAAGAACGGACCTCCGGAACAAATTAAGTACTTAACCTGAGGTACCACTGTATTAGGTGGGACAAATCAGTGCTCTAGAGGGGGAGTAAAACCACTGGAACATAAGAACAGCCTTCTGAATCAGGCCAATGGTCCATCTAGTCTGGCATTCTGTGCTCACAGTGGCCAACCAGATGTCCCAAGGGGAACCTGAACATCAGGGCACTCTCCCCTCCTGTGGTTTCCAGCAACTGGTATTGGAATCCATAGTACTTTGACCCCCAAGAAGCATGTGATTATTTATTAATTCTTGCCTTCCCCTGGCACACAAAAAATACTAGCAATTCCTTCCTACCTTATCATTTGTGAAGCATCTTGATAATCTGTTTTCAGCTTAGTAGGCTAGATCGATTTGGTATTTACAGTAAGCCTGCAACTTATGCACATTTAACTTGTGTGCATTCAGGTTTACACGTGTGGCAGAATTTTAAAAATAAAAAGTGGGCCAGGGTTCCAGAAAAAATGACTTTGGCAATCCCACCCACCATTGAACCCAATGTGTTTTGACTATACCCAATTTTGGATTTAGGTGCGATCCTCAGAACCTAGCACCCACGTAAGTTGCGGACTTACTGTATATCATTCTGACTCCTTCATTTCCCTACCAGCCTTCCAAAGTTTGTCTTGGATTGTGATGGGCTCAACTTGGCACCAGCAAATGGGGCCAGCCCAGAACGTTTTGCTCCTTGAGCCACAATAGCAGATGGTGCCCAGTCCCTGAATCAAAGTACTCAAGGCTGAGACAGTTATGATGGCACCTGAGATAGAAAAATCGCACCACTGCCTCCCACTGGAACTAAAAATACAACATTAAATTAGGCCCCATCTGCACTATAAATTTAAAACAGTATCATACCACTTTAAACAGTCGTGAATCCTGAGATGCGCAGTTTGCTTACGGCACTGAGAGTTGTTAGGAGACCCCTAGTTGCTTCCGAGATATATAATTCCCAGAGTTCCCTAGGAAGAGATATTGATAGGGGCCTCTTAACAACTCTCAGCACCTTAAATAGACTGCAGGTCCCAGGACTCCTTGAAGGAAGCTGTGACTCTTTAAAGTGTTATGTTACTGTTTAAAATGGTTAGTGCAGATGGAACCTTTGGTAACAATTTTCATGGCATTTCTATACAGCTTCCTCATTCTGCCTAATGGTAGGACTGGTCCTGATAGTGTAGGATAAGGGAGGAATGGAAGAAGGCTGAATATTTCTTTCTCAGTAATTTTTTATTTTCCCCTGTTCCTGCTTTCCTCTCAGCTTAGAAGAAGTTTAGAAGCTATAGTCTGATATCCCTATAGAGCACAGCTAACATATAAAAATGAGGTTTTGTGCAGTGGTAGTTTTTAATGTGCCATATTTTCCAGAGACAGAGGCCCCCTGAAAACCTAGCCAAATATTCTTCTTGAAATGAAAAAGGTGTGATTCATAGTCTCATTCTTCCCACTCTAATCAGTTAGCATATACAGCCCAGAGCACAGACTCTCTACTGGGCCAGATCTTGGTAGCGAGTGCAAATTGATGGCACTGTGCAGAATCCTCAATTTGATTCCAAATCTAAGCAGTGTGTGTCCAAGGTTTCAGTCACTAAATCAATAAGGAATCGCTTGTTTGGGCTTTGCAAAAATCCACATAGTCTGGAAACTTTTCCAGGCGACTGCGCGCATGACACATGTGCACATTTCTATGAAGGTGAGGGAAGGATTCCAGTGTTTTGGCTTTGTTCTGCAAATGTGAAATAGTAATAAATAGGGTCATGATTGTGTTCATATCATGGTAGAATTTACACGGCATTTCAATTGCTGCTTTATTGGCCCCAAAGGGTGGAAGATAGAAAGCAACTATGATGATAGCAACCTTTGTCAGAATTCCCAAACTTGCATGTTAACCTATCTACAACCCCTCAAAAGCCAGGTTTTATAAACATGGAATCCCAAAAGATGTGCACTCAACCTTCTTTTTTAGGGGAAGAGGTAATTATTCTTACATATCCACCATTAACAACCTTTTTACTGCCTCTTTTGACCCTACTTCTAAAACCAGAAGAACAATCTTGGGCCCAGAAGGATTCCAGAACAGGTAGTTCATTACTGTTAGTATGTGTACCAGCTGAACTCACCAGAGAGTGAGAGACCTGGGTTAACGCTCTTATACAAATGTTGTCATACAAATTCATGTAGTGTGCCTCGGTTTCTCTGCTGTGTTTCTCTGCTTCTCTCTTTCACACACAGAAAGAAATCTGAGCATATTGTACTAACTTGAATAGTGGTGTATTCAGAGTTTGGCTTCAGAGAAAGAAGTCCTCTAACCAACAGGACCAGCCTGAAGAGATACGCTGCCTGAAGTGAAAGGCAAAGATAGCTTCCCTTTTCCAATTTCACTTATGGAAGCTGGATGAACTGGCAGCTGTGGACAGAGTTCTCCACTGTATCCAAAGGCAACAATCTAGCTTAGGGGCAATAGGGCAAAATGTGCATAGTTGCAGGACTTAGAAAGTTACTTTTGCCCATGAAGGTGGCAATCTGTGGCCCTGTGATAACAGTGAAATATGCAGGACAGGACATAGAGTTGTGTAAGAATCAGACTAAATCGTGATTGACTACAGCAGAAAGTGGGGTTGGCATGGCAGCAGGATAGTGGTATCGCTCTACATTCCACCAACCCTTGCTGTCAGAATGGTCTTCTGGCAGGGTTAGGAAACACCTCAACCTCTTTCAGGGTTAAGAAGCACCTCAACCACCTGAGCCAGGTGCCCAGCGTTTCACTGGGTGACCAGGGTGAAAGATTCCAGCCATGCAGGGGCCGTAACCTGAGCTTAGGGCATGCCATGGCCAATCTCTCCCCTTGCCACAGGGGGGCTTCCTTCACTATTTTGATCCTGCCTCATGACATCTCCACCAATATGCAGAAGTCCAACCATCACCTAGCAAGAGTAAGCCTGAAATCATTAAGGGAATGGTAGGGGGGAAACCAGTCAAGAGGGCAGTTAAGGTTGGGAGAAAAAATCATTTCTGGCCCTGTCAACCAGCGACCCAAGTAGCTCAGTGAAATACTAATATTGAGGGAGGGTGGGATGGGAAGCTCACTAGGGGCAACATGGCCTAAGCACATGTGAGTGAAGCCTTTGAAGGCCTTACCCTTTCTCCTTCTCACGAGATCCCACAGAACAACGCCACCCTGCAAGACCTCATGAGAGGGCAATGGAGATGCCACCCCCAGTGAGCAAAGTCAACCCACACACAGTAGAGCTAGGCTGAACAGTTATGGAGAATCCTAGGAACTGCTGCTTGTTAAGGCTGCTAAGAATTGTAGCTTGGCGTGTGTGTGTCTATGAGCACCCTTAAACTACAGTTCCCAGGATCCCCCGTGACTGTTATCAGTTGTATAACAGTGCTTTAAATGAACGGTTTGGATGTGACCAAGATTATGCAAAAATCAAATAAGACGATAGGTGTACATTCCTCGTCACAAACAACCCCCGTGCCCTGTCAAATCTGCATTCAAATAGAGTTGTGTTTTCAAAGAGGTCAGAAACTACAACCGATTATTTGCAGTTACAAATCAAGCACCCTAAAATGAACAGTTGAATCAACTTGTGTCATTTCATACCACACACTTTTCATTTGAGGCGGCTTACACATTCAGCTCCAAGTTTTCCAGTGATTAGCCATCAAGTGATGTGTTACCGAGCGATATGTGTGAGAGACAGCAAGAACAGGCTCTAAACTTTCTCAACCTGGGTGGCTTCAGGCATAAGAATTTGGACTCCTTCTCTTGAATACATCAAAACAAAGATGGAAGGGATTGAAAGGGAAATTAGATGCATAACATAAATTTGCAGAGTTCTGTGTTTGGGGGGATGGTAACTGCTATAATAGAAGAAAACACGTATTCTGTTATTGCTCCCATTGTATCCTCATCTGTGTAATTGTCTTATTTGAACGCATAGCATTAACACATTTGACTTGCAGTACCAATCAGGGATCTGGCTTGTTAAATATGCCCAAGGCATGGCTGCAGCTCAGAGGCTCTGCTTGCAAAAGTTCCCAGATTCAGTCCCCTACCTCTCCAGGTAGGGTTAGTGTAAAATCATGGGGAGCCACTGCCAGTCATTGTAGACCAGTTATTTTCAGCCTTGGGACCCCAAAGATTGTTGGATTACAATTTCCAGCATCCTTGACAATTGGCTGAGCTGGCTAGGGATGATGGGGTTTTTAGTCCAAGTGACAACTGAAGATCTGAAACTGAAGAACTCAAATGTATACAATGCTGCTCCCACCTTTGAGAGGGTGTGGAGGCACATTTGTCACATCCCAACTACTTATGCCATAGCCTGTGCGATCTCTGTGCTTCAGGTAGCCATCTTCTTTTCAGGGGATGGAGCATAGATGCAGTGAGAGCATCGGAGTTAAGGGTTTGTGCCAAAAGTGAGCTTTGAGGAGGAAGAGTTGGTGCAGCCTCACAATTCTGTCGTAGCTTCCATTAGAAAGGAAAGAGAGAGATTTAGATGGTTGAATGTGGTGCAGCTGGAAGAAGAGATAATATGAGTTCTAGGTCTGAAGGTGGCAGGGAACAAGGCCACAGAGGGCTCTGAAGGAAAGGTTGAGAAATTTGTGGCAGTTCTGGGAGCAGGCAGGAAGGCAATTTTAATGATGGGCATGCCCTGGGCTATAAGAGAAGTGAATGATTTTTGTCAGCAGAGTCAAGGTCTGGAGAGAGGTGAGAATTAAGATGGGGCAGTGGAAGAGGGCAGAAGATAGGAGATACAGATCATGAACCTATTCTATTCTATTCTATTCTATTCTATTCTATTCTATTCTATTCTATTCTATTCTGTATTGCCAAGAGGACAGGGAAGAGGAAGGGCCTTATTTTTGCAATGTTGGAAAAGGAAAAGCAACTTGACCTGGAGATGAGGATGGAGGAGAATTTTCAGTTCCTGGACTAGTATACAGATTGCAATCTAACACTCTAACACTTCTCTGCCATTATCGACTGAAAATGTACTGGAATATGTAAAACTGAAGGATAGCTAAGGCTAAAATATATTTAGAAATGCATACATTGAGATAAAATACACATTAAAATATTTTGTGATAAAATATGCATTTAAACACATATCCAAATAATGGATGTGCATATGGATTATGAAAAGAGCTTCTTAAGTTCACCCAACTCTCCATGATGCAGACTCTTGGAAATGAATACTGGTCCTCTCTCAGCCTGGAGCCCTCCAGATGTTATTGGACTACACCTCCCTTCAATTCTGACAGGTGGCTTTGCTGCATGAGTCTAATGGCAGTTGTGGGTGTGTTTTTGCTGCCATTATTACTTAAAGTGTTTGTACCCTGCTCTTCAGCCAAAATGGCTCCCAGAGTGGTTTATGTACAATCAGGTAAAACAAGCAGGCAAGCTTACAATTTATGTAAAAATGACACACAAGGGAAAGGAGACAAGGAGGGAAGGGGGGAAAGCAAACTCAAGTACCAGTTCTTAAATAGTAGCTCTTATAATGACCAACTGGCATAGAAACAATTTAGGGTAGGAGTTACCTGATGGAGCTGGTCTTTTGGCAGACCTGTTGGAACAAGGCCTTCTTCTCATCTTTCCTGCCGAAGCAGCCTGATGGAAAAACATGAATTGAGTTTGAGGGTGCTGCCCCAATCATAGCAGTGTGGTTTGTCAATGATCTTTCAAATCGCAATTAATGCAAACTGTGATTTGAAAGGTGGCTGCAGACTGACTTTTTAGCCCCCAAAAAACCATGGTTTGAGAACTGACTCAGATCTGGACATGAAATAAACTGTTTTTGTGCCTGAATCCTGCCATAAATATCAAGAAGGTCACTTAGAGAGGTGGGATTGTATAGAAGGGTAGCATGTTGTTGTTATTATTGTTGCCCAACCTGAGACCATAGAGTGAAGGGTGGGTAATTAACAATAACAACGATACCAGTCAATATAATGTTGGCAGGTTTAGTATGAATGATGGAAGCCATATTGTAAGGAGACAAAGGAGTGCTTGGTGGAGAGACTTTTGAGACAACGAGAAGGAGGAAAATATGTTGCATGTCACTCCCTGCCAACTCCACACACACACCCCGACCTCCATGTGTTGGGCAGAAGTTCCCAAGGTGGAGACCACACATGTTTAGTTGAATACAGAACTTCTGCTCAATGTGTGGAAGACTGAGGGGTGATGGGATGAGCAGGGGAAGATGGGGACAGCAGCATCAAGTGTAGGACTAGGTGCTTGTAGACGATTTCTGTATAACCTTCGAATGTGTGATACCTAATTCCTGAAGAAGGCTATGAAGGATTCTTAGAGTGGTGGGGTTCAGGGCAGTGAAGCAGTTAGTGTAACTTACTGCTGGCTTCAGAAAGACTTCATACAAAAGAACCAGGAGTTAGCAGCAGTTGTAAAGCATGAATCAACTCAACCCATTCAAAATTAATGTTCCCGATGTTTCTGGTGAACAGAGTAATAAGCATTGCTATCAATCCATCAGTCTTTGGGGTAAGTCTCCCTGCAACCCACTCACCCAACCAAGTGCGCGCGCGCGCACACACACACACACACACACACACACAGTATTCAATACACTTCTGATACTCTTGCAAACTCCAACATGGGGATTTCATGTAGATTCCTAATTACAGACTCCGTTGATTCTACTACCTGCACATATGTAGAGTAGCACGTCTCATTTGCTATGATTTGAGTCTGAAAATAGTTGAAGATATCTGAATGCATATCTTTTCCCTGGTTGTGTTGTCTGGTTGTGAAGAACAGAAGGGCAGAGAGGCAGGCCTAGTGGAAATGTCAGCTGGCTAAATTAATGAGGAACAGATCTATCAAGAGGCTGAGTAGCAACTGTTTTGGATAGGCAACAACAGTGGAGAGGTGTTACCTTCAAACCCTTCTCTGGGGATTTCCAGAAGTACCTCTTTGATCACTTTGGAACAAGATGCTGAACTAGTTGGACAGTTGGTCTGTTCCACTGGGGATCTCTTATGGCAGCCTTGGCCAACCTGGTGCCCTTCCAAGGTGTAGGACTACAACTCCCAACAGTCCCAGCTAGCACACCCATGCTGGTGGGATTTCAGGACATAAGAACATAAGAAGAGCCTCCTGGATCAGGCTTGTGGCTCATTTAGCGCTGCTTCCTGTCCTCATAGTGGCCAACCAGATGCCCACAAATGGAAACCCAAGCACAGCAGCACTTTCCCTGCAACTGGGATTCAGAGACATTCTGCTTCCAACAGCAGAGGTAGAACATTGCAGTCCTGGCTAGTGGCCATCGATAGCCATCTCCTCCATGAATTTTTCTAATCCTCTTTTAAAGCCATCCGAATTGGCAGCCACCACTGGGCAAGTTCCATACTTTCAACTCTGTGCTGTGTGAGAAAGTCTTGCCTGTCCTGAATCTCCCAGCATTCAGCTTCTTTAGATGACCCCAAGTTCTCGTAGTATGAGAGAAGGAAATTTAATGATTTTAAATAGCCACCTGAGTCACCGAAAACCTTAGTGCAACCTCAGACCACCATTTCTCATTCTTGAAAGAAAACACAGTGCAGTGCAGGATCTCTGTTGGGTACCCCTGTAGCTTATGGTGAGTAAATATTGACAAAGTAGTCTAAAGAGCAAACACTTTGACATTTGTAATGTCCACTGGAAGATCTTGTATATATTTATTCTGGAAGAATAAGGGCAGCATACAAATTTTCCCAATCTCGCTTCTGCTGTCATTCTCCTTGTTCTTGCTTCATGTCAAGAAGTCTTTGCAATAGTAATTGGACATTTGTAGCACAAGTAATAGAGATGTTGGATCTCTGTTAGGGTAATATTTCCACATTGATTCACCTGATGTCCCCTCCTAGCTTTTCCCTATCCAAAATTAATTCCTATTTAAGAAGAAAAAAGAAACTCAGGACTTCAAGTCTTCCAGGAAGCCCTTATTACTGATTGTTGACTACTCTTGTACTTCCTATTACATACCTAGTAAGTACCTAATACTTACTATAATTAACAATCACAATCATAATTTATTACTTGTCCTTCACCCTAAGGTCCCAAGGCATTGAAACACAATATGAAAAACGATTTAAACCAAAAAGCAACAAACATAACCTAAAAAGAAAGAAAACAAAGAATAAAAAACGTGAACCATAAATTTTCCTTGCACTTTTTGTTTTGCTAACAAATCAACAACATTATTTATTTATTTGGGGGGGGGGATAAAAACAGCTTTTTGCAATAACAAAAATAAGGTGTGGCAATTTGTACAAAATTTAGAAATTAGAAACTGGGAGCACGGAGGGCTCTAATGGTTCATGGCTTACGTTCTGGAAAAAGTATCAGGAAATTCAGAACTCCAAAACCCAGAGCAAAATGAAGATGTAAAAAGGTTTGAACGTGTCACTGCTTCTGGGCTCAAAACGCCTTCTGCGGTTAAGCCCTCACTCTCAATGTAATCCCTGCCTTTCTAAGCAGCCCCAACATGCAAATATGAGCTTTTAATTTTCTTGTAATTGAGGCACTTTTGTTGTTGTTGTTTGTGAGATTTTTTCCTTTATTGATGTTTTTATGTTTTATTAAAGATTGGTTCTCAAAAATGTAATGAGTAAAAAAAAATCTGGCTTAATTTAAATTGTGAATCTGTCTGTTAAGAAATACATTAGGGGTAGGAGAAGCATAAGACATATTAATTGACAGACAGGAACTGCTGTCTCTGAGGTTGATACAAGTAATTTATTACTTTAGAAATGAATGCCACCTCCAGAATGTGCTTCATTAATTTCAAATTTAGTTTTAATTTCAAGCTGTTGCCCCTTGAGAAGAATAAGGTGGCAAATTATGTTCGAAGAGCAGATTTCTTCCCCCCCCTTCCCTCTTGCTTGGAAGAAACACTCAATTTTAACTGTTTAATTTTAATAAATAAATGTAGTTCTTTGAGTGAAATATGCCAGCTGCTGATATATAACATGAGACCAGCAATTGCTAACGCCAATTTTCTCTCTCTGCTTTTCCTTCCTCTTTTTTACCCTGCTAGCTTACGTTTCAGATGAACTGAAGGCAGCAGCAATGGCAGAAGATGACTTGGAACCTGACGACAACGTGGTCGATGGAGAACCTTCTGCCAAATACGCCTGTCCGGAGAAGGACTTCACTAAGAACTGCCAGAGCTACCAGAACTCTCCAGCTGCCGAGTTTTCCAGCCATGAGATGGACAGCGAGTCGCACATCAGCGAAACCAGTGATCGCATGGCCGACTTTGAAAGCAGCTCCATCAAGAATGAGGAGGAGAGCAAAGAGGTCTCCATCCAGCTGGAGGAGTCTGTTGTCTCGGACAGCTTGGAGCAGATGAAAGCTGTCTACAATAATTTCCTCTCCAACTCCTACTGGTCCAATCTAAACTTGAATCTCCACCAGCCAACCTCTGAGAAGAACAATGGGAGTAGCAGCAGCAGCAGCAGTAGCAGCAGCAGCTGTGGGAGCGGCAGCTTTGACTGGCATCAGACGGCCATGGCAAAGACGCTGCAGCAGGTCTCACAGAACAGGATCCTTCCTGAGCCTAGCCTTTTTAGCACAGTCCAGTTGTATAGACAAAGCAGCAAACTTTATGGCTCCATATTTACTGGGGCCAGTAAATTCCGCTGTAAAGACTGCAGCGCTGCCTATGATACATTAGTGGAATTAACGGTGCACATGAATGAAACAGGACATTACCGGGATGACAACCACGAAACAGATAACAATAACCCTAAAAGGTGGTCCAAGCCTCGTAAGCGCTCTTTGCTTGAAATGGAAGGGAAAGAAGATGCTCAGAAAGTCTTAAAGTGTATGTACTGTGGCCATTCATTTGAGTCGCTTCAAGACTTGAGTGTGCACATGATCAAAACAAAACATTACCAAAAAGTGCCTCTGAAGGAACCCGTAACCCCTGTAGCAGCAAAAATAATCCCAGCCCCAAGAAAGAAAACATCATTGGAGCTAGAACTTCCAAGTTCTCCAGACTCCACTGGTGGGACACCAAAAGCAACAATCTCTGATGCCAGTGATGCACTTCAAAAGAATTCCAATCCTTACATCACACCGAATAATCGCTATGGACACCAGAACGGTGCCAGCTATGCTTGGCATTTTGAAGCAAGGAAATCTCAAATTCTTAAGTGCATGGAATGTGGGAGTTCCCATGATACTTTGCAGGAGCTCACTGCCCACATGATGGTGACAGGACATTTCATTAAGGTCACCAACTCTGCCATGAAGAAAGGGAAGCCTATCATAGAGGCCCCTGTCACGCCAACGATCACGGCTTTGCTTGATGAGAAAGTACAGTCCGTGCCCCTGGCAGCCACTACCTTCACGTCTCCTTCCAACACGCCCTCTAGCATCTCCCCAAAATTAAACATGGAGGTAAAGAAAGAAGTTGATAAGGACAGAATCATTGCTGATGAGAAGATGAAAGACAAGGAAAAATCAAGTGAGGATGAGGAAAAATATGATATCTCCTCAAAATATCATTATTTGACTGAAAATGACTTGGAAGAGAGTCCCAAAGGGGGACTGGATATCTTGAAATCTTTAGAAAACACGGTCACGTCAGCTATTAACAAAGCCCAGAATGGCACACCCAGTTGGGGTGGCTATCCCAGTATTCATGCTGCCTACCAGCTGCCCAACATGATGAAGTTGTCCCTAGGTTCGTCGGGGAAAAGTACTCCTTTGAAGCCAATGTTTGGAAATGCTGAAATAGTATCACCAACGAAAAGCCAACCTTTGGTGTCCCCGCCCAGCAGTCAGACGTCCCCTGTGCCAAAAACCAACTTCCATGCCATGGAAGAGCTGGTCAAGAAAGTAACCGAGAAAGTGGCCAAAGTTGAAGAGAAAATGAAGGAGCCTGAAGCAGGGAAGCTATCTCCGATGAAGAGAGCAACACCTTCGCCATGTAGCAGTGAAGTCAGCGAGTCCCTCAAGATGGACACTTCCAATGACATTGGGTTCAAAAGCCAACAGAATAGCCCTGTTTCACAGAGGGAGAGCTGCAAGGACAGCCCAACAGGAGAACCAGTGGAAAATGGTAAGGAGCTTGTCAAGACCATCACAAGTTCCTTGAGCAGCAGCACAGCTATTATCACCGACCACCCTCCAGAGCAGCCATTTGTAAACCCATTAAGTGCATTGCAGTCTGTCATGAATATTCATCTTGGGAAGGCAGCTAAGCCTTCCTTGCCTGCCCTTGACCCAATGAGCATGCTTTTTAAAATGAGCAACAGCCTAGCGGAAAAGGCAGCTGTGGCCACCCCACCTCTGCAGTCCAAGAAGCCAGACCACTTAGACCGTTATTTTTATCACGTCAACAATGACCAGCCCATAGATTTGACGAAAGGGAAGAGTGACAAAAGCTGCTCTTTGGGTTCAGCGCTTTTGTCATCCACATCGGTGTCTTCAGCATCCTCTTCATCTACAGTGACAACAGCAAAGACATCTGCGGTTGTGTCATTCATGTCAAACTCGCCGCTACGCGAGAATGCCTTGTCAGATATCTCTGATATGCTGAAGAACCTGACAGAAAGTCACACATCAAAATCCTCCACGCCTTCCAGCATCTCTGAGAAATCTGACATTGACGGGACTACAATAGAGGAACCGGAAGAGGCGACCCCGGCTCAGAAGAGGAAGGGGCGCCAGTCCAACTGGAACCCTCAGCATTTGCTCATTCTTCAGGCACAGTTTGCAGCCAGCTTGCGGCAGACATCGGAGGGGAAATACATCATGTCGGACTTGAGCCCTCAGGAGAGGATGCACATTTCCAGGTTTACGGGGCTCTCAATGACCACTATTAGCCACTGGCTGGCCAATGTGAAATACCAGCTCCGAAGGACAGGGGGGACAAAGTTCCTTAAAAATTTGGACACTGGGCACCCGGTGTTCTTTTGCAATGACTGTGCTTCCCAAATCAGAACTCCTTCGACGTACATCAGTCACCTTGAATCACATCTAGGTTTTAGGCTACGAGACTTGTCCAAACTGTCCAGTGAACAGATTAACAATCAGATAGCACAAACAAAGCCGCCCTCCGAGAAACTGTTGGCACCTTCGCCAGAGGAAGAAATAGGGACCTCCTACCAGTGTAAACTTTGCAACAGGACTTTTGCAAGCAAGCATGCCGTTAAGCTCCATCTCAGTAAAACACACGGGAAGTCTCCAGAGGACCATCTTCTCTATGTGTGTGAATTGGAAAAGCAGTAGCATTTGCTTTTGACACACACCCAAACCACAATGACAATTGTACTTGGCTTTGAGGAAAACTGTCCAAAACAAACAAACAAAAAACCCGCCTTAAAGCTCCCCTTTTAGTTTCTGTTCTTGGCACATAATTTTTACTTTAACTCTGGGGTGTCACTCTTGGCCTGAACGACTTCTCTCTTTCGTTGTATAACTGTACAGTGTTTAATAGAGGTGCATAATCAGCTGTTGTTACTGGTAAAATATGAAGGTTAAAACGCAGTGGTAAGTGTTTGGAACTTTGTGTAAATTGGGGTTTAGTTGCTGTGCATCCCTTTGATGCCTTGAGCTGCATGCATTAACAAGACAGTTTAATTAAGCATTTATTAACTAATTCTAGTGCACTTTTTCCATGGTGATTCAAGTGTGCTGGTCGTTCTCACCCTGTAAATTTTTAGCCCTCTGAGTACTTTGAAGCACTTTTGCATTAATTTGGTTTTTTTAAAATAAGAATAATTATTATTATATTAATGAAGTATGTATATGTTTTCCTTTTTTACAACAACAATAGCCCCCTTACAGCTGAGGAGATATTCAAGCAAATCTAAGAATGGGCTTGAACAAGACGTGCCACAGTCCATTAGTTGGTTGTGCATCTGGCTGGTTAATGTTTGAAGGAGAGGATTCACCTGGAGAATGCAGACCAGCTTCTCCTGTGTGAGTTTCCCTTTGGCTGTTGCATGGAATTGCTACCAGCTTTATGCGCAAGTTGCTTGAGCAGCTAGGTGGTGGCACTTCCTGTGATGTCCAAAATCACTTCTGTTTCAGGGATCCGATACCTTGTTTCAGCACTTCCAGTATCCATAGTCCAGATTGTTCAGCCTGTCTTCGCCCAGACTGGCCTTTCTTCCCTTAGTTCTTATGGCTGGTGTGGACCAGCAGTCCTCCCAGCTTGGCTTTGTGTGATGTTTGCTTGAGCTTTCCACAGGCAGCAACTGATGGAGTGGCGCTGCTACGCTGCTCACCTCACCTCCACCCAACTGAGTTGCTACGGCATATCGGGATGGAGTGGAGAAGGGGCAAACCGGTGGCAAGGTCAGTGTGGTGCAAACAGGCTGCAAGAGCCCTGGATTCGCTCTGCCACGTTTACACTGCACTGATCTGACAACCACCACCAAGGCCCTCCTCTTCTCTGTCCCAGTGTGGTGCTGAGACTCAGTCGGGCAGAAGTCAGAGCAGCAGTGGAGCCCTGCCACACCATCTGCTGTTATCCACAAAGAGAGCTACTTTTCTTTCTCTGGGACGTGTCTTGTGAATCTGGTTGTAGGCTACCGTGCCAAATGGGGACCATAGGATGCTCCTTCTGGATATGCCTTTTGTTGGAATTATCTATCGCACCCCCACAACCGCAGGGGTGGCACCCATCGTGAACTTTCAGGCTATATTATTTTCACATTGAAACGTCGATGTATATATATATATTGTACAGATTTCAGAATCCTCATATGGAAAATGTGATTGTGGACAATGCCATTTCTTCTTCTTCAACGTTTTTATCAAGGGTGAATTTTTTTGTACCTAATATGCTCCAAGTATAAGTGGTACCTATAAATATATAAATATATATATAAATATATAAAATAATATTGTATATTTCTTTTCTAGGTCAAAAGGTTTTCTTTTAACATCTGAATAATGTAAATTATATGAAAAGATACACTCGATAGCATTTATAAAGTGTTCAAAAAAGAGAAAAACATTATTCTTGAAGCAAAGTATGGTTGTTTTCCTTTTGCTATACAGTACATCTATATTGATAGAGGTTCATGTTTAAATTATACATATTTATTCGTTGTTTGCTACCTTTTTTAAAAGAAAGAAAGAAAGAAGAAGCATTCTGATAAACGAAGCCATGGACTGGCGTGCATTACACCTAATTTTGCACAACATGAATTTTAAAGGTATTTATTAGTAAAATGAATAATAATAATAAAAATTCAAAAGCGAAAAAATTCAAAATCAACTCAGTGCTCAAAGGGTTAAATCTATTTGGGGGTGGAAGAATTGAAGGGGGGAAAAAACCTTGTACTGTATTTCATAAACATTGATAAAAAAAGCCTTTAAAATGTTTGTACTGTAATACTTTGCTTAAAAGTTACGAGGCATTCTGTGATATACCCTCTTCCACTTATTTATATGCACTCTTGGTTGTGTTATTTCCTATCGTAGAATGCCTTTCCACCTCTCTCTCTCCCTCCCTCCCTCCCTCCCTCCCTCCCTCCCTCTCTCTCTCTCTCTTCTTTTCAGTTGGTAACTTTCTGTTTTGTTCTCCCTAATTATTCTCCCAAGATTTCATACTGCAGTTTTATCTTTAGGCATATGAAAGGTAACCCGTGGTTACCAGCACACTAAGTGATTCTGTTCGTCTCCATTTTTGGCAGTTAATTTGCAGAAGTAACTGACAGCTGACACCATATGAGAATCTATGTGTACAATATTGGCATGTAAACAGCACAGACCCAGAATCGCACCCTCTGTGCCCCCTCTTCCGTTGTTGACAATGTGGCACCATTATATGACTCTTCATATAACCTTCTTTCTTTTCTTTTCTTTTTTCTACAGCCGCATTAAAATTGTCTTTTTTGCTATAATTTTGTGTTGCGTTCACAATTATATCTGATATGTGCTACGACTAACGAGCACATTAAAATTAAATTGTATACTTGCTGTTTATGACTGAAGCTTAAGGAGGCTCCTTCATCTGCCAGGTGTTGGCAGACGGAAATCTATACATAAATCACGGGAGTTTTTGTGAACTTTCGCATTTAAAGAGCAAGGGAGCAAATATTCAAAGGCTGCCTTGAAAAAAGGGGGGGGGGACAGAATGAAATGGAGGTTATATCTCCCCTTTAAACCTCCAGGAAGATTGACTGTAAAGAAGAGGGTTTATAAGCAACATTTTGTGAGGAAGCAAATAGATCGTTTGCAGAGCTGTGTATTCAAACCAAATCAGATCCTGATACGCAATGCCTCTTAAATGCATTATTAGTGTTCTGAGAAGCAAGGAGCCCTGGCAGGTTCCTCCGTGGATTAGAGAACTCCTTCCATCTCCTTTCAATTGACATGGAGAAAAATCCCGAGACTTATTACGGCAACTTTTATGATTTTCAGGATGTTTCCACTTTTGCACAAAATTGATAGCAAGGAAAGATAGGAGAATGAATGAGCGCATAGACAAACAAACGGAGACATTTATATGCTAATGGAAAACTTTTACTGGCACTCACGTATCAGTCTAACAAAACCACACGAGCTGCCATTTTAATCTTCATTAGCATACATGAACTGCAGTTTCCATATGCGAAGACGGGACATTGGGCTAGCAAGGCAGGCAGACAAAGCAAACCGGTACACTGCAACGTTACATCTTCTTTACATGTTACAAGGGAACCCTGAATCTTGGACTTGATCTGGACAGGACTTAGGGGATGCAAAACCAACAAACTGAGGAAGGGAAATGGGCTGCCATGCCAGGTTCTGGCAGCTGTGTCAGAATATTTAGAAAACCTGTAATCTGTGCCTCAAATGTAGCCTACTGTGTGAGGTTACAAGTCACATCACATTTTGCCCTTGGCCCTAGTCACCGTAGGCATGTGGACCCCAGAAGGACATTCTTTAGAGCAGGGGTCAGGAAACATTTTCAGCAGGGGGCCGGTCCACTGTCCCTCAGACCTTGTGGGGGGCCAGACTATATTTTAGGGGGAAAATGAACGAATTCCTATGCCCTACAAATAACCCAGAGATGCATTTTAAATAAAACCACACATTCTACTCATATAAAAACACCAGGCAGGTCCCACAAATAACCCAGAGATGCATTTTAAATAAAAGGACACATTCTACTCATATAAAAGCACGCTGATTCCTGGATCATCCGTGGGCTGGATTTAGAAGGCAATTGGGCTAGATCCGGGCCTTACTTTGCCTACCCATGCTTTAGAGAATATGGTCCTCTCTCCCGGGATACAGGTTGGCTAACCCTGGCACAGCTACATTGAATCCTTTGCAGGACAGATGTGGCAAGTTCACTCAGTCCCTTACAACCCCATTACAAAGCTACCAAACCTTCAGATACCTTATGGGTTGGCTGATGTTGGTGGGTGAAAGCTATTCAGCTTGCCACTAAGTCCATCATACCTAACACCAGGGCTTTTTTTCAGCTGCAACTTGCTGCAACTCAGTTCCGGCACCTCTCAGGTGGGCACAATAGACATTATATGAGAACAAGGGAGACGTTCATGGTGAGTCTGGGCACCTCTTTTTCTAGAAAAACAGCACTGCCCAGCACAATATCTACAGCCCAGTTCGTCAACTTCCCTGCACAACAGCTCCAGTTAAGCCTCCTTTTGCGGCTTGAGACATCTGCCCTGCCCATTTTGCAGCTCCTGGGCCAGTTCACGATACAGGAGCAATGCATGAGCTCACAAAGCTTCTGTTTCTGCCACAATCATTTCACTTCAGTCTATGCTCCTTAACTTATAGATCAGATTGTAAGTCTTCCGTAAGTGGAATCTTTGATTCCAGTGTCCACGCTAGTGGGATATCATGTTATGTATAATTTGATGAGTGGCTGAACCCACTGATATATGCTTCTCCTTTTTGCAGCAATGAATTGCCATATATCTTTGCACCCACCAGACACAAACATTTTAGATGTTGCTAGGGTGTCTCCAGCCACAGCTTAGGAGTAGAGCTTAGTGGAACTTAGGCATTCACTCCCTGATATCCCCTATTAAAAAGAATGGACAAAACCAAGGCTGAAAACTTTTGAAAGCTTCTATTAATCCGAATGGCAATTGAGGAGGCAGATGAACCAACAGTTGGATCCAGTGCAAAACATCTTATGTTTTTCATGCATGGGCTTAATTTCCCAGCCGAAACACAAAAATGGTCAACTCTATGCAAATGCTGGGTAAATTAAGACAAGCAGAAAGTGGTGCTATAGTTATGGGGTCTCAAAGATACTCTCAATGATGGTCATTAATGAAAAAGACCATAGAGTGGTCGTGTGAGAGCATGAAGATGGAAACATGGGTTGAGAGGCTTTCCTTCAGTGTCTTGTTTTCCTTCACAGATTGGATTTTCATCTGGGCTTTGCAAACACAGGAGCTCAAGAGACAGCATAATGAAAATAGCACACACTCGGGAAGAAAGTGGTACATTGATATTGGGATGAGCGAGGTGCGGGGGAGGGGGACAAGCTTTAAATCAAAAGTGGATAAAGGTGACCCTGGTCTAACCCCACCCAAGTTGTGGCTTGTTACTGTATACTGTATATCTTCCAGCCATCACATTTACGCAGTATCTTAAAATAACATTTGTGATAAATGTGCAATTTAACTAATTTATGGTGCTCTGATGTGCTCAGGGCTACATGCAAGATGAAAATCTTAAATGGAGCTTGAACAGCTCACTTCACAACAAGAAATCAATATGCCAGATCTGAGAAAGAATCTCAATGAAGTCAACATTTAGTGTGTGTGTGTGTGTGTGTGTGTGTGTGTGTGTGTAATATGAGAATGTGTATTTAAATTTTCAACAGAAAGGATTGTATAATTAATTGAAATATTGCATATAGGGTTGTTGTTTTTTTTAAAGCAACTACTATTGGAGCCCAAATCTCTCCAGCAACTTCATTATATTTTCTTTTGGCATCAGAAATTGTAGCTTGGCTGGTCTAATTATACCATTGCCTCCATCGTGCAAACTACATTGTAATTTTCTAACGGAAGAAAGACAGCTTTGCATTGTTTAAATCTGCAATATTCACAATATTGGGCTAATCAATTGCTTTTAATATTTTTGTTGGTAAACACTTAGGTAATTGATTTCCCACAAAAAAAGAAATAGAAACAAACCTGTTTGTAAATTGGAAAAGAGTGTGGGGAATGGTTTGCATGATTTTAGTAAGATATTTCATATTCTTGTTCCAGTAAGTGTTCAAAATGTAGGTGAATATCATGGTCAAATCCTGATGCATATTACAAATCCGGATGGATATTTTGGATGCCCACTTTTCAGACCTAACAAGTTAATGCTGAAAATTATGTCTGCCTATATTCACTGAACTCACTAGAATATCTCTGATATTTGGAGGTTTATAATATTGGTCTGGGATTGCCAGTACTTACAATATTTACAATGGTGACATTTGCCGAATTTCAAGCTTTCACTATAATACAGCACACGTTCGTGCACGCATGTGTAATGAATGGAAGAAGCTTTTTAAATTCTATATCTTCCGAATGTTACAGTTCATCTGCAGGAGAAAATTAATGAAGTAATTCCATTCAGTACAGGGGGAAATGAGTTGACTGGTAATAGGTAAATTTAATAAATGTTGCGTTTTTCAAATGTGCCTCTGAAGAGCTCTTTAAGTTTCTTGGAAAAATACATATCTTTTCATTTCTTGCTTTTATTCCTTTGTCTCTGTGTAAGTTAGCACCGCAGTAAGTATTATGTTACTTATTTCAGTCAATGATGTCCAAATATTATTTGCTGTATTACGTAACAGAGGAACAGATCATAAAAGTTAAACGAAAAGGGTGGGAAGATGAAAACGTTTCTAGCAACAAATGGAATCACCATTTGCTCTAGCTTGGACAAAACCTGTTTTCTTTCCTCAAAAAGGAACACTCTTGCATTTATGATAGAAGCCAGTCACACAAATTTATCTTGGCCACAGGAAAGCAGGCCATCCGTTCCTCATTTCTCCTCTATTGGATCTTGGTGGCAAGGATTGCTAACTAGTCCACATTCAGCTGTTGTGGACATAAAAGACATTTGGCCCAATACAGGAGTGATGCATAGTTGTGATCCACCAGCACGTTTACAGGTGAGAATTTCCCATCTCAACGATGTACTAAAGGCTGTTGAGAGTGCAGGGTGACCATCAAACAACTCTCTGCACAGTAGTCCTGGCTAGGGATGGAAGGAGCTCTCCCTCTCTCATTTTTCCAGTCTTAAATTCAGCTCTCCACATTTCTGCAGCAATTTCCAATAAACATTTTAAAAAAACCTTTATGACAATTCACCAGCATTTCAGTGGTGTGACTTTCTCAGAAATACATTTTTGTACGCAGTTTAGACTCAGGTACACATTCTTGCAAGCAAAAACTGTGTGTGTGTGTGTGTGTGTGTGTGTTTTCCAACCTTGCTCGTGTGCAGGAGTGCATATATATATGTGTGTGTGTATATATACATATACATATATATATATATATATATATATATATATATATAGGGGTGGGGGAGGTGAAAATCCCTTAGCCCTGGGAGTTGGCTTCTAGGCTCATGTAAATACAAAATAGTACTCTGTCAGAACGAAGATCAATGCAGAGAGAGAATGCTGCCTTGGCATGAAAATCCATGGGTTGCCTAACCCACGCGATGCCTCTTAATGGAGCAGTGTGGGTGCAGGAATGTGGCATTCCTTCCTGCACTGCTCGAGTAATACATGCATGGATCATTGATTCAGTATAGAAGGGAAGGTGTGCTCAGCAGTAGAACTGGTCACAGAGATGGGGACAGATTCAGTTCAGTTCCCATTGAAAGGTAAAACTAAGGTCCAGGAAAGCACAACAGTGGGAAGGATGTCTTCCTGTTTCCCAACAACTGCTACAGTGGTACCTTGGGTTACAGACGCTTCAGGTTACAGACTCCGCTAACCCAGAAATAGTACCTCAGGTTAAGAACTTTGCTTCAGAATGAGAACAGAAATTGTGCTCTGGCGGCACGGCAGCAGTGGGAGGCCCCATTAGCTAAAGTGGTACCTCAGGTTAAGAACAGTTTCAGGTTATGAACGGACCTCCAGAACGAATTAAGTTCTTAACCCAAGGTACCACTGTACCTGTTAAAAGTAGAGCAGAGCAACCAAAATGATCAAGGGAATGGAACGACTCCGCTACGAGGAAAAGTTGCAGCATTTGGGGCTTTTTAGTCCAGAGAAAGGGTGAGTAAGAGTTGACAGATAAAATCATGAATAGCACAGAGAAAATGGATAGAGAAAAGTTTTTAATCTTTTCTCATGATGCTAGAACTCATGGGCATCCAATGAAGCTGGCTATTGGGAGATTCAGGGCAGATAAAAGAGAGTCTTTCTTCACACAGTGCGGAGTTAAAATATGGAACTCACTGCCACAGGAGGCATTGATAGCCACCAACTTGGATTGTTTTAAAAAAGGAGTAGACAGATTCATGGAGGATAAGGCTAACTCTCCATGAATAAGGCTGCTAGTCATGATAGCTATGCTCTGTCTCCACGGTCGGAGGTAGTAAAGTTTCTGAATACCAGTTGCTGGAAACCACAGGAGGGGAGAGGGTTCTTGCGCTCGGTTCCTGCTTGTGGGATCCCCCACAGGCATCTGTTTGGCCAATGTGAGAACAAGATCCTAGACCAGCTCAGGCTATATGTACAGGTTTTCAAACCATGGTTTGCAGACCACTGGGTGATCCATGAGCTCCACTCAGAGCCATCCAAAAAATGTTGTAGAATGGACATGAATATCTGTCTTTTCCTTGGCATTTGATTTATATTTTTTTCCTTACAACAGAGATCCAAGGCCATTTTTGGATTTATTGAACAGGCTTACAAGGCCCTGGCAAAGTGCTCGTGATTTTCATACTACAGCGCTGGTGCAGTCTACTTGTTAGAAGTAATAATTTACCAGATCAACAACCCTTCTCAGTACCCTGACCCAAGAGCTGGTATTTTCATAGTTTACACGCTGTTCGGTTGAAGGCAGTTGGACTAGATCAGGTTTCCTCAACCTCAGCCCTCCAGATGTTTTGGGACTACAACTCCCATCATCCCCGACCACTGGTCCTGTTAGCTAGGGATCATGGGAGTTGTAGTCCCAAAACATCTGGAGGGCTGAGTTTGCCTATGCCTGGACTAGAAGAAGCTTCCAAACTCTACGGTTCTTTGATTCTATGATTGTAAAGACAACTCTGTTATCCTGCCCCCCCTTCCCCCCCTCAAGAGCTGCTGTGTTACCCTCTCAAAGCTTCCGCAGCTGCTGCCTCAAGGAGGACAAATGATCCCCTTTTCACATTGTGGAGCAGGAGGCGAGGAGCCCAGTTAAAAGGGAACAGGGCTCCTGTGGCTACTTGCTCGGGAGCAGGTCCAAAGGAACTTACCTTCTCAGTCCCACCCTCCCAAAGTGGGGGGGGGGTACGGAACCTCAACAAGGAATCTCCCTTTCTTTCCCTGGAGGAGGAAGAAGAAGAAGAAGAAGAAGAAGAAGAAGAAGAAGAAGAAGAAGAAGAAGAAGAAGAAGAAGAAGAAGCAGCAGCAGCAGCAGCAGCGGCGGCAGCTCTTGGAGACACTGTAGGGAGTTTGAATTTTTCTTTTTTGGGGGGTGAGGGAGGCTGTGCCATTGGCCCCTTTCCCCTGGGGGAAAGAAAGAAAGAAAAATAAATAAATAAATTTGAAGTTGAAAAATGTATCCTCTTTCTTTGTTTTCGGTGGTTTTCTAAAAACAAAAACAAAAAAAAGCCCAACAACTTTGGGGGAGTAGTCAGTAGTTTTACTTTTTGGAATATGGCAAGCCTAGTTTTGAATTTGGTTTGGCAAAAATTTCACGGTAAAAACTGTACTTTTCTCCCTAGCATAAATAATAAATACTTAAGAAACTGCAAAGAGAACTGACCACAAATATTAAGTTCCTTCTATGTGAGATTGAAAACAGCATTACAGGTTGGGGGAGCACATATGGCAACTTCAATTTCAGCTTCTCTTCCTGCCCCCCAGCCCAACCCCCAGTCCTCAGTTCTCCACATTTCCACATCAGTTTGCAAATGATTCTATTAAAAAACAAATCCTCATGATAACTTGTCAGAACTCTGACAAGAATTTCTTCTATTGTACACATTTTGGTATGCAATTTTGCTGAAAATGCACTCCTTCCTCAAGCAATTTCTCCTAATGGAATGAACTTCTGGGTGTCATTTTCACTGATACATGCATTTTAAAAGCACACTCTTAAGCTCGTATGTGCATTTTGGCACACCTTCTGGTTGGAGAACTGCATTGCAAAATACAGAAAACTGCAAATTTCAAAGGATGGTCACATTTTGGTTCTTGTATTATTTCAGAAAGTTCAAACCAGGTACCTTTAAAGGCAAACTTGAACCAAATTCCTTCCCCATCCTGAATCACAGGATTCTTAGTAAGCGAACAGGGGGAGAGTGAAAATGAGGCCAGAAAGGACAATTGTCCTCCTTCTTTGCATGTGTTGCATTACAGGACAGGGATGGCTCTCTATTTGTTGGTGGACTCCCACAAATCCCAGGCTGTATGGCCAATGCTTAGAATTGTTGGTAGCTAGAGGTCCGGCAACATTTGGGAGGCCACAGACTAGTCACTCCTGTTACAGAATCAAATGCATCACATAGATCACCAGCAGTGCTATCTTCTGCATGTTCCTCAGAAGCTAAGCCCCACACAGCTGAATGGGACTTGTTTCGAGTTAATAAATAATAGAAGTAAGCTCCACAGAGCTCAGTGAGGCTTACTTTCTAGTAGCCATGAACAGAATTGGGCCGTCACTCTTTTGTAAGTAATCCAGGAAGATGAGCTGCATCTCCTCTCAGCAGCTTGTCATACTAGGGTAGCCTTAGAAACAAAGAATCATAGAATTGTAGAATTGGACGGTGGCCCAAGAGTAATCTACCCCAACCTCCAGCAATGGAGCTAGAGAATCCCTGTCAAGGATTCACACAGCTATTAATAATAATAATAATAATAATAATAATAATAATACCCTGCCCATCTGGCCAGGTCTCCCCAGCCACTCTGGGCGACCCCCAATAGAATATTAAAAACATGACAAAACATCAAACATTTAAAAATTCCCTAAACAGGGCTGCTTTCAGATTTCTTCTAAAAGTCAGATAGTTGTTTATTTCTTTGACATCTGGTGGGAGGGCGTTCCACAGGGAGGGCACCACTACCAAGAAGGCCCTCTGCCAGATTCCCTGTAGCTTTGCTTCTCACAGTGAGGGAACCTCCAGAAGGCCCTCAGCGCTGGACCTCAGTGTCTGGGCAGAACGATGGGGGTGGAGACGCTCCTTCAAGTATACTGGGCTGAGGTCATTTAGGGCTTTAAAGGTCAGCACCAGCACTTTGAATTGTGCTTGGAAATGTACTGGGAGCCAATGTAGATCTTTCAGTACCGGTGTTATATGGTCTTGGTGGCCACTCCCAGTCACAAGTCTAGCTGCTGCATTCTGGAGAATCCCTGATAGGTAGCCACCTAACCTCTGTTTTGAAAACTCCAGTAAAGGAGGGTCCACCACCTTCCAATGTAGTCTGCTTCACCATTGAATAAGCTCTTACCATCAGAAAGTTCTTCCTAGTGTTTAGTTGGAATCTCCTTTCTTGTAACTTGAACCCATTGGACTGGGTCTTTCCCTCTGGAGCTGCAGAAAACTAGCTTGCTCCATGTGAGAGCTCTTCAGTCCATTTTTTGACTAAAAGCCCCAGCCAGGAGAGCCAATGGTCAGGGAGAATGGGAGCTGGAATCTGACAACACGTGGAGGGGATAACTTTGAGAAAGGCTGGGTTAATGTAATGGTGTGTATTCCTATTATGTGACTTGTGACTTCTCTAGGCACTTTGGGGCCTAGATAACTTAGTGTGGTGGGGTAATTATTTTCTCCTGACCTTTTGATTCCTAGGTAGCATCTTGCTTCAAATAATCTATGTTCAAGAACAAACCTAAACTATATAGGAACAGAGGAAGCTGGGTCAGGTCATTGTTCCATGCAGCTCAGTATTGTCTACACTGACTGGCAGTGGTTCTCCAAGGCTTCATGCAGGGGTCTCTGCAGGCCCTACATGAAGATGCCAATGGGGATAGAACCTGGGACCTTCTGTATGCAAAGCAGATGATCTACCACTGAGCTATGACCCTTTCCACAATATGATGTAATCCAGCACAGGTCTCCAGCAAGAAGCTGACATCCGCTTCATTTCTCAGTTTCCAGCTCCAGTTCAATATTCAACATTAGTGTACAAATCCCTAAGGATTCAGGCCCCAAATACCTTAAAGACCACCTCCTTCCCCACGGACCATTTTGACTGCTGAGATTGGCAGAGTGGGGTTTCCTTGTATTTCCTCTGCACTCAAAAGCTATGGGGTTGGTGACCCAGGGGGAGAGGGTCTGCTTTGTGGTGGCCCCCTAAGCTGTGCCCACATGAGTAAGTTTGTCATCATCACTGTACAGCTTCCAGAGAATGCTGACAATGCCCCTCTTTACTCTGGCGTTTGATGCTTCAGGTGTATATTTTTCATGACCCACCTTATTTCTGCAATTGTAAGTTGTTTTAAACTGTTTTTTATCTTGTGTTCTAATATTGGTGTTTTAATGTTGCAATCTTCCCTGGAACATTAGGATGAAGGGTGGGTAATAAATAAATAAAAAGGGAAATTAGAAAGAGAGAGAAAAGAAACAGTATAAAACTTGAGCATGAATTGGTTGCGAGTAGCGTTATTTCAGTTCTATCCTACCCAGTTCCTTTTGGTGCCATATTAAAATAGGGGAGGGGGCACTGTTAAAGCTGTCATAGTTGTGAGTTAGTGACCTTTCTAGGCTGATGAAACGAAATTACTCAAAAATGATTTTTTTTTTAATTGGAACATTTGTTGGGGGAGGGTTAAAAAAGGAGGTTGGTTATTTTTTTAAAAGGATTCTTATGTGAGGGAGGGAAGAAGAAATAAATGTGCCTAATTTCCTTGCCAGAATGAGAAAGCAGGAAGAAGCCTTTCCGAAAAAGATTTAAACCTTTGCAAAAGAGGACAAGGGAATGAGGTAGGTGTGTCAAGAAGCTGCTCTATTCTCTGTCTTTCTTCTTTTCTCCCTCTCTCCCTCTCTCTCTCTCTCTCTCTCTCTCTCTCTCTCTCTCTCTCTTTTTAAAACTCGAGGTACAGTCGCTGTAGTTCCGCCTCAGTGACCACGAAACCAAGTCGGCAAAAGCTGAAGGACTCAGCTCCTGAAAGCCTCATCAGGACTTGTCATCGCTCTAATGAATATCATTTAAATTGCTTTGTATATTGGTGGAGTTTGGATGTCGATTTAATTTGTGCATGTGTTTTGAGTTCTTCTGCTTGGCTACGCTAACAGAGAGCAACAGCCTAATGAAAAGTGAGTTGGTGACAGTATGATGAGCTCCAACCCAATCAAATGGGTTTGAAGGGCTGTTTTGACAGGGATCTTTAAAGGAGATCTCAAGAGGGAGGGTGTAGCATTTTCTTCTCCTTCTCCTTCTCCTCCTCCTTCCCTTTCTTTTACTGTCGTGCAATTGTTTCAAGCTTCGGGCTCTCTCCCCCCCGCCCCAAAATCTATCAATGGCTGCAGCTTTTCCTATCCTAAACGTCAGCTTGCAAATTGATACATACATAACATGCTAGTGAGCTTCCCAGTGTTCCCAGTGTTGTTTCATATATATATATATATATATATATATATATATATATATTCTTTCCAAAGTGCCAAACATTTCAATGCATGTTGGCTTTGAAGTCAATATTCAAGTTGAAAATTGTTGCCCTGTGTTTAGTGTCCCCTCTTTTCTTCTGCTACAGTTCCCAGCTCCAGGTTCTTTATCAACATTATGGTTACCCCAAAGAGTATTCTGTGAGAATATGCTGCTTTGAACATAGGAATGGTGATTTCCTGTCACTGGTGCAGCACTTGGTGCACAGAACATCACTCTAGCATCTTCTTTGCCATGTGGTAGAGTCATGTGATACCACACAGCCAATAATGTTCCATGCTGGCTATAATGTCATGTCATGCATGCTAACACTAAGATAAATCAGTGTGGTAGGCCCTACTTAAGGTTACAACGCCGAGTGAAGTTTGTGGGACTCTAGTGTGTGAGAAGGCCTTCTCTGCAGTGACACCCAGTCTCTGGATAACTTCTCCTTTGAAGTGTGTCTGGTGCTGATGCTAACTTTTGGTTGATAGCGGAAGATGCATCCACTACCTAGGTCAAAAAGCCACCGCCCCATAATGTGACAGGTCCTGCAGTGTGAAAAGAACATTAGAGAATGCTAGCATTATAACCAGGAAAACTAACGCAATATGCCCCATGTCTGAATGCTTCCTGGTTCTCAATGAACTGGAAATGTGGGAAAAGCAAGGTCTCCAGCAAACCACGCGGTGGTTTCACCACCATCATTATTGGTATGCCACTTTGGGGCCCACAATGTGTCAAACAAGCAATAATAAATGCAACAGTTCAAGAAGCATATTGAGAATACCAAAAAAAAACCCCACCCCTACATCACCAATAAATACAGAAAATAAATTCATGCAGTGTTATGTAAAGCAATACAAATAAGCTAAGACAAGAGCTTTCAACAGGAGAGACAATAATGCCTGATGCAGAAATATGAGGTGGCTGCCATCTTGCACTGTGCATAAGCAAGCCCTGCCTTATTCTACCCTGCTCCCACCCCCTTTCTGTCTTCTTCTGGGTCCAAATGGACACATGTGCCAATGATTGCATGTCAATTGGATGTGCCTAAAATGGCCACCGCATATATACAAAATTGGATGTGTGGGTGGGAAAGGAAGTCACTCTTCCAAAAAGATATGCTACAGGTGTTTGCCACAATCACCTTAAATGCACTGGATGGAAACTAAACTGTGTTCCCTGTCAGTTTTTAAATCACCAGCTTTCTCCTTGAACATCCTTTCCAACACTGTCATCAAGGCACTTAAGAACCTAAGAAAAGCCTGCTAGATCAGGCCAATGGCCCATCTAGTCCAGCATGCTGTTCTTGCAGTGGCCAACCAGATGCTTGTGGGGAACATCTAGTGGTTTCCAGCAAGTGGCATTCAGAAGCACTTACTGTCTCCAACTATGGAGGCAGACATAGCCATTGTGGCTTGCAGCCATCAGTAGCACTAACCTTCTCCATGAATTTGTCCAATCCTCTTTTAAGGACATCCAAGTTGATGGCCACCACAACCTCCTGCAAGTTCCATCATTTAACTATAGACGATGTGTGTGAAGAAGTACTTTCTTTTACATTTAGCAACCATGAGTCACATTTGAGCCCTAAACTAATGAAGATTGGTTTGGTCCACTCTTGTGGTCTGTCTGCATTTTCTCCATAGACAACTCACACCCAAGCTGCTCCCCTTGAGCTGAGAGCCGCAGGACGAGAGCCCTTGGAATCCTGCCCTTCAAGTTTGTGACTTTTGGCTGATGCCAAAGTCTTGTGCCCTGAAAGGTGTGATCCTTAAATAATTCATGGGGAGGTGGGAAATGAAACGCAGCGGCCTCAGTCCCAGGTGAGTCCTCTGTCAGTAAACACACCAGGTCCTCCTTCCCTCCCTTTGGGGCACCTATTCCTTAGGGTCAGTAGTGTCACCCTTCTTTCTTGAAAATGGAGCCAACACAGGTGGGTGAAGCCTGACTTGACTCCAGATATACTGGAGGAGAGCAATAGCCCTCTCCTATCAAATCTTCACATTCCAAGGCTCATATATTATCTGCACTGGGTGCCCTTTACAGATGAAATGTGGCCAGCGGTTCACTTTTACACAGAGTGAGACATGCAGCCCTCTCTCCTTTTGCGATTCCCAGGACCTGGTATCCAGAGGCATCCAGAGGCATACTGTCTTGGACCAATGGAGGAATAGGAATAATAATAATAATAATAATAATAATAATAATAATAATATAAAATATTATTTGTACCCCGCCCACCTGACTGGGTCTCCACAGCCACTCTGTGCGGCTTCCAACAAAGATTAAAAAGTCACACATTAAAAACTTACCTGAACAGGGCTGCCTTCAGATGTCCTCTAAATGTCAGGTAGTTGTTTATCTCTTTGACATCTGATGGGAGGGCGTTCCACAGGGCGGGCGCCACTACCGAGAAGGCCTTCTGCCTGGTTCCCTGTAGCTTTGCTTCTTGCAGTGAGGGAACAGCCAGAAGGCCCTTGGCACTGGACCTCAGTGTCCGGGAAGAACGATAGGGGTGGAGACGCTCCTTCAGGTATACTGGGCTGAGGCTGTTTAGGGCTTTAAAGGTCAGCACCAACACTTTGAATTGTGCTCAGAAACGTACTGGGAGCCAATGTAGGTCTTTCAAGACTGGTGTTATGTGGTCTCGGCGGCTGCCCCCAGTCACCAGACTAGCTGCCGCATTCTGGATTAGTTGTAGTTTCCGGGTCACCTTCAAAGGTAGCCCCACATAGAGTGCATTGCAGTAGTCCAAGCAGGAAATAACTGGAGCATGCACCACTCTGGCGAGACAGTCCGTATACTTGGAAATATATGGACAGGCATACTTGGAAGTCCCTGCTACTGTCTTTTGCTCTGTGGGTGCTTATTGGGTGTGGGTGGTAGGAAGGCGGCAGGCAGACTGCCTGTCCATCAGGGGAGAAAGAAAACCAAATGCAGACCTCCAAAATCCAGAAGGGTGGAAGCGTGACATGCACAGACCTCCAGAGAGGAAAAAGAAAACCCCAAAAACATACCCCCCTGCCCCACAGGAGAAGGAGGAATCCAGCAAGGACCCAGATCCCCTGAGAGATGTTGAACATTTGCAAAGCAAACACATACCCCCAGTTTGGAGGAGGAGGGAACAGAAGGAACACACAGGAGGCTATCCCCCCCAACCCCTGAGACCCCTTAAGAGGAGGACAAAGAAACACACATCTTTTTTCTAATCAAGTCCCTCTTCCTCAACTGGTTTATATGCTTACTTAAAAAAAAATGTGTTTGCAGTATTGTGTACAAATGCAGTATTGTACCACTTTAAATAATCATGGCTTCCTGCAAAGAATCCTGGGAACTGCAGTTCATTCAGGGTGCTGAGAATTGTTAGGGGAAATGTTCTATTTCCCTCAGGGGGCTACAATGCCCAGAGATCCCTGGGAAGAGGGGTTGCAGAGGGTTCCTGGGGTCGCAGAGACGTTCAGGTGCCAACATTTGCCACATTGGGGCATACCAGCATCAGAATTACCTTTTGGTGGTTTCATTAGAAAGGCCAATGATGGAATTGCTTAGCAAACACCTATTGATCTCATTGACTTTGGTAAGTTTGCTTTCATTGAACCATTGTTCAACAATGCATCAGATCCATTAATCATCTCTTTCATTCCAGGATCAGGGCTTCAGTTCTTTCCTTAAGACCTAATTTTCTTCCATCCAACCTACTTGAGATGGAAATTAAATGGACACAACCAAGCTGTGTTTCTTTGGCACAATTTGCAATAAGATCTGCATTGCCCTGTATTTGCAAGACTGATGGGTAAGACATGTCCTTGATTGCTTCCCAGCTCAACTCAAAGCGCTGCTACCTATATAAACCTTGGATCCAAATATCTGAACATGGGAACACAGAAAGCTCCCTTGGACCTTCTACATCGACGGGAGATGCTTTACCAATTGAGCTACAGTCCTCCCTCAATGGCCTGCTCTGCCATTTTCTCATATTCTAATTCACATTGAGTTCTACATCTCAGGGTCACTGCCTTTGGAAGTAAGGTGACTGGTTATGAGGAAGGTTCCATTTTGCTTGCATTTAAATGAGAAATTACCTTATTCATATTTTTTGAACCAAAAAACCAAACCAAAACACAAAGAGCCTTCAAAATTCACACCCTCCCAAATTTGCAATGCAGTTCTGAAGCCAAACAATATCTATACAGTGGTACCTCTGGTTACGAACTTAATTTGTTCTTAAGCTGAAATCGTTCTTAACCTGAGGTACCACTTTAGCTAATGGGGCCTCCCGCTGCTGCTGCGCAATTTCTGTTCTCATCCTGAGGTAAAGTTCTTAACCCAAGGTACTACTTCTGGGTTAGCGGAGTCTGTAACCTGAAGTGTTTGTAACCCGAGGTACCACTGTATACATACACTGAAAGAAAATGTGCATAACTTAAAGGGAAACTGCTTGCAAAAATGTGAATATTAGTCAAAATGTGTCTATTAGGAGAAATAGGCATGGAAATGCTAATGAATCTTCTTCAGGATTCCCCCCCCACACACCCAAAGCACGAATTGCTACAGAAATGTTGAAAAACTGAATTAAAAATTGGGAAACTGAGAAACTGAGAGAAAGCAAAATTGACACTTTCATCAATCCCTACCAGGAAGAATATCTTTTCAGTGGTGCCAACCCTGACTGTGAAATGCCCTCTTCCATTTCAATGCCAGGCAAGGTCCTTTTTATTTTTTTTATGTTTTTAAACATTGCATACTTTTAGAGGGTTTTTTTAATTAAAAAAATCTTATTTTGGCTGTTGTTAGTTGATTAGCGTTTACCCTGTGCAGTTATTTTATTGTCCATATTTGTTCTGCATTTCCTTTTTCTTTTTAACTTTTTTACTGGCTACTGAAGCATAACAGGGGCATGCCTCTTATGAATGAATGTGCAGTGAGGCCTAGCAACCGTTTTAGAGCCTAGAATGGTTGTTGTAGAAATCCCTCACTAGTGGGCACCATTTTACTTCCTCTAAAACCCTTCAGTACAGGGCACTGTGGGAAAATGTAAACAGTAGCACCTGGCCCAATAGTTCTTAAAGACCTTGACTAACCGTCTCTACAATTCCCCCATAATTAGCCCCATCCCATTTCCTAGAGACTCTTGAACTCTCTTCCTGGAGAAGCTAAACTTAGCTTACCCCTATTCTAAATTCCCTTAAGGAACCTCTAGGAGGGTCTACTGTTGGCTGAGCCAGAAGATGACTATCAACCTGACATAAGGACATATAAAGAGCCTGCTGGGTCAGGTCATTGGCTTACCTTGTTCAGCATCCCATTCTCACAGCAGCCAACAAGATTCCTGTGGGGATTCCACGAGCAGCACCCAAGCAGTATCTCCTCTCCTGTGGCTTCCAGCAACTGGTATTCAGAAGCATGACTGCCTCCAACTCTGGAAGGAGAGCTTCTTCTTCTTCTTCTTCTTCTTCTTCTTCTTCTTCAATCACTCATAGCCAAGTAAAATTGTCTTCCATGAGCACAGTTTTAGCAGTGAGTTCATAAGTGACTGTGGAGGCCAATTCTGGATTCACATGTCCTTCCACAGTGGGGACACAGGCTTCCGGGCAGGGGTTGATCACGGTGAGGGTTTGCCAACTGTGCCTTCTTCTTTGCATGTTTCTCCCTTTCATACGGAGTTCGAGCATCTTCAAAGCCCATGACACCTTGGGTAAAGGCTGTTCTCCAAACAGGCCAGTGGAAGAAGAGCATAGCCCTCATGGCTAGTAGCCATGGATACCCTTTCCTCAATGAATTTGTCTAATCATCTTTTGAAACCATCCAAGTTGGTGGCCACCACTGCCTGCTGTGAGAACAAGTTCCATAGTTTAAGCAGGTGCTGCGTGAAGAAGACCTGAAGCTTCCAAAGGGTTTTTGAGGACTGAGGCCTAGGTCACATGGCCAGGGTTTGGGATAGGTGCGAGTCCTTCCTTAGGAGAAAACATTTGGGAAATTGGAGGGCAGGTTTGGACATGGCACTAAAAACCACCTATCTATGAGGACTACATCAAAATGCATACCTTCCGTCTCTTTGGTCTGTTCTCTAGAATTATGTCACCACTCCATTGTCTGTCAGATGTGATCTAGGCTTCAGCTATCCATTTCACGTACATTGCTTTGAGCATAGCATTTACTTTTCCCCACTCTCAGATCTGACTTTCGGAACCGGAACGCACGTTCCAAGTGGGAGTTGCCAGCGATTTGCGAGGATTTTGCTAGAAGGAATGTGAAATGTTAGTTTACAAAAAGATAACTTGGCTATTAAAACCAACAGCCCCTTTAAAAGCAAACACCCTATTAAAATATAGGAACAGTTTATAGTGTAAATAAAATTGAGGCTATGGATTATTTAAAGATAAAAGATTTTAGGACCGAGTGATGATGAGATAAAAATATATTTAATTGAGCCATGTCCCCCCCCCCTCCCCACACACCTCCTTCCTAAAGTGAAGTTCAAAGAAGACACTCAGAGGAAGACGTTAAAATCTATTTTGCTTCTACAGCTGCATAATTGTGATTTGGCTTTTATTTTCCAATCTGAATCGGATTTCTGCAGAGAGAGAGGGAGAGAGGGCGAGATGTGCTTAAGCTCATAAATGGCAGAATTTATCTTGCTTGCGAATCTATACAGTGGGAACGAGAGGAAGACGTTCCCTTCAAGATCCATCTCCCGAGCTGAGTGACAGACGCAATAATTCCTTCTATTAGTCAGATCCATTGTCTTTATTTTGCATGGAGCACTACTGCGTTACTGAGGTAGACTTCCACGGCAATGCATATTTTAAGGGTTATTTGGCAACACAAGTAAAGCTAAAAGTAGCCTCTTAATCTAATTAATTGACATTTCTGAATTGTGCTTTCACAACAACACATGGTTTCATGTTCTGGGTTTTAGCACTTGTCAAGCTTTTTCGGAGAATGTTTTGGTCAGGATGACAAGATAATTCATGACTGAGGCTCTGAGCTGGAGAAGTGTTTAAGGCTATAATGATTTATTATCATCACAGAATAACAAAATTTACAAAGCACTTGATCGAAAATTTTTTGGGGGGATAAGTTTTCCAGCACAGTAGAAAAAAACCACAGGAAATGGTGCAGCAGAGGCACATTGAGTGAGGGGGCAACGAAGGTGCATGTGTGGGTGGACCGATAATTTATTTATTTATATGAGAATATTTATAGCCCCCTACCTTTTCGGTAGTGTGAGCAAAATCCACCAGGAGGCTTCCAGATTAAAACATCATAAAACATAGAGCATCATAAAGTACATTAAGACAATAAAGCAGCAGACAGCAACATTAAACCAAAATCAAATAGCAATAAAACTGCATAACAGTCCAATTCAATACCGGCGGTAACTAAAAGCCAGCAGCACTATCTATTTTTATTATATTTTTTTTTAAAAAAAAATGTGGGCAGAAATATAACCATTTTTAAATGGCCCCTAAAATGCAGCACAGGTGGCACCAGGCAAACACCTCTAGAAAGGGAATTCTGCAGGTGAGGGGCCACCACAGAGAAGAACCTGTGCCCAACAGCTGCCTGCCTCACTTCCCATGGTAGAGGCCCAATCAAGAAATAGCCTTGAAAACAAAGAATGACCTTGCAAACAAATATGTATGACTGCAATGGGGGGGGGGACCATTAAAAGTACCTGTATGTTAATCATAGATTTATAGAATTGTTGTAGTTCTGTGGTTGTGCAACACTGGACTAAAAATCCAGGTCAACATTCCAATGCTTCTATTGCATCCAGTGTATTTCCAGAAAAATTCCAACATTTTAGTACTTAGAATCATAGAATTATAAAGTTGGAAGGGACTCCTGGTCCACTCCCTGCAATGCAGGAATCACAGCTAAAGAAGCTAATCTTTAGCTAATCACAGCTAAAGATGCTAAAGAGGCTATCCAACCTCTGCTTTAAAACTTTCAATGAAGGAGAGTCCATTACCTTTTAAGGGAGCCCATTCCACTGTTGAATAGCTCTTACCATCAGAAAGTTATTCCTAAGGTTTAGTTGGAATCTCCTGTCATTTGAATCCATTGGTTCAGGTCCTATCCTCTGGAGCAGCAGAAAGCAAGCTTGCTCTATCTTGCATGTGACAGCCCTACAGGTATTTGAAGAGGGCTTGAGTTAGGGCTGAGCTACACATTCCACAGAACAAATTTGGATGGTAGCTTGAGAGGAGGCAGAATTCTGGTCTGTAACACCATCACTCCATGGGGCGGAGGGAACCTACTTTTGAATCCCCCCCAAGCACACCTTGTGTCAGTCAAGTTGTACATTACAGAGATGGATATCCCACCATGGGGCCATGTTTGGGAGGTCAGAGCATTCATTGTATGCCGAAAACAAAATGGTGCCAACTATTTGTGGTCTTCGTCATGATAGTGATGGGGAAGTCACTCATATCTTGACACGGGGGAGAAATTAATTGCAATTTGTCTTTAAAGGCAAAGCTACCTGGTTTGTACTTTCTGAAACAATTACAAGAAGCAAAACACAGCCATCCTATGAAATTTTCACTTCTCCGAAAATTCAGTTCTCCAACCATGCAATATGTACAGAAGTGTATATGCTAAGCTAAAACATTTATTAAACTTCAAATATTGGGGGGGGGGGGGGTATTTTGCACTCTGCACTAGGTATTCTATAATCTGTATAACTGGATCTTGTTATTTACTTAAAGTTGTTCTGTTCAGTTGAAATCAATAAAAATGATTTTTAAAATAACATACGCTGTTTTAAGGGACCCTATGTTATTTTATGGGAATTTGCTTTGCAAAAATGTGTTCATTAGGTCAAAATACATACAGATGTGCATATTAGGAGAAATTCAGATTAAAGCAGTGATGAGTTTTCATAAGGACTTTAAAAAGTTGTAGAAATGTGGAGAACTGAACTTCAGATTGGGAAACGAGAAACTAAGTGAAACTAAAAATGATAGATTTGTCCATTCCAACTTGCATCCAAACATCAGAAAAGGGATCCCTCCTTATCTCTCCACCCTACCACAGAAAATGGCAATAAAATGCAACCTAGGGTTGAAGGCACACAAGGTCATCTTGCTGAAGCAAAGGAGGTCTAGGTCTAGTCCAGGGGTCAGCAAGGTTTACGGATCATTCCCACGGAGATTGTCCGTGGGCCGGACTGGCACAGCGCGCCGCCGGAAATCACTTCTGCGCATGCCCAGATGCCGGAAATTGCTCCTGCGCAGAAGCGATTTTTGGTGTCTGGACATGCGCAGACGCCGTTTTCCAGTATCTGTGCTTGTGTAGACGCAATTTCTGGCACCGCTCAGCGAGTCCCCACACCACGCTGCGCCAGTTTAGCACAGCACACTCACTGAAAGTGTGGCTTGGTTTGGGGGCAGCTTGTGGGCCGGTAAAACAGTCTTCATGGGTTGCATTCGGCCCTTGGGCCACATGTTCCCAACCCCTGGTCTAGTTGGTTCCTAGATAGAATTTCAGGGACTCTGGGAATGCAAAGCGCCTTGGGTTCTATGATGGACAAAAGGAGGCATAAAAAATAGAAGAAAACCAATTCATCCATCAATCCATCCAGTAGAATTCCTTTATTTTTTAAGATAGTGAAGTGAGGTAGGAGCAAGGATTCTGAAAAAAAGAAGTCCATGTCTTCTGCTGCACTCCGAAACATAACAGAGATTACAAGCCCCTTAACAAAATATATAAACGTGCTGACATTTGCAGACTCTCTGTGTATTACCACGCAAAGGAATCATGCAACATCACTCCTTAATTCACTTCATCTTTATTCCTCGTGACAGGGCCAGACTCTCTGAGACAAAATGTCTGACTCGGAATGCATTTGTACTTATTCTCTCTGTGCTTCCATAATTTGCTTATTATGTAATTAAAGAGCTAGAAACCTGGGGCACTGGTTAGTCTGAGATGAAGTTTTGACAGTTATTTCAGCGCTCAGTAGAGAAGTCACTCTGACTGTGTGACGATGTCGCTGCCCTGAAGTCTTTCTCTCTCCCCTCCTCCCATTTTTTAGCTGTTGTGTGACAACTATTCAATGCAGACCTCCATGGAACACAAAAGTGTTATGGTGAGATGATGAAGGATGGAACAAGCTTGTCTTCTGCGGCTCCAAAGGGGAGGACCTGAGCCAAAGGATTCAAATGACAAGACAGGAGATTCCGGCTGAACATTAGTAAGAACTTTCATGATGGTAAGAACTGTTTGACAGTGGAATGGACTCCCTTGGAAGGTGGTAGATTCTCCTTCATTGGATGTTTTTAAACAGAGGGTGGATGGCCATTTGTCAGGGATTCTTTAGTTGTGATTCCTGCATTGCCAGGAGTTAGACAAGTTGACTGTTGGGATCCCATCCAACTCCACAATTTTATGGTTCTATGTAGTTTGGACAGTGATAGCAGAAGATCTGTGGTTTTACAATACTCCGACAATGTTGGAAGGGGCTGTTTTAAATTATGAAAATGCTGATGTTTTATATGACTTTCTCATTTATATCTTTTAATTTTATGGTATAAAGAATTTATGGTGTTGGGTTTTTTTAAAAAAGTAAGTCACCTGGAGACCTTCTTAGATAACAAGTAACCAATTAATAATGATCATAATCATACCACAATCCTATGTATCCTATGTATCTTTCAGAAGTCAAACACAGGGGCCAAACCTATATCTATCTATCATCTATCTATCTATCTATCTGTCTGTCTGTCTGTCTGTCTATCTATCTATCTATCTATCTATCTATCTATCTATCTATCTTGTTCAACCACCATAGAAGACTCTCTTCCACTTCTTCTTCTGCATTTCAGAGCTACTTTGTGCTAGGAAGGCAGAACAAACTCAGGTGGGTTTGCAGAACTTGGACCAGAAATTCTTTAACCATGTGCAATGCTGCTCTACTCAGTCCTGTGCAGCCTCATACTAGCTTAGAGGAGCCTTTTCAGGAAGCCAGAAAGAGCAAGGAACATAAGAAACTTTCTTATAACAAGTCATACCCACTGGAACATCTAGCTTTGCTGATGTACTGACCACCAGCGGATCTCCAAGGTTTCAGACTGGTACGTGTCTTTCCCAGTGCTGCCTAGAGACACCAAGGATTGAACCTGGGACCTTCTGCATGCAAAGTAGATGCTCTAACATGGAGCCATGGCCTTCCTGTGTTTGGTGAGGCCATGGTCAGTTAAGGAGTAGCTCAACACTTTGCCCTAGTTCCTCAACACACATCTGAGAACTAGGCTGCAAGCTTTCCACAGGCTTCCTCTATCTTCCAAAGGGCACAGTTTCCAGCTAAGTGTTGAAACCCCTCAGAATTTAGGCCTTGAGGACATGCGTTTCCTTTTGGATTTTGTTCCGTACCTTAAAGCCCTTGCCTAGGGAGTACTGCCTGGGGAGGAGGGGGAGCAACAGTGCAACATATTTGCATCAAAGCTAGGCCTTACCAGATGAACCTTGAGAAGGCCTCAACCTCTTCTGTGCACTGATCCTGCAAGGATGCATCAAAGCTTCTGGGAAGGGCTGTGACAACTTGTCATTTGCTAAAGTCCCTAAACATGCACACAGTACACAGACAAACACACACACGATCCTTCCATTATTTTCATACCATGTATTGATGGTATACGTTCAATTTGGCTCTGAGGAATCAGAGGCTACTCCAATGGGTTAGTGAACATTGTGCAAAAGGGTCACCAGCATGGGGAAAGTAGTCCCAAAGCCAGCTCCTATGCACCAGTGCTTCGCGATAGCACTGCTTAAGACTGGCTTGATGATCAGAAGGCACATGAGAATCTGTAGTGTCCAGATTTGGAAGAGCACAGCACAATGAGGGTCTACCTTAGAGTGAACACAAATTTATTTATTTTAATCTTTTGTCGACATCTCTAGCGCTACAATTTTTGTTGTCCACACGCTTCCCTATAATTAAGAGCTGATCATTTGCTTGCACTGATTTTTATCTTCCTGTTGGTTTCAGTTAGATCCCTCTAGATGAAGAGAAGCAGCATGGAAATATTGAGGGCTCAAAAGGAGCCTGACTCTGAACATTTTAAAGAGAGTGTTAGGGGAAAGCCTTGAATGTCGTCAAAGCTCGACAGCAGATCAGCCATCAGCTCAGAATGTGACGGACCCATGTAAAGAGTCGGACAGGTTCATTCTGTGCCAGGCGGATCTCTCCATACGGCCCCCGAGTCAGTCTTGAGCAGAGTGTGTTGTCAAGGATAAGTCTGGTAGTGACACTTGCGTCAATCTCCAGGACTGAGTCAGGATCTGTGATGAAGGGGACACAATCTCTTAAGTCAGCTGAAGATAGACAAGTGGATATGAATCCTGTAAGGACCTCAGACTGTAAGTTCCTTGACAGTTGCCAGAGAAGGAAACTCTTCATGAGAGAGTTGCCAGCAGAGCCTGTACTGCTTTCTTTCAAGATGGCACTCCCATCAAGTTGTTATAAGGATAGTTATACTGGAGGTTTGCTAAATCAGATGATTGCTACAACCCATTTTGATCCAGTTGTCATCAACAGCTTGAACTAGGCAGTCTTTTTTAGACTCAAACGTTTTGCAGTTTCTTCTGTTCTCTCTATTTTCGGGGTGGAGAACTTCAGGCCCAAGGGCTGAATGTGGTCCCCAAACCCCTCTTTCTGGCCCTTAAAATCCTTCCAAGGCCACATCCTGTCTCCACACACACACACACACACACACACACACACACACTTGCTTCCTAGACCACACTCCCAACCAGCCTTGGCTTCTATCCTCCTTGGCTGCATCCACACAGCACTTAATTCCATTTCCGCCGATGTTTCCTGAACAGTTGACTTCCGCATAATATTTGAGCTTCCACATAACATAAAAGCCACTCCCAGAAATATAGTGGAATTCAGTGCAAGCACCTGTTTGCATGTGCTTTGCTTCCAGAAAAAATCCATTTGCAAATTGCATGAAAATTTCCTATGTTCCTATTGCTCACTTGCTAACTACAGTGGTACCTCTGGTTACGAATGCTTCTGGTTACGAACACTTCAGGTAATGAGTTCTGCTAACCCAGAAATAGCTCCTCCTGGTTGCAAACTTTGCCCCAGGATGTGAACGAAAATTGTGCGCTAGAGGCATGTGCACAGGGGGAGACCCCATTATTGAAAGCGCGCCTCAGGATAAGAATGGTTTCAGCTTAAGAACGGACCTCTGGAATGAATTAAGTTCGTAACCAGTAGTACCACTGTAGTCGTTTTGTGCCCTTTTTGTTGTTGTTGCAGAATATGACAGGCATGAGATACGGAGGTTCCAAACCGAAGGTTAGATCAGAGCCCACGGGAGTCACCTGCCTTCCTGACAATAAGAGACCACAGGGCTCTTGTGCTCAGTTCCTGCTTGTGAGTTTCCCATATGGAGATTTGGCCAGCCACTGTGAGAACAGGATGCTGGTCTTGGTGAGGCAGTGGTCCGCTTCAGCAGGGCTCTTCTTTTGTTTTATGCTAATTGCCTCCAGTTACAAATGCTGGATTGGAGCCAACATTGTGTTGTACCTATCAATTCATTGACAAAAGCTCCCATTAATAAATGAGCAAATTGTTTTCCCCCTCATCGAAGTGGGTTAATGCATTCTCTCAGAGCCCTGCGTGCCCACCTTTTATATTTCACAACAAACAGCAAATCACTCTTTTGTTCAAACACTTTATTTATCGGCTTGGGATCTTGGTTATACTTGACACTGTGTATTTAAATTTGCCACAAACAAGAGAGGGAGGAATCAACAGAGCGCTCCGTGGAGAGTTCCCATGAGCCAGAAGATATGTAGCACACCGAAGATTGATTCCATCGCACTTCGATTAGCTGGAGAATTGTGGTGCGCTTAACTAACTTGCAGGGTGATCTGGGGGAAGCAGGCTCTCTGAGTGTAATTAAATGATAAGTTCACATTCAAGGGACAATTGTAAGTTACAGGGGCTGTCATACACAATGCCAAAAATAGGCTGTCTAGTGATGGATACCCTTATTAACAGCTACACGTCTCTCTCTTTGTAGGATGTGGCTGTGGAACTCCGCAAGGGCTTAGGCCTCTTTGATGCCAACATCCCTGCAGATTTTTTTTTTAAATAAAAGATACATACAAAAGAAAACTAAACAGAAAGCAAAATAAAACTGTTAGCCCACATAGGCATCATTATTCATTATAGGGGAATGGCCTTATTTTTTTTTATTTTTAATCTCTGATGCCCAACTATTTCCAGGCAGAGTTGGGAGAGAACCATACCTGAAACCCTAGAGAGGCCACTGCCAATCAGTGTAGATAATATTGAGCTAGACGGCCATTAATTTGACTCAGTATGAGGCAGTTTGCCATGTTCTCATATTCTACTTCACTCAATATAACTGGAAATCTGTGTCTTAAATAACCAATGCTGGGATGCTTTTAAGAGCGAGAAGATCAGCTGGTCTGCATCACAGACCAAGCACCACAGAGTTCATTTGGACCACACATTTTGGCCATAGAGGCCAACGGGGGAACTCACACTTGTCAGGCCTTTACACAAGTCCCTTTGTTGCCATGGAGACAAGGAAGCTGGGTAGCTCTCTTAGTGGCTGCTTACCAGGAAGTGATGTGACTGAAGGTTAACCAGGATGGAAGGTTCAAAGGGTGAAGAGCAGGGCTGGAAGCTTGAGAAGCAGGAGGTGATGAAAGGAGTTTTGGGAAGGGGAGGTTGGTCAGATAAGAGTAAAGAGGCTGAGTCTCAAAGGCTTTAATGGCTAGGGGTTGGTAATGGAGTCCCATACCATTTAGAGGGCTACATGTTGCTCATTCCTGACCTACAAAGATCAGAGGGGTCAGTGGACATGATCAACCTTCTGCCTGGGATCACCACCTGAAGAAATACATCCCTTGGAGATGCTGCAGTTTCAGGGGCACCAGTGCATCCTGACTGGTCCCACCCTCTTAGCTTCAAACCTTCCTGGACCATCCTGGGACCCCAGAAGCCATGGCAGTGGCCTCTCTGAGGAGAAGCCTAGAACTAAAGGCAGCACAAGGTTGCTCATCCCTGACTGCGACTCAGAAAGGGGAAAACAGACGCTGCACATAGTCTGGATTGGGTCCCTACTGACACTTCAGGAAGCAGGAATGGGGAAGCAGGAATGGCTATAAAGCTACTTTGTTGAGGCCTACCAGTTGCTGGAGCAACACCTAGGCTTGCCATATTTCAAAAAGTAAAAATCTGGACACCCCCAAAATTGTTGAGCTTTTTAAAGGAAAACACCAAAATTGCTGAGCTTTATTTTTAGGAAAAAGCCGCAACTGACCCCGCATGGGGAGGCCCGCCATCATCGTTAACCCTTCTGTGTAATAACGCAGCAGTCATAACTAGTGCCCCTCATTCCCCTAGAGACCAATGCCCACCCTGGATGGCCTGCCTGCCTGCTTCCCTTGGCAGGCACCTCTGGCCATTACTGACCCACTCTCCCTTCCTGCTGCTGCCCGCAAGGAGCCTGCCCAGCCTCCTGCAACCATAGAGTTACCTCAGGCCAAGAGTGGAGGGTGGGGGGAGCCTATTCTGCTAGGACTACAGGCCACCCAACCTCCCTGGATCACAGAGTTCATGGAAATTGAAAGCGATGCTCTTGCTTCTGGTTTCCGGACTAACACACAGAGAGACATACACACTTGCACACGAACCCACGTTGCCTCCCTTTTGGCTGCAGGAGATGGGGGAGCTGTTGGGCAGGAGCGCTTGCACCTTGTGGCAAGGAGGGCAGGCTCAGAGGTGTGGGAAAGGTGTCCCAGGTGCTGGCACTGTGTCACCACCATGTGCCGAAGTGCCACTGCTGCCTGGCACACCATTCGTGCCTCGGAGAAGAGGTTCCCCACTGGGGCAGCCCCACATGGCTAAGCAAGGGAGGCAATGGCCAGCACCAACAGCAGTGGCGTCATGGGTGGCTGGAGCCCTCACCATACACCCTGCAAAAAAGCCCCAGGAAAGCCCCCAGAAAAAATCCCCCCGACACATTTTAGGCATCTGATTTCCATACATTTCTGAAATTTTCCGGACATATGGCAAGCCTGGGCCAACACCCTTTCTTGCTTTTTTGGGTGACTTCATTGCTGGACAGCTCCCCCTTGTATCTGAGACACCTTGGAGCTTCACCTGTTGGACAGCTCCCCAGCCTTCCTTAGATGGACAGGACTCTGAGCTGCACAGCTGTGGTGGCAGGAATATGACAGCCTAGCCTTAGCCCATGGGTAGGCAAACGAAGGCCCGGGGGCTGGATCCGGCCCAATCGCCTTCTAAATCTGGCCCACAGATGGTCCGGGAATCAGCGTGTTTTTACATGAGTAGAATGTGTCCTTTTATTTAAAATGCATCTCTGGGTTATTTGTGGGACACAGGAATTCATTCATTCCCCCCCCCGCAATATATTCCAGCCCCCCACAAGGTGGACTGGCCCCCTGCTGAAAAAGTTTGCTGACCCCTGGCCTAGCCCACTGAACTTGAGCACCACTTTTGCAACTGGTTTTCAAAATAGCTACTTTTTGGGGAGGAAATCAAGGTTAATGATGAACGCACCTGTCAGAGCTGCTTCCAGATCCTAGCTCACAGAGGATCACGCTAGCCAGCGATCATTAAATAAAAGTCTTTATTGAGTTACAGTTTCCATTCTCAAGCTGCTGCGTGCAACTCTACGTCTCATGGTTAGATCGGCGAAGCTCCATCTGAGTCTCCGCCCCTTGTACACCAACTTAATATCCTAGCCTTGCTCCACCTTTTCCGCCTGACTGTTCTTCTCTGGGTCCCTCTGCCCCCCGGGGTCTCTTCCTTCCGGGATTCCTCTGACGCTGACCCCCCTGACTCTTCTCCCTCCTTTCGGCGGGCTTTAGGACCTGGCTCCCTTTCCGGGCTGCCTACTGCGCCACCTTCCTGTGCATTTGAACTTGGCACGCGCGCCCAACCTTCCACCTTCCGTCTGACCGTTTCTTCGCTCCCCGATGGAGGTGTGGCCACTCCTGACTCGTGCCCTCCCCCCTGTTGTGAGCTGCCAGCGCTTGATCCCTGGCGCCCTTCCTCTTCCCTGCTCTCTGGCGGTGACGCTGGTCCTGATTTCCAACTGCTCCCCTCTGAGTCCCCTCTGGCTCTATCTTCCTGGGGTGTCCCCCTAGGCTCCCCCCTTGCCCTGGCCACTGGTGCTCCTTTCTGTGAATCTTCTGATTCACTGGAAAGACTCGGAGATCTCGGGTCGTCGTCATCACTCATCTTTTCTTCTGCCTCCTCTCCCTCGCTCTCTGTTTCCTCCCTTGCCCTTGCCTCTGCTCCTGAACCCCTGACATCCATCCCCCCCTCGAAGCCCCCTCTTCCCCCCTCCCCTCCTTCCGGTGCGGGATCTGGGTGCTGCCGTGTCAGGGGGACGAATGTCGGATACAGTTCGCTTCCCGTGGCGGGCCGCCATCCGAAGTCTTCCGGTTCTTCCTCCCTGCTCTCGTTGACGACGGTCACCTCCGCTTCCATCTCTGTGCCGCCGTGCTCGAAACCCGGGTCGTCCCCGAAAACGTCCATGTCCGTCTCTCCCTCGTTGCCTTCTGGAGACGTTGCTCGTCCTGGACCCTCCAGCCACCTTCTGCGGAACTGCTCCTCTGGTCGATCATCCCACCAATACGAGGGTTCTGAAGCAGATCCCGAGGGTGACCCCTCTGGGGAACGGGCGTCTCGTGTCGGTTCCTCGTCCGAGTCGAACCCCCGGAACGTGCTGGCTGAAAGCGTGGGCGTGAAAAGCCAGTCGTCGAAAAAGTCTGCTGGCATTGGCCTATGTGGGAAGAGGGCATGAAACTCTTCTTTGAGCAGAGGTTCGTCTAAAGCGTAGCCCGGCACCCAGCTGTTGGCACTGGCCGGGGTGCCCTCCTTGGCGAGAAGGTATTCTACCCCCTCTTCCCCCCATCTGGAGTCCAAAATCTCCGTGACTTCGTTGATGCGCTCCTCCTGTGCCACTCCCCCTTGCCCGGTTCTCTCTCGGAGCGGACCCGGTGCCGTTCCTGGTTCCTGAAACCTGTGAGGTGCCTTGTAGGGAGTGAGCACCGATCTGTGGAACACCGGATGCATTCTGGAACCCTCCGGAAGAGCCAGCCTGAAAGCCACCGGGTTGACCTGTTCATCGACTTGGTAGGGCCCCAGTTGTTTATGCCCTAGTTTCTTCTTCGCCAACGACCTGGCCGGCACTGCGTGGGCTGCTAACCAGACCCAGTCTCCCACATGGATCTCTTCGCCAACCCTTCTGTGTTTGTCCGCTTGTACCTTGTATGCGTGTTTAGCCAGCTCCAGGTGCCGCCGCAGCTGATCGTGGACCTCCTGCAACTCCGACGCGAACGCATCTGCTGTCTGCGGCTCCCCCTCCCCCATTCTTTCCAGTCCCGGGAAGGTTCTAGGGTGCCTCCCGTTGTTGGCGAAGAACGGCGTGACCCCCGTGGACACGTGCTTCGTGTTGTTGTAGGCGAACTCAGCGAGAGGCAGGTAATCCACCCACGTCGCAGGCTGTTGATTCGCATAACATCTCAGGTACTGCTGCATGATGGCATTGACCCGCTCCGCTTGCCCGTTGGTCTGCGGGTGTCTAGCCGACGCCAGGTTGATCTTGACGTTCAGGAAGCCCATCAGCCTCTGCCAGAAGTTTGAGATGAACTGTCACCCTCGGTCGGACAGAATAGACCGCGGCAGACCGTGAACCTTGAACACGTGGTCTATGAACAGTTTGGCGGTTTGTTCCGCCGTGCCCACCTTCGCACACGGAATGAAATGTGCCATCTTGGAGAACAAATCCACCACCACCAGCACAGCCGTCTTGCCCCTCGAGCTGGGCAGATCCGTGACAAAGTCCAGGGCCACTCTCTCCCATGGCTCGAACGGAGTTTGCAGCGGTTCCAGCAGTCCGGCCGGCGGTCTGTGCACTGGTTTGGCCCTCTGGCAGGTGTCACACCTCGCCACGTAGTCCGCGACTTCCCCTCTCATTCCGGGCCACCAGAAGTCTCTGGCTACTAATTCCACCGTCTTCTCCTTGCCAAAGTGCCCGGCAGTGGGCGCGTCGTGCAGCTGCTGCAGTACCTTGGCGCGAAGTTCGTCTCCCGGCACGTAGATGGCCCCTTTACGGATGAGCAAACCATCTCGCAGCTGGAACTCGTCGGTCGCTGCCGTGCCCCTGTGCACCTCTGCCATCTTTGCTTGCGCGAAGGAGTCATCCTGCAACGCTCGTCGCACCGCATCCAGGTCAACTGTTGCCGCCGCGCACGCCCACACTGTCGGTGCGAAGATGTGCATGGCGGCCGCTGGCGTTGCCTCCTCCAGATACTGTGGCTTACGGGAGAGAGCATCCGCCATGATGTTGGTGTCCCCCGGGACATACTCTATTCGGAAGTCGAAATTCGCAAAGAACTCAGCCCAACGTATCTGCCTCTGGTTCAGGAACTGTGCCGTGCGCCAGTGCTCTAGATTCTTGTGGTCCGTGCAGACCTGCACCGTGTGCTTGGCGCCGATCAGGAAGTGCCTCCACGCTTTGAACGCTGCATGAATGGCCAGCAACTCCCTGTCCCAGATGGTGTAGTTCTGTTCGGACTTGCTGAGCTTCCTTGAGTAAAACGCTCCCGGCCTCCAAACCCCCTGCGGGTCTTTCTGCAGCAGGACTGCTCCCACGGCTCTGTCCGAAGCGTCTGTCTCCACCCTCATCGGCCTGCTGGGGTTGACATGAAGCAGCTGCTCTTCCGACGCGAAGAGACGCTTGAGTGCCTGAAAGGACTGCTCCGCCTGCTCTGTCCAGATGAACTTCTTTTTCTTGGAGCTGAGCGTGTCCGTGATGGCCGCTGTCTGCATCGCAAAGCCTTTGATAAACTTGCGATAGAAGTTCGCGAAGCCGACAAACCGTTGGACCTCCTTCCGGTTGCGTGGGCTTTTCCAATCCAACACTGCTCGGACCTTGGCGCTGTCCATGGCGAGCCCTTTATCAGACAACTTGTAGCCCAGGAAATCCACCTCGGTCACGTCGAATTGGCACTTCTCCAGCTTGGCGTAAAGCCTATGTTGCTGTAGCCTGCTCAGCACTTCCTTGACGTGTCTGTCATGCTCCTGCTGCGATTCCGAAAAGATCAGGATGTCATCCAAGAAACAGACGCACGTCTTGTAGAGGAGCCCCGCCAACACGTGATGCATGAAAGCTTGAAAAACGTGGGAGCCATTTTGCAATCCAAAAGGCATAACTCTATATTCGTAGGTGCCCAGGGGCGTGAACATGGCTGTCTTCCACTCATCTCCCTCCCGCATGCGAATGAGGTTGTATGCCCCTCGCAGGTCCAACTTGGTGAACACTCTGCCCTTCCGTACCTTTGCGAGGAGGTCGTCGATTCGGGGCATGGGGAAGTCCGATGGCTTGGTCACACTGTTCAAGATGCGAAAGTCCACTACAAGTCTTTTTTGGGGCGTGTCCCGCTTCTTAACAAAGAATACCGGACTGCCCCCCGCTGCCTTGGACTCTCGGATGAAACCGCGCTCCAAATTATGATCTATGAACTCTTTGAGTTCCTGCAGTTCGTCCTCAGACATGGAATACAGCTTCCCTTTGGGCAGCGCCGCCCCCGGCAGCAGGTCAATTTTGCAGTCATATGGTCTGTGGGGGGGTAGCCTGTCTGCCTCTTTCTCGCAGAAAACCTCCAAAAATTCTGCGTACTTGTGGGGAACCGCTTGCAGCGTGCCTAGCTGCAGCTGTGACTCCTCTTCCCCTCCTTCCTGCCTGGGCACGATGCAGTGTTCAGCGCAAAAGGAAGAGCCGAAGGTCAGCTGCCTCTGGTACCAAGCCAGCGTCGGGCTGTGCTTGTCCAGCCAACTCATGCCCAATACAATGGGCGTGTCCGATAGTTGAGTGACATTGAAGCTGATGATTTCCCTGTGATTCCCAAGTCGCATCACCATTGGTGGCGTCTGCTTCACCACTTGCCCCCCTAGCAGCTCCCTGCCATCCACCGTGACAACCTGCAGGGGCAGCGTGGCAGGCAGCAACTGTATAGCGTGCCGGTCGACAAAGTCCTGCCCTATAAAGTCCGCATTGCTTCCGGAGTCAATGGTGATTGGCACGTCCATGGTGATTCCATTGGGCAGCTGGAGCGACGCGGTGAGCTTCACTACCGGTTTGGGCGGGAGGGGGTCCATGGGCTGTAAAATCTCTGGGGACTGCTTCACTGACACATCTGGCTGGGCCCCAGTGCCTCTTCCTCCAACCAGACTCCTTCGTTTCCCTGCTGTGGTTGTCCTTGCTGCGTTGCTGCAGTTACCATTGCTGAGGCTGCAGTGTGCTTGTGGAGCCTCTGGGGACACTCTTTCGCCATATGCTGTGGATCATCGCAGATGTAACACTTCCTGTTCCCTCTAGGAGGCTTCGCTTTCACTGCTGCCGGTGCTAGGGCTCTGGCTGCTGACTGAGCCCTTGCACCTCCAACCTCCATAGGTTCCGCTCCTCCTCCTGGCGGAGGCGTGGATTGCGCACGCGCTGCTTCTCTGGGAAGGAAGGAGGAGCCCCTGGCTGGTTCGCGCCCTCCACGCCCTTCGTCCCTGCTCCACGGACGTCCTTCCAGCCGCACCCCCACCGCCAGCGCCCTCTGAACGATCTCCTGCGTGGTCCGGGGTCTCTCCCCCCTCGCAATTTCATCTTTAACCGAGCCGTGCAATCCCTCCCAAAACAGGTCTCTTACAGGAGCCGAATCTCTGTCCCATTCCAGGGCACTGACCAAAGCGAAAAAGCAGGCATGGTACTGCCTTACGCTGGCCCTCCCTTGCTTCAGTCCATGTATCTCCTGCCGAGCAAGATCCACGTCAATGCTTGATAAAAAGCACCCATCCATCGCTTTAATAAAGGCATCCGCATTTTGGAGCGCCGGATCCTTATCTCTCCACAAATTGCGCAGCCATGCTTTAGCATCTCCATGCAAATGGGACATGATGAATCCCACCTTCTCTTGCTCATCTCTAAAGTCTTTGTTCAGCAGTTGCAGTGCACACATTACATCTGCTCTAAAGTTGGGGTACTGTTGCAAATTCCCATCGAAGTGAGAGACCAGACCGCCTGTTCGTCTCCCCAACCCAATCCCCTCCGGTTTGGGTGTCAGTTGCCCTTGCTTCGTAAGCACTTCCAACCTGACCTGGAGATCCCTGTAGGCGGCAGCTGCGTCCTCCTCTCTCTTCCTGGATGCAAGAGCCTCGGCATTCAGTCGTGTCACTGCTTCTCTGAGTTCCACTATCTGCTGTTCGGCCGTCATGTTGTCTGCCGTTCGTGAGCTCGCTAGTAGGCACCCGCTTTCTCTCCTCTCCGCGAGGACGTAGATGCCCACAATCTAGGGATGGAGCTTACTGTCAGAGCTGCTTCCAGATCCTAGCTCACAGAGGATCACGCTAGCCAGCGATCATTAAATAAAAGTCTTTATTGAGTTACAGTTTCCATTCTCAAGCTGCTGCGTGCAACTCTACGTCTCATGGTTAGATCGGCGAAGCTCCATCTGAGTCTCCGCCCCTTGTACACCAACTTAATATCCTAGCCTTGCTCCACCTTTTCCGCCTGACTGTTCTTCTCTGGGTCCCTCTGCCCCCCGGGGTCTCTTCCTTCCGGGATTCCTCTGACGCTGACGCTGACCCCCCTGACTCTTCTCCCTCCTTTCGGCGGGCTTTAGGACCTGGCTCCCTTTCCGGGCTGCCTACTGCGCCACCTTCCTGTGCATTTGAACTTGGCACGCGCGCCCAACCTTCCACCTTCCGTCTGACCGTTTCTTCGCTCCCCGATGGAGGTGTGGCCGCTCCTGACTCGTGCCCTCCCCCCTGTTGTGAGCTGCCAGCGCTTGATCCCTGGCGCCCTTCCTCTTCCCTGCTCTCTGGCGGTGACGCTGGTCCTGATTTCCAACTGCTCCCCTCTGAGTCCCCTCTGGCTCTATCTTCCTGGGGTGTCCCCCTAGGCTCCCCCCTTGCCCTGGCCACTGGTGCTCCTTTCTGTGAATCTTCTGATTCACTGGAAAGACTCGGAGATCTCGGGTCGTCGTCATCACTCATCTTTTCTTCTGCCTCCTCTCCCTCGCTCTCTGTTTCCTCCCTTGCCCTTGCCTCTGCTCCTGAACCCCTGACAGCACCAGTATTTTATTATTTCGTAAAATTTATGCACTACTTGGTTGGTTAACTTCAAAGCAGTTAACAGAAAAGATGAAACAGTTATCAATAAGAAAAAACAACAACAATAATTTATAACTTTCAAAAATTTAAAACAACAATAGACTAAAAACAGATTTAAAACTTGCATCAACTTTGTAAACACCTGGATAGGCTTCTCTAACCAAAAATGTTTTCGGTGGGCACCAAAAATGGCCCAGTAAAGGCACCTGCCTGATATTAATAGGCAGGGAGTTCCAAAGTGTGGGTGCTGCCACACTAAGAGATCAAGTTCTTATAGGTACAGAATGGGTATTATGTAGCAAATGTAACAGTGCCCAGTCCACCGATTGAAGCAGTTGAATGGGTAAGGCGATCTTGTAGATAAACTGGTCCCAAGTTGTTAAGAGTTTTGTATAGTTATAGCAGCACCTTGAACTTGGCCCGGTAGCAAATTTGCCATGGATGCAGATCTTTGAGCACAGGTGCTATACGCTGACAAGGCCCCACGTCTGTTAGCAATTTTGCACTATAACTTCAGTTTCCAGATGAAGCATGAGGATGTAGAAACAGATAAACACTCATGCACCATTGAAGCAACAACAATAACTTTTGCAGGCCACTGAAAGCCTGAGAAATTGGGCAAGGCTGTTGCCTGAATGGATAGTTTGGTTCACTGGCATGTACCTATGCTGTATAATCTACAAAAGATGGGCTCACATGATGGTCAAAGGACTTGCTGTGCTAGTCTTTTCGCATCATGCTCTTCTTTGCCCTGCTTTCTGTAAAACCCACCATCTTTACACACTCCTAAAAGGTGAAATTATGGGAAGGAATTGCTTTTCCACACCATTTCTGCAGACCCTTCTATTTTGAGCATGCTCAGTTGAAATAAATTGGATTGCCATCCTTCACCCGGGACATACAATACTTGTAGGTTTTGCAAGCCAGCAAGAAGTCATTAATCTATGGCTTTCTACTAAGATGACAGTGATTTTTTTAGATTCAGAGCTCCAGTGGAATATGAATCACAATTGGATGCTGCTGGATAGCTGTCCCAGAAGCTCTGTGATGATCTGTGATGGATCTATAAGACAATAGTTGCAGGGCACTTTTGTATATTGTTAATATGATGCATGATGATGTGGCCAATTATAGCAGGCAAATGTTCAAACAGCATGTCACAACCTGTGTATCAATAGATTAAATCTCTTTTGCCAACAAACAAGTGAAAGGGAGAATACCCTCAACAGGGAACTGTCATTGCAGACAGAAGGTCAGCTGGAATCCACACAACTTCTGCTCCTGGCCCACACCACTGCAACATTATATGCAGAATTTAAGCTCACCTGTTATCGTGAGGTTAATACGGCACATTTGGGAAATAAACCTGAGGACCACAATTCAGTGGTAGAGCATCTGCTTTGCATGCAGAAAGTCCAGGTTGAATCCTCGGTATCACAAGGTAGGACTGGAAGAGACCCCTGGTTTGAAATCTTGGAGAGCTGCTACCAGTCAGTGTGGACAATACTGAGTTAGAGCTACATCAGTATAAGGCAGCTTCCTATGCTCCTGTTCACACACACGGACACACGAGCCGTCAGTGCTGAAGACTGTCCACCTCTGCATAGGAATGTAAGAAGGCTTCATTTCTGTTCTGCCCAGTGTTCATCACTTGTAGTGCTGTTTCCATTCTGCTGCAGTTCATATTCCACCCAAAACTATGTTATTCATCTCACTGCCTGCCCTGGCAAAATTATGTAGCTTATGTCTTGGAGAGTTGCCTTCAGTCAGAGTACACAATACTGAGCTAGTCTGACTCTGTATAAGGCAACTTCCTGTATTCCTAATTCATTGTCACTATGCCATTCCGCCCTGTTCATGTCAGTGGAACGGAAATACAATGCAAATGAGGCAAAAGTACATAATCGGCTATGTATCGTTTGCAGAATGAAAGTAACAACAGCCGTGAATACCAAATGTATTCACTGGATTTATTTCCAGTGGACAACGTAAGTGATTTCTGTTCCTGTTTCTATTTTCAACAAAATTACTTGAAATCCCTCCCTCTGCTCTATGTAACATGGGTTAGTGTTAAGCAGAAAGGATATTGTGTAGAGTCAGAGAGACAGACAGACAGACAGACAGACAGACAGACAGAGGTTAAACTATGGAACTCGCTGCCACATGAGGCAATGATGGACACAAACCTATATGGCTTTAAAAGAGGATTTGACAAATTAATGAAGGAGAGGGCTACTAATGGTGACTAGTCTGTAGAAGCCATGGGAGGTGGGTGAGAGTCTTCTTGTGCTTAGGTCCTGCTTCCAGGTTTTGGGACGCAGGTGGCACTGTGGTCTAAACCACTGAGCCTCTTGGGCTTGCTGATCAGAAGGTCAGCGGTTCCAATCCCCACAATGGGGTGAGCTCCCGTTGCTCTGTCCCAGCTCCTGCCAACCTAGCAGCTCGAAGGCACGCCAAAAAGTGCAAGTAGATAATTAGGTACCGCTGCGAGGGGAAGGTAAACGACATTTCTGTGTGCTCTGGTTTCTATCACAGTGTTATGCTGCACCAGAAACAGTTTAGTCATGCTGGCCACATGGCCTGGAAAGCTGTCTGTGGACAAACACTGACTCCCTTGGCCTGAAAGCGAGATGAGTGCCACAACCCCATAGTCGCCTTTGACTGTACTTAACTGTCCAGGGGTCCTTTACCTTTTGTTTCCTTCCAGGTTTCCCATTGAGGCATCTGACTAGGCACTGCAAGAATTAGATGAGCCAGCAGGCCATTTTTTTATTATTATTCTTACGAGGTAAGTTTTCATAAATAAACCAGCTCTCATTTCTCATGCTATGCAATCAAATGCACTAAAGTCCTTTCCTTGAGCCCACATGGCTGCCTCAGAATGAACTCCTTCTGGAATGCTCTGGTCATTGCAAAGGATTTGCAGGCCCTTGACTTTCCAGTGCCGAGCAAGAATAGTTATGAGGCAACATAAGTGGAGAGAGGTAACCTTTCGGCAGAAATGGGCTTGAGTTAGAACGAAAGGATTGAAAAAGAGTACAATGACCAAAAAAATCTATAAAAATGCAATTGCGCTAATATAATTTTATCACTTATTTAAAAATTTAGTCGACCCAAAAGACTACCAAGTGTGAAATTAAGGAACAGCTCCTCTACTTTTATGGAAATCACTCTTCTTCACTTGTCTAATAGCCTGATTTTGTCAGATCATTTATTTCCATGGTTTTAAAATGAGCTTGACAGACAGAATTTTATAACACCACTTTACTGCAAATAAGAACATCATTTTCCCTTATTAAAACTGAAGCTTAGAGAAAGCATTAAAATTAACAGTTCACTCTGCTTTAACCTTTTGAATACTATTGTGACTTTACACTCTAGACCATATTGGAAATGAGAGCCCCGTTATTCTGGGGCAGAGCCTTCAGCGAGTGGAACTGCTAAAGGGGTGGGCAGGCTGAGCCCAGCTGGCTGCAAGTCAGCTAACAGTTCTAAGCCTCCGTGCTGGCTGGTTAAAACAGGGAGGTAACATGAGAACATAAGAAGAACCTGCTGGATCAGGCCAATGGCCAGTCTAGCGCAGCATCCTGTTCCCACAGTGGCCAACTAGACTCACAAGCAGGATTCTATCACAACAGCACCCACCCTCCCCTCCTGCGGTTTCCCGCAACCCCCGCTCAGAAATATTGCTGCCTCCAACCATGGAGGCAGGGCATAGCCATGAATTTGTATCTGATGTAATGGACTGGTCAGGTGCAAAGGAGTGATGGAAGGCACAAGCTGGAGAACCCCCAAGGGAAGAAGGCTCAGAGCCAGGGGGTTGGTGGTGAGATGATGATGAGTGATCAGAGGGAGAAGAGGGAGCAGACCGGGAAGAGGAGGTATTGGAAGCTGAGGAGGAAACAGGGTTTAGTGAGCAGGAAGAGCGTTCAGTGAGCAGAGAGGAGAAGAAGAAGAAGAAGAAGAAGAAGAAGAAGAAGAAGAAGAAGAAGAAGAAGAAGAAGAAGAAGAAGTTTGGATTTGATATCCTGCTTTATCACTACCCGAAGGAGTCTCAAAGCGGCTAACATTCTCCTTTCCCTTCCTCCCCCACAACAAACACTCTGTGAGGTGAGTGGGGCTGAGAGACTTCAGAGAAGTGTGACTAGCCCAAGGTCACCCAGCAGCTGCATGTGGAGGAGCGGAGATGCGAACCCAGTTCACCAGATTACAAGTCTACCTCTCTTAACCACTACACCACACTGGCAGAGAGCAGAACCAGAGGCAAAAGAGGAGGCTGCGGGGGGGGGCAGAGACAGAGAAGAAGAAGAAGAAGAAGAAGAAGAAGAAGAAGAAGAAGAAGAAGAAGAAGAAGAAGAAGAAGAAGAAATTTTATTTATATCCCACCCTCCCCGGGTGGCTAACACCAAATATATACATATACAAATATATATACATATGTATGTGTGTGTGTGCGCGCGCACACACACACATGCATACATACATATACATATACATATACATATACATATACATATACATATACATATGCATATGCATATACAGTACATATATGCATTAAAAACACAAAATCAAACAATTAGTTTAAAATACAATTTGAATCACATTTATAATCAAAAGTGGGAACCCACGAATCATAACCGTAGGGGTAAGGAATTAAAAGTTCACCAGACCCGGCCACCTGTGCTGGTCCCATATGGGCTGTTAGAAAGAGCCAAGGAGGCCACTTACATACAGGGTCCCATAGAAAGAAGGGGGTCAGACGGGCCCGGACCAAAGGCCTGATGGAACAGCTCCGTCTTGCAGGTCCTGCGGAAAGATGTCAGATCCCGCAGGGCCCTGGTCACTTGTGACAGAGCGTTCCACCAGACTGGGGCCAGGGATAAAAAGTTTCTGGCCCTGGTCGAAGTTAGTCTAACCTCCTTGAGGCCCAGTACCTCCATATTATTATTGTTTGTAGACCATAAGGTCCTCCATGGGCCATACCAGGAGAGGCAGTCCAGTAATTACAAGGGTCCTGGATAAGACAGGCTGCTGAAGAAGCCAGGGAGTCTCTCCCTCCTCCTGCAACCAGCTCCCTTCCCCCTTGTCTCCCAGAACCTGAAGAGGTATGAAGAGGGTGGAGCAATGGAGCCTCAGATTGCTTGGGAAGGAACCAGAGGAGGAGGAGCCTTAGGGAGCTGTGGGAAGGCGGGGACCTTCAGTCCTCACAACTGCCTCATAGGGGCAGAGTTGCTGTTCTCACTAGGTCTGGCCTCCTGGTCTGTCTTGTTTCTTTGACTAAAGAGTCAAGTCCACTGAAGCCATGTTAGTTATTGCTGACCTGCTCCTGGCACCCGTCCTTGTCACCAATCCACTTTGAAAGCCATCTTGGTTGGTGGCCATCATTGCCTCCTGTGGGACTATGGACTGCATTAAGAAGAACTTCTTTTTAGCTATCCTGAAATCTTCCAACATCCAGCTTCATTGGATGTCCACAACTTCGAGTGTTATGAGAAATGGTGGGAAACTTTTCTCTCTCTATTTTCTCCATGCCATGCATAATTTTGTAAACTTCTATCATGTTGCCTAATCTCTGAATGAAAAAGGTCCCAAACGCGGCAACTTTCATTCAGGAGAAGTAGAAAGGGAGCATAAGGGACCTGTTGTGATGAGGACCTACTTCCTCACGGTAATCAAACACAGGCCTTCTCTCGCTCTCGCTCTCCCCACCTCTCTCACAGAAGACTCAGTTCAGAGGGTTCTCCCACATCAGACCACCACCTTTATGAAGCTAAGCAAGTCTGGATCTGGACACTGCCTAGGTAGAGGGCATGCAGGTCCCCTTGAGTCCCACGATGGAAGAAAGGTGGGATAGAAATGTGAGAAAATTAGGAAACAGATTATTTATTTATTATAAAAATGGCACCTAACCAATTTGCATAAGAGCCTTCTCTGCCCTGCAAATGTCTGTAACATCCCGCTCAGGCAAGTACCTAAAAATACCCACTCCAATTCAATTTACCTCAGGCAAGCAAACACCACAGTGGCTATTTTACTTATCAAAAGGGTCTATCTTTCTCCTGCGAGCTGCTGTTTATCCCAGGAAAGGGATTCTCTCTCTCTCTCTTTCTTTTTCTTTTGAGTACCAAAAAAACTCCTACTGATTTTTGAGGCCACTGACAGATGATGGATCGTCTCCAATATTGCTGAGTCTAGCTCAATTTTTGAGGTGAAAATCTTCCCTCTGTCTCTTTTTCAAAGAGTAATGACACAAACAGAAGTGCAGCTGGACTCTTCCAACAGTGGTAGATTCACTGGCGGTGGCGTAAATCAAATTTTACCCATGCTTCCACCTCATATTTTTACTTGCCAGCATTGCTCATAACCGCTCGCTCAGGTGGTATTTGGTGGTTGTGTTTTATATGGGGCCAGTAGAAGCGTTTTATGATGGTGGTGAGAGTGTTTGTGGAGTCTCTAGGGAAGAGCTCTGCAAAGGCATGTGGATCCTCTTTTAAGCCGGACATGCAAATCCAGCTGCTTTGGGATGAATGTGTACAGTAGGGGCTCGCTATATAAACTTCAATGTTGTTGTTAGCATCGCATTGCCAACACACTTTAAAGAACACTTAGAACACAGCATTGTGGAGAAAAGGGTTATATTTATTAAATACAACATCTTAGAGGATCCGCAAATTGAAGTAGCCAATCAAAATACAGCCAGGGCAGGAAGTTCCCTTAAGGCAGGAACAACCAGGTCACTCCCCTCTCCTGAGCATGTTTACAGATGATGCCTGTGGCCTTGGAGAAAAGGATTTGAAGGAATACTTCCTGCTTGCTTTGGATAACTTGATCATGTGACTTGATAAGTGCGTTGTGGCCCTGCTGGCTCGATGTGCACCCCAACATGCCTGCCAAACCCAGAGGGCACCCCAAATGACCTCACACAAGGTGACCAGAGTGTCTCAGTTATTTACCCCACTATCTCTTGAGTTGATTTAGTTGCCTGGACTGACAGCCAATTAAAGCAATAAAACACAACATCATTCCAACAAATTACTTCCAACAGTATGAAGCAGGTGAAAAAGAGGAGTCCCAAGGCCAGTTAGGGGTTCCCTACAAAATCCCTGCTTGGGTCCCAAAGGGGGTACTAACCAAAACCCATACTGCATAGGGAGTGTGCTCTGAAGAGAAGACTGGAGTGTTTGGAGAGGAGCAAGCCTGACAAAGGTGTTCTCTCAAATCCAGTAGAACGTGTGGGACAACCAATGAAGCTGAATGTTGTAAGATTCAAGGCAGAGAACAGAAAGTCCTTCTTCACCCAGTGCATAGTTAAACTAGGAAACACCTTCCCACAGGAGACAGTAATGGCCACCAACTTGGATGGCTTTAAAAGAGGATTGGACAAATTGGACTATGGTCTATTGATGGCTATTAGTCATGATGGCTGTGCTCTGCCCTCCATAGTTGGGGGCACCACTGCTTCTGAATTTCAGATGCTGGAAATTGCAGGAGGGGAGAGTGCTCTTGTGCTCAAATCCTGCTTGCAGGATCCCCACAAGAGGCATTTGGTTGGCCACTGTGAGAACAGGATGCTGGACCAGATGGGTCATTGGTCTGATCCAGCAGGATCTTCATATGCTCTTATGTAAATCTATTGGCACACATTTTCACAGGGGCCAAAAATACCCTTCCCCTGGGAGAGACACCCTGAGCCTCCTTTCCTGGGGGGAATCCAGGTTTGGCAAATTATCCCCCACACAATTGTGTGAGAATGGCATTGTTATCATTGCAGGTCTGTTGGGCCTTTTCATCCTCCAAATAAAGAGACACTCTGCTGGAAAGAAGAGAAGAAACTCACCTGCATCTCCACCGGCATTCACAGAAGCTCTTCCAATTTAGCCTGAGTCCTAATTGTTGTATTCTTTGGGTGTGATTAAACCATCAGTCCTGGACTTCAGGTATCAATCCTCCCGATGGAAAACCCAAGGCGAAGAATCAAATTGCCACTTTGCCCTGTGGACTGAGAATCAAATGAAGAAATTTGCTTCAATGAGGTACCAGGGATTTCTCTCTCTCTCTCTCTCTCTCTCTCTCTCTCTCTCTCTCTCTCTCTCTCCTGGAGTGGAGTCTCAGAAACTTTGCCAGAAAACTTTTGATTCTGATAGCAAATGATACTTGATGGGAAGAGTCAGCTTTTGAGAGATCTTGCATCGGGAAGCACGGTGAATGACTTTGGGGCCGTCCTCACCGCTCTCTCTGCCTCACAACCTCACTGGATATTTCTGAGGGGGAAAATGCAGCGTGGGAAGCCCCATATGCTATCCTAAGCCCCTTGGGGGAAAGGTGGGATATTTAATAAATTTCAAAAGCTAGACCAGAGTTTCCTAGGCTCTAGTACTATGCTGAAGGAAATCAGCCCTGAGTGCTCACTGGAAGGACAGATCCTGAAAACTGAGGCTCCAATATTTTGGGCACCTCATGAGAAGAGAAGACTCCCTGGAAAAGACCCTGATGTTGGGAAAGATGGAGGGCACAAGGAGAAGGGGACGACAGAGGACGAGATGGTTGGACAGTGTTCTCGAAGCTACCAGCATGAGTTTGACCAAACTGCAGGAGGCAGTGGAAGAGAGGAGTGCCTGGCGTGCTCTGGTCCATGGGGTCACAAAGAGTCAGACATGACTAAACGACTAAACAACAACATTACTATGCTGAGAGTTCACTGGGAAGAAAGATTAATTGTTAACCACTCTGGGAATTGTATGTCTGAGAGGGGAAAAGGGGAACCCTAACAACTCTTAGTACCCTGAACAAACTACAGCTCCCATGATTCTTTTTTTTTGGGGGGGGGGGAGGAATGTGGCTATTTAAAGCAGCATCCTAGCACTTCAAACGTATGGTGTGAACATGGCCTCACTTTCATAATAGAGGGAGCACTCCAAAGAGAGTCTTTTCTTGTGAGTGCCCAAGCTCCCTGTTCAAATTAAAGAGAGGGCTGTAACAAAAATCCAACCTCAAGTGCTTGCCTGGGTTTACAGATGATGTGAGAAAAATAAGTTTCTATTAGTAATCCCCCGGCAACAAGATGGAAACCAATGTGTCTTGCTGTTTCCCAACCCTGGGGATGCTCTTCAGAAAAAAGAACGGCCGTGAAAACTTAAAAAATATCTTATTGTCAACTCTGGCTGTAACAGCCAATTAGCTATCCAGTGGTCTAGTGTGCCATAGCTATACCATCAATCCATAATGAATATGTGTCCTACAACTGTTCAGAAAGACACAACAAGAAATATAACAGCTGCAGTAACAGGTGGCAAGCAAGTGGTGATTGAAAGAGCTGGATACAGCAAGGAGGCTTTGATCAGCTGACAGCCCTCCCAAAATATTCAGGTTAAAAGGAAGGGAGAGGGGGACATTTATCCTTAGAACAATATAAGAGGGAGTCTGTGATCCAGACTGCATGGGGAGATGTAGCTGGTGGTCCAGGGAATGGTTCTGCCTACAGAGGGTTGGACTAAATGGTGTCACAATTCTGTTGTTTTCCTTGGGGGTGCAAGATGTAGACTGTTTCAGCTGCAGCAGCTCTTCTTTGTGTTACAAATTCTGCTTTTGGAGGTGCCAGCAGGACTCTGAGAAAAAGCATACAATCATCAAATTGTAGAGTTGAAAAAGACCCCAAGGGTCTTGCAGTCCAACGCCCAGTAATGCAGTAATCACAGCAAATATGTGGCAGTGTAGCCTCACCTCCGAACAGAAGTGCTTCTATTCAAGGTTTTAGCCAACCATCCCATCCTCCTGGATAGCATCTCACGTCAACTGTCCTGATTTGACTGGGACATCCCAGAATCACAGAAGCCATCCTGGCTTCTGACTGGATCTTGGAATGTCCCATCTTTTGGTCCCGTGCTCTCACGTGAGCCAAAATACGTTGCCATGGCAAGAAAGACGTTGCACTCCCTGCTCCTTTGCGAACCAGAACTCAGGAAGATAGAGCCCTCCTGCTCTCAGTGCTGTCGGGAGAAGGGGGAAAGATGGGATGTCTCCTTCCTCTGCTTCCTCAGAAACATCTATTTAATTAGAGTTTAGAAAACCCTGTATTGAATATTAGCCCCACACCCTGACTTGATTTGGGGACAGACCTAGGTGGAGTATTCTCTTGGTCGGTCTGGATCGAGGTGGGGGCTATGCACAGCCCTGAAGTTCAGTCCTCATTGGGCTGTGTGTGTGCGCCCTCTTTTGGGGAGGGGGGGTCTTTAAAATCGGGGTTGTACTTCTGCATCCCTTGGGGTTCATTTGAGTTTACTGACACCTCCCTCTTGTTTCCCAATGGAACCATATGACTGTAAGCCTGTTGGTACAGGGGCAGCAAGTGCGGTATTAAAAGGAGTGGTTGTTTTACATGCTCCAAAATGCTGGTTAGCAGACAATTCTTTCCCCCAGCCTGCTTTGCATAATGCAGAAAACTGGGGCCTTAGGAGAGGGCTATTGATGGTTACTAGCCATGATGGCTATGCTCTGTCTCCACAGTTGGAAGTAGCAATGCTTCTGAATGCCAGTTGCTGGAGGCCACAGGAAGAGACAGTTCTCTTGTGCTTGGGACGTACTTGCTAGTTTCTAGCAAGCATTTGGTTGGGCTCTGTGAGAACAGGATGCTGGACTAGATGGGCCATTGGCCTGATCAGGCAGCCTCTTCTTACGTTGTTAGGATATGAAAAAGTAACAACAACAACAACCCAGCATAAAAAGACATTTTCCACAATCTGTGGAATTGTTCTGAACATGCAGGTAAGAATACAAAACAAGGTTTCAGCAGCACAAAGCATGAAATGATGGCCCAGAAGCGCTGATTTGTGGATTTGAATATGCTAGTCCTGGTAACAATTTGAGAGTCCATCTAAAATTCCATTATGATGGATCTTGGCTTCAAAACATGCATTTCACAAACCAGAATCCAGCCAAGGCCAGAATTGAAGGCTGAGAGGAATTCTAATCCTCCCGAAGGCAATCAAAGATTTGAGCATGCTAAACTCTCATTCGGATCATGTCCTATATGCCAAGGGAAATCCTCAAGGCCCGAAGTGAAGACCAAATTTCAGTCCAGGAATACAAGGTTGCAAATTTCCCCATGGGTTAAGGCGGGGGGGGGAGGGGGAGCGGTGTAGAAAGGAAAAAGTCTGCAGCCCAGGATGATATTTCACAATATTTTCTTTCATGCACTTGAAATAACCGGCTTGCTTTTGTCACCTGCTCTTTATAAACCATTGAAAAGTTGTCACTAGCCTTCCCCACCCCCTACCCCAAGTGGCAGCAGCTTCATTGGGCAAGACAGTCAGCGAAAGGAGCCGTGTGCAGAGGACATTTCCATTTTCCTCCTTTTATAAATGCTCCAGAATTTTGCAGACCTCAGGAGAGCATCTTGAAAATTGCAGAAAGATTAAAGCTTCTGGGGAGGGGGGAGGGGGGAGAGCGTAAGGGATGGGTCTGCATAAAATGATGCAGGATGATAAACGGTAGTTATAAACTGATGTCACTTCATCTCTTTCAGTTGATTGATGCTGCTTAGGAGCTGGATCTAGGATGTGGATCTAGACTTTCCCTGGACCTTTAGAATATGTTTCTAAACCAGGGATGAGGAACCTGTGGCCGTGAACCTGGAGGCAGCGATGGCCACCAACCCAGATGGCTTTTAAAGAAGATCTGATAAATTTGTGGAGATGGAATCACTGATGGCTACTAGCCATGGTGGCTGTGCTCTGCCTCCGTAGTTGGAGGCAGCAATGATTGCACATACCAGTTGCTGGAAACCACAGGAGGGAAGAGGGCTCTTGTGACTGGTTCCTGCTTGAGAGTTCCCCCCAGGTATATGGGGGTGTGTGAAGAGAACAAGATGATGGACTAGATGGGCCATTGGTCAGATCCAGCACAATCTTATGTTCTTATGGCCCTCCAGGTGTTGTTGGATTGCAGCTCTCATCAGCCCTGACCATTGAGTATGATGGCTGGGGTTGACATCAGTGGGGATCATTATCTGACTCATCATCTCAGCAGTTGTTTTGTTTACAAAAACATGGCTCACTTTTACAAATCATCTGGAGCTGCAATTCCATATATGCCCTCCTTTTGTGTTGCCTTGTGATCCCAAGGCCAGCTGACTGCTCCTTCTGCTCGTGCCCCCTGCTCTTCCACCTAATGCACTTTGTGTTAATTGGTGGCAGTAGGTTGGCTGGGAAGGAGGAAGGCAGGCAGTAGTGGTGCTGACCCACCTGGGGTTCTGGACCAGCAAATGGAGGAGCCAGTGGAATTGGGGGGGGGGGGCAGCGCGGCTGCTGCCTGTTCCGACTGCCCCTTCCTGTTTTGCCTGGGCTGCCTAACCTCTGCATGTAACCTGCATGATTTCAACCATACACGGTTGAAGGCTGCTGGTTAAAATCATGCAACTTACCTGCAAGAGCCAAAAGCACTTCTAAGCTCTCTGCCTTGCTTGATTGGGCAAGATCCTCTCTGCATGCCTTCTCAGGAAGGCCCAGAATGCTCATGGATTCCAAGAGTTTGCATATATGGATATTTGTGTATACAGTGGATGCTCGGGTTGCGAATGTGATCCATGTGGGAAGCACGTTTGCAACCGGCAGCGTTCACAACCCGCAGTGCCGCGTGTGCGCACACACGGGTTGCGCTTTGGTGCTTCTGCCCATGCGCAAAGTGCGATTTAGAGCTTCTGCGCATGCGCCGAAACCCAGAAGTAACCCTTTCCGGTGCTTCCGGGTTCGGCACGGTGTGCAACCTGAAATCGCACAACCTGAAGCGTCTGTACCCCGAGGTTTGATTGTATGCGGAACCCTTGGAAAAGAACCCCTGTGTAAGATGCAGTCATACTGTAAACACAAGCACACTCTTCTCCCTAGATGATAAGATTTCTACAGATTTCTACTTTCAAGATGCTTGAGTTGCATCTTCCCTACCTGCCTTCCCATCATCCCAGTGGGAATGTGCCACATGCTTTCCCCCTTCTTTTCCCGAATGGAAAGGTCAGCCTTGAGATGTCAAAATATTATCTATAACTGGTGGGATTCCCCCCTCCTACTCCATCTTTGATTTCTCCATATGTTCTCTATTGCCTTATCACTGCCCCCCTTTATGCTCTTCAAGACATAAATAATCAACTGATTAACTCTCTAAACAATTATGCTATGGATCCGGGACCATCTTTCCTTCTCTGACAATCAGTGTGTGCTTCGCTTATTTATCTGATCTGCATGCACCTGTGCCATTACTCTTGATTGCAGTTTGGGAAAATCCTAGCCTCAGCTCTAACTGGCTGCAATCTAGTGCGGATGTATATATAGTATTGCATGCAGATGCAAAGGAAGTGTTTGCTCCACATTAGGAAGCCAGCAGTGTGTGTATGTGCGTATGTGCGTGTGGTGTAGCAGGAGACGACTTCGAGCAACTTGCAACAGTCTTGGCTCCTACTTTGCTGTGATCATAAGGCATCAGCGTTACAGGTTACCTTGCCAGAAATCTTGATTGCTTGTTTAAAAATAGAATTGCAAAATAAGCCAAGGGAGGCTTGTAGGGAACGTGATGTGTTTTGGACGGTGAAGCAACACAGAAGCAACTGTCTCTCACAAAACCTCACCTGAAAAATTATTTCAAAGTGGATCTCGGCATCCCAACCGCCACGTGGATTGAACTGGAGGCTGAAAAACGTATTCAGGCAGTAACAATAAAAAGCGGCGGAGGAGGTTAAATGGTAACAGGTAACGTTTCCCCCCTTAACATCTCTGTTAATGATCTGGAGGAGGGAGTAAACAGCTTGTTAATAAAGAGGAATCCACACTGGGAGGCATTTATGCCGATCGCAGAAGACAGACAAATAAGGCAAGATGGAAAAATGGAGAGGAGAATGTGGTAGAGCAATCTGGACAGAAAAGTCTGACTGAAAATCAAAAGTGGGAGAAAGAAGACTGAAGCACAGTAGCACAACGACAGTGGAAAGCAAAGGTAGAACCTAACGGCCCATCCAGACTTGGGTTTCTTTTGCAGGTGCGTTCTGCAACTTCTTGGTGACGCAGAAACTGCAATTAATCCAGAATGCGGCAACTAGACTGGTGACTGGGAGTGGCCGCTGGGACCATGTAACACTGGTCCTGGAGAGACCTGCATTGGTTCCCAGTACATTTCTGAACACAATTCAAAGTGTTGGTGCTGACCTTTAAAGCCCTAAACAACCGCAGTCCTGTATACCTGAAGGAGTGTCTCCACCCTCATCATTCAGCCCAGACACTGAGGTCCAGTGTCGAGGGCCTTCTGGCGGTTCCCTCACTGCAAGAAGCAAAGTTACAGGGAACCAGGCAGAGGGCCTTTTCGGTAGTGGTGCCCGCCCTGTGGAACAGCCTCCCATCACATGTCAAGGTAATAAACAACGATCTGACGTTTAGAAGACATTTAAAGGCAGCTCTGTTTAGGGAAGTTTTTAATGTTTAATTCTGTATTGTGTTTTTAATATTTGATTGGGTGCACACAGAGTGGCTGGGGAAACCCAGTCAGATGGGCGAGGTTTTATTTATTTATTTATTTATTTATTTATTTATTTATTTATTATCATCATCTCTATGATGCATTAATAGTGGGTTTATAAAGGACCGTCTAAACATTCCACTTTATGAGCTGTTTTGTGATGCTTCCCCAATGTTACTGCATTATAGCCATCTGGAGGAACACTTTGAAGTTATAGTGGGACAAAAGCTACCAAACCCCAGAACGTTTGTTTTATGAAAAATTGTAGGGTTTCCGCAGGAAGCTGCGTAATATGCCAACTGGAAGCAAAGCAGGATGTCTGCTCCAAACCTCCTTAAGATTACTTTTTTGCTGGGCTTACTTACCGTATTTTTCGCCCTATAGGATGCACTTTTCCCCCTCCAAAAATGAAGGGGAAGTGTGTGTGCGTCCTATGGGGCGAATGCAGGCTTTTGCTGAAGCCTGGAGAGCGAGGGGGGTCGGTGCGCACCGACCCCTCTCGCTCTCCAGGCTTCAGGAAGCTATCCACTAGCCGTGGGAGACGCAGCTCTCCCACGGCTAGCGGAGAGCTTGCCGGCACCCAGAAGCTTGGGGCATGCTGAGCTCAGCACACCCCAAGCTTCCGACTTCGCGCAGCGCTCTGCTAGCCATGGGAGAGCTGCGCGGCTCTCCCATGGCTAGCGGAGAGCTTGCTGGCACCCAGAAGCTTGGGGCGCGCTGAGCTCAGCACGCCCCAAGCTTCCTACTTCGCGCAGCTCTAAGCTTCGCAAAGCTCGGGCTTCCCCCGCCCCAATCCCACACCTGGGGGGGAAATAATTTTTTTTCTTTATTTCTCCCCTAAAAAACTAGGTGCGTCCTATGGGCCAGTGCGTCCTATGGGGCGAAAAATACGGTAATTGACACCCTGTACGCATTGAAAATGTAGAGGTAGGGGGAAGAGGAGATACAGCAACTCACATTTCCACACTTTGAGCTACTGAGCAAGAGGAGGAATTTCTCAGCAGAGCAGAGTGGACTGTCTTGGAACAGTGATGCAGATGGAGTCCCCCTAGGGAAGAGGAAGATCAACAAATGCAGGAAACAAACCCCTGGAGGAACATGACACACAGGAGCAGGACTGTCAGGAGGCATGTCATGGGAGCTGAAAAATTGATTCCATGCCCTCACCTCAGACACCAATTCTGGCCCAGAAAAGCAAGGACCAGCAGCTGCAAACCTAAGAATACACTGAGGTAGCTGTGGAAGGTACAATATACATAATGAGTCCTGCCACACCCCAGAGAAGAAGAGGAGGAGGAGGAGGAGTTTGGACTTGATACCCCGCCTTTCACTCCCCTTAAGGAGTCTCAAAGCAGCTCACAATCTCCTTTCCCTTCCTCCCCCACAACGAACACTCTGTGAGGTGAGTGAGGCTGAGAGACTTTAGGGAAGTGTTACTAGCCCAAGGTCACCCAGCAGCTGCATGTGGAGGAGCGGGGAAGCAAACCCAGCTCACCAGATTACGAGTCCACCGCTCTTAACCACTACACCATGCTGGCTCCCATGTGGTGGCATTGGGTGGCACCCTACTGAGGGGGCAGAGGCAGCAGTGTGCAAAGGTAACAGGATGTCTCAGGAGATGTGTGTAAAGATTTATGATGTGGCAGAGAAGTTGGCAAGCCCACTGATGACAACCCCTCCTTCTGATTCATGTGGGTGCGAAGGATATTGCCAGACATAGCCTTTAACATATAGCAAGAGACTATGAGACTCTAGGCAGGAAGTCTGACCTACTGGGAGACTGAGAGCCTCATTCCTCCCTCTCTCTACCTGGCCTAGGATGGGGCCTGACAGGCTTCTGCTGCTGCTGCTGCCGCTGCCCAACAAGGACTGGGGTATTTGGGGGATAGTTTTGTTGGGAGTTTTTGCTGTTATTGATATAAAAAATTTTGTATCTTTATTTTCACGTGGAAGTTGTTCAGTTTGGTTATGTAGTTTTTGATGTGTTTTATTTATTTTTATGACTACTTTGCTATGTTTGTAACTGTAAATCTTTCCATATTTTAAGCCGCCTTGAGCATTGTTTTGACTGATGATGATGATGATGATGATGAAAGGCCTTGGGGCACAGGTGGTTTTCCTATGATTCCTTCCTGTTCAAGGTCATGGCCCAGGAAGTTGGGTGTAGTATGGAAGCAACAGTATTCTCCCTACCCACACCTACTCCCCTGAAAATAAATACCTCCACTTAGTGGGATCAAGTTCCCCTTTCCCCTATTCAGCTGAGCATTCTCTGCTGGAAATGTGCAGCTCAGCACTCATATTTTCTACCCTTTCGGACGGCAACATCCTTTTCCTGTGCTCCCATAGTTTGATCAGTAAAGTTTGCTGCTCAATCCATCTTCCACCTGCCTTGGCTGGCTTGTTTGTGTGAGATTCCCTCTTAGCAGGGACATTTCTGAGCAGTTCTTGTAACCTACCTATCCGTAAACCTAATCATCACTTATAAATCAGAATTTTGACTGAAAGTAAAAGAAGGATTTTATAAAGTAAGATCATTATTGTATAACCTCAGTGCTGTAAATCAGTCAGTTGTACCCTAAAATTGCAAAGTGAAGATCCGTAAATCACAACACTTTTTATTATTATTATTCTTTAGGAATCTCTCGGCATGATTTGTAAATCTGTTGTAGAATTTGTAAATCCAGATTGGGGTATGTAAAACCATTCCGTGGCTTATAAATCAGCAGAATGTTTTAGCTAAATCTAATGCTTAAAATAATGATTTCTGAATCAAAACTTTTGGTGGAAGATTTACTGGTGAGTTTTATAAATCAAAAGCAAGATATATAACTCAACCCCCGAGAAGTGCGGATTTATAAATCCAACTTATAAATCATCAGTGGGGTGTTGGGGTGGAGTTCATGTTTTACACTAAATAATATTTCACAAATGGCACCTCGTACATCATGCAATTGCCACAAATCTTTTACATGGGAGTCAGTGTACATGATGTGTGACTGAAGAAAAATAAATAAGTTCTGTAAGTTGGATGCAACAGAATGGTTAAACATTTAACCTGTGCTCCCCAGACAAGGCTGAGCTCCTACTTGGGATGCGATGTCGTGGATGCAACTTCAGGGCTTTGAACATCAGCAGTAGAGGATATTTATTTATCTAAATCAGTGAGAGTCAGCATAATTCATAAAGCTGGCAATATCTGCAAAACAGAAAATCTGTTCAGGAATATGAGGCATGCTTCAGATAAAAACTGGGGTTCATCAATGGGAAGAACAGGAAGACAACTGGCCACAGAGGAAGGTCCAATGGAAATGAACATGCCTTTAGAAAGAACCCTCTTCTTTTCTAAAGTTTGTGCTTTCAAGTGGCACCTATCTGGATAAAAGCCTAAGAAAGGCCTGCTGGATCTGGCCAAAGAGGACCCATCTAGTCCAGCATTGTATTTTCACAGTGGCCAACCTGATGCATGGGGGAAACCAGAAAGCAGGATTTGAGCACAAGAGCACTTTCCCATCTTGTGGTTTCCTGCTCTGCCTAACTATAGCTGTATAGTTAGGCAGAGACAGGCAACTGCCTTAGGCAGTAGAAGCTTGAGTAGTGAGTGGTGGGAGAGTGTTGGAGGTAGTGATGGGGGGGGGGGATTCAATTCAGTTTGCATTTTAAAGGTGGACCTACCCAATTCACACTTTCGGAAACACTCTGCAAACCGAAATGCAACTATCCTTCTAAATGTGCACTTTACTGTTGGGCTACGACTCCTGTCAACCCTGCTCATGTTGCCTGAGGCTCATAAGAGAGATAGTTCAAAACCTCTGGAGGATGTCAACTTGGGGAAGACTTGGTCTATACACTTTGCAGACTTCTGATCCTCCAAAATAGTTCTTCTTCTATCACCCATTCTCCAGTTCCAAGTTCCTTCCCATACAAATGCCAAAGTTAGCGTGATGCAAGAGAAACTCTTCCATGCTGGAGCCCAACTTCTTAAACGTATGAAATGTATTAATGGCAGTGAAGCGTTGCGATGATAGGTTGGTTTCCTCCTGATTTCACAAGGGTCCCAGTTGACCGAAGAAGCTATCCTGGCCCTTTCTCCCATGAATTATAATCATAATCATTATCTAGAGTAGCTATTAATAATCCATATAATTGCAACATTATTTCTTCAGATGTCTCCCATGCACACATTTTCAATTAGTTTTAAATGTATGGAGAGATTTTGAAGCCTCTGAGTTTTCATTATTAAGATCATTTGGGCCAAATAAAAAATCTGGCACTGGCAGCTAAGTTTATTAAAAATGGCTTTTGATAAATGAAAACAACAAATGCGCTTTGCATTTGAATGGCAAGAGCCCGCAATGATGAAACACAACCAGAGGACTCCATTGTGGAGTCAGAACTCTGCTTTATGGATGGTGGTGTCAAAGGAACCTTGGCAATTAATCTCATTTCACTGGCTAACACCCCAAGCCTAGCATCTCTACTCAGAAGTAAGTCCTATTGAATTCTAAAGGGCTTAACTCTCAGGAAAGTAGGGTTAGGACTTCAGCCTAATTAGAAGCTAAATTCCCATCTGGAAGCTAAGTTCCAAACATGAAAAATTTTCAACTGGTGCCTCCAGCATGTAGGAGAGGCTTTATTTGAAATCTTATGGATCCCAGTCTGTTTTATTCATTCAAAATATTTGCAAACCATTTTCTAGAGTCAAACTGCAATGTACTTCAAAAATAATGTGGTTTCCAGCAACTGGTATTTGAAAACATTGCTTCCTGTGACTCTGGAGGCAGAGCATAGCCATCAAGGCTAGTAGCCATCAATAGCCCCCTCCTCCATGCACCTGTATAATCCTCTTTTAAAGTCATCTTGGTTGGTGGCCCTCACTGGCTCCTGTGGGAGAGAGTTGCACAGTTTAACTATGTGCTGCATGGAGAAGGGCTTTCTTTGATATCTCCTGAACCTTCCAATAGTCTTTTCTTGCTTGCTTCACATCCAAAATGCTATGTACACTGATGGTGCTATATTGAAACCACCTCCTTAGATTTAAATGTAAATCTACAGCCTTGATTGAAAGTTCTATTCATTCATATATATATATATATATATATATATATATATATATACACACACACACACACACACACACACACACATATATATATATATGAATGATCAAAAGAGTTCTTTCAGATTACTCTTATACTCTTATATTAATATGATTTTTTTTAACCTCCCATGGCAACATGACGTACTATTACTTAAACTCGTTTAAACTATGAGCACAAGCGACTGTGTTCCATCCAATTTTGTACCCATAATATGCTTTGAACATGTCCACCTTTGCTAACAGCCTTGGACTCCTTCCTGGCCTTTTCCACTTCTCCCTACTTGTAATTTTCACCTTAAACGAATATATCATTTTGCACAATCAGGGAAGATGACTTTCATTCCATTTGCTCTTTTACAAAGAATGCAGTTAGTAGAGACAGATCCCCCCCCTTTGCATTTCCAACCCTCCCATTGCCTTGCTCTAAAGACAGGAAATGGATACACACACCGTCTCTATATAATAATGCATCAAAAATATATTCATTGTCTTGAATTTCATTCATCTCTCTGTGTGTCAACATTTCTCACTGAAGTCCTGCTTCATTTGACAAGCAGGATTTATATGGGTTCCCCCTTTCCTCCTTTTCGCACCACATGCATTCCACTTTATAAGCGCATACACACACACATCCCTCATTAAAAAGTCTTTCATTTCCCAATTTCCCCAACAATTTCATCCAGTGCGCAACAGTATTTCATTTCATGTAGGATTCCATCACTGTCTGTTTTTAGCACATAGTTAAACTATGAAATTTGCTCCTGCAGGAGGCAGTCATGGCCACCAATCTAGACGGCTTTGAAATACAGCTGAAGAAATTCAGGAGGAGAGGGCTGTCAATGGCTAATAGCCATCATAGCTATGCTCTTTGTTCATGGTCAGAGGCAGTAATACTTCTGAATACCAGTTGCTGGAAACCGCGATACGGGAGAGTGTTCTTGTGCTCAAATTCTGCTTGTGGGTTTCCCACAGGCATCTGGTTGGCCACTGTGAGAACAGGATGCTGGACTAGATGGGCCATTGGCTTGATCCAGGAGGCTCTCTCTGTGTTCTTATGTTCACAAACTTCAAATGGCCAACGAATCACAGGGGTTGGTGCTGCACACTTCTGGTTCCTGAGAGGGCTTTGAGGTCTAGGCCCACCTGGTCCACTGTAGCTCAGCAGGTTTTATCCCACCTCAGCTTCTGATGCTTCTGGTGAAGAACCCCTGACAGAGCAATGCAACAAAAGCAGACTCTGTTGGGGGATCCCCAACAGTCTATTTCTCAGCAAGATCCAATTCTCATCTCACTCCTTTGATTTTGAAACCCTGACACTTGTCAGAAGCGTGCAAACATTTGACTTCACCGCATCTACCAATTCTGGCACCCCATCCAATAAAGTGATAATGCGTTGGGAGAGCATTATCCCATTACACGTTCATAATTTGAAAGAACTATGGGGAAAGACAACCGGCGAAAAATATTGGCAACGCGAGTTAATGAAAAGCTCACATTTTCTAACTACTGTTTAACTAATTAAAATTGAATTAAAGGAATATAGCATTAACTATGTCAACTGTTTTGCATTAAAAAGTTGTTAAATATATCATGCTGTTTGTAGGCAGATTTTTGCAACAGCTAATTGTGAGAAATAGTCATGTAGTATCTAATTGCATAACTGGGTAGCGTATAAAATTCACAATTAGGTGAATTATATTTAGTAAAATATGTTCAAATACATTGTTTTTTAGATTGTGGGGTTTTATGGAAGCATAATGGAATCCAAGCACATTTTTAATTACCTAATTATTGCCATTTTCCAAGTCCACTTACACCATAATTGGTCTTATTTTCATAGTCCAAGCTTGGAAAGGAGAAGCTCCATTTAATTACGCTGAATCCGTTTTACCTGCATAAAGGAATTCTCTTTTTTATATCAAAATGTTACCCAACCAGAAGCATTCAGTCTTCAGTCTTTCATTACTACCCTATTATTTGTTTTGCAAAACTGGTCACCAAGACACACACACAGACAGACAGATAGACACACACACACACACACACACACACACACACACACACACACACCAGTTTTCAAATACAGTTTTGGGTGCTACACCAAATTCCCAATTAATGCCCATATTTCTGAAGTGTTATGTGCATGTCAGCTGAATGTCTGCTTATTGTCCAGGACACCAGCTATACCCCAGGCTTAGCCAATATGAAATGTTGTAGAAACACTGGAAACTGCCTTCTGCTGAGTCAGAGCTTTGGTCCATCTAGTTCAATAGTTATCTGTACAGACTGGCAGCTGCTCTCCCAGGTTTCAGGCAGGCGATGGAGATGCCAGGGATCAAACCTGGGACCTTTTGCATGCCAAGTAGGCATTCTAATGCCAAAGTTGGTGGCTTTCCCCCTGAAATGAATATTAACCCACTCAAAAGTGGCATTGAGCTTAGTGGATAATCGGGCAATTAACACCCAGGGTGATCTTAAAGATAAGAGTGGCTCCATGTTTTCTTCCTCGCAAACAAAAGCATGCACAGCCAAGGAGTCGTCATCCTGCTCATCCTCTGGAAACAACTCTGCTTCTGAAATTTCCTCGCCTATCAGTATTCCTGAGCAATCCAACAGCTGTCAAAGCTCAGTGTCTAGAGGCATGTTCCAGGGCATAAGCGAAAAGGGGTTTTTTATCAGCCTTTCAAGTTGGGGCATTCTGACTGGGGAACATAGGATGAGCCTGAACTGGATCAGGCCCATGGCCCCTCTAGGTCCATTATCCTGTTCCCACAGTGGTTAGCCAGATGCCTGGAGGAAGCCAGATAGCAGGATTCAAACACAAGAGGACTATCCCCTCCAGGAGTTCCCAGCAACTGGTATTCAGAAGCCTCACTGCCTCTAACTCTGGAAGCAGAGCAGAGCCAAGATGACTAATAGCCATCAATAGACTATGAATTTGTCCAGTCTTCTTTTAAAGCCATCCAGGTTGGTGGCCATCATTGCCTCCAAGATCACATGAAAAAGTGTGGAGGAGCAAAGCTTTGCACCTGCAGCCTTCAGGCCAATTTTGCCATAGCAGTGCAGGGACCAAATGCATCCTGAATCCAGAATCAAAGTGGACCTACTCAGCTTCCTTACCTATAATTTCGGTGTATCCCCATACCCACCAGCTCTTTCACACAATGTGAAAGCTGCTCCTGAAAACAGCTAACTGTGGTGCTAACTAGCTAGCTTCTTTTTCTTTAATAAAAGAACTGGTTTGGCCAGCTTATTCTTATACATTTTGCCCTCCACAGTTACAGGGGCACAAGAATGGGAAGGGGCTCAGGATGCAGAATGACTCCCCCTCAAACTCAATACAGTTCTCCAACTTGAATGGAGCTTCTTCTTTTTTTCCTTTTAAAAGGAATCTCTTGTTTTCTTCATCTTCCATTTGCCTTTCGTCTGTTGTTTCCCTTTCGTCTTTAGTAAGTCTTTTCTTCCTAGAGTCTTATAACGCCCACTGTTCACATTCTACCTGCAGTGGGAATGAATGAGTTAACCCCCAAAAGAACTCAGCAACCTGGGGGGGGGGGGGAGTGAGCTTTTTAGTTTCCAATAAAAATGTCAAAGAGATATGAATAGCAATAAATGGCTCAAAAATGTTTAAATTGAAGGAAAACAATTGAAAATGGGCATAGAAATAGAATGTTTAGCTAACCAAGCTATAATACCCTTGTTATTTTAATCAGCTCGGGGAAGTAATTGAGCTTCATGCAGGAGTATACTTTTATGTTTTAATGTATAGCCTTTTATCTTTCTCAAAGCAATTCTGAAAAGGCCTTCTTCCATGGTAACATTTCAGAATGGCAGTCTTTATACTTTTGCATAATTTCATTACATGCAATGTGCAGCCGCATCCTAAGAAGGCTTAACTCTGAAGGAGGCCTCTCTGGGTGGAACAGGACACTTGGGTAAGCAGGTTGAAGATTTCAGCCTTGGCTTGGAAGGGTTACATTTAATGTCTATGGGATGCTGGTTTGAGAGTGGTGCTTTGTAAGGATACCATATTTAAAACTGACAGAAGAAATCACTTCCAAGTGATTCTGTAATTTCGTGTGCAGGACAGGTACTGCATCCCTCACCTCCAAACAACTACAGTGGTACCTTGGGTTAAGTACTTAACTCGTTCCGGAGGTCCATTCTTAACCTGAAACTGTTCTTAACCTGAAGCACCACTTTAGCTAATGGGGCCTCCCGCTGCTGCCGCACCGCCGGAGCACAATTTCTGTTCTCATCCTGAAGCAAAGTTCTTAACCCGAGGTAATATTTCTGGGTTAGCGGAGTCTGTAACCTGAAGCGTATGTAATCTGAAGCGTATGTAACCCGAGGTACCACTGTATAGTGTAGACAGCAAAGATTCAGGATGGATAAAAGAATGGACTTCTTCGAGCAGTGCATAAACTATGGAACTCTCTCCCACAGGAGGCAGTGATGGCCACCAACCTAGATGATTTTAAACAAGGATTGGATAAATCCATGCTGCAGTGGCTTTTCACCATGGTTTATCAATGGCTTCCAGCCATGTAAGCTATGCTCTGCCTCCACAGACAGAAACAGCAGTGCTTCTGAATGCTAGTTACTGGGAACCACAGGAGGGGAGAGTGCTCTGGTGGTTGGCTCCTGTTTGCTGGTTTTCCCCTGGGGCATCCTCTCCTTTCCAAGGCTTTTCCCATGCAATCGGAGACTGCACCTGTGTGCAGCCTGTTCCTGCTCCATCCGTTTCAGCCCTCTTCTGGTTCTGGGGAGACAGGGCAGAGAGGGGAGGCTGTCACAGCAGGAGGGGGAGACACCTGTGACTCTTCACCACCCTTCCTCAACTCTTGGCCTCCCTCTCCCACTTACCAGCTTCAACTGCTGTCTCTGATTCTGGACTTCTCTCTGCCACAGACTCTTCCAGCTCACTAAGCCCTGTTAGCTCTTCAGCTTCAGACACCTCCTCTTCTGAGTTTTCTCCTTCTTCTCCCTCTGACCACTAATCATTGTCCAGCTACCATTCCCCATGCTCTGAGCCTTCTTCCCCTGGTGGTTCCCCAGCTGGTTCTCCCACCATTCCTCTGCATCCAACCAGCCCATGACACAATATGAGAATATGGCCTGCTGGATCAGCCAAAGTGGGGTGGGGGGAATCTAGTCCAGCATCCTGTTGTCATAGTGGCCAACCACTAATGTTCAGAAGCATTGCTGCCTCTGACTATGGAGGCAGAGCATAGCCATTGATAGTCTTTACCTATATGAATTTGCCTAATCTTCTTTTAAAGCTATTTGTTGGTGCACATCACTGACTCCTGTGGGAGGAAGTTCCAAAATTTAACATTTTCTAACTGCATAAACAAGTCCTTTCTTTTCCCTGTCCTGAATCTTCCAACATTCAGCTTCATTGGATGCCCATGAAATTCTCGTGCAGCCTACATTTTCCAGGACTGACTTGATATAAATGTGGAGTCGTTCAGTGGTTTATGCAATTCCTCTGTGGAATACAAAAACAGTGGAGCAACCTGAGACACAACCACGTGGTCCATAAAGGTGATAGCATGGCCTAAACTTCAGAAACAGATTTCTTTTCCTGAGATGATGAAAATCTTGTGGTTTACCCACAAGGTTATTAGGAAATTAAATATTATCAGACTACTCTTGATGGAGTTAATTGGAAAGTCAAATGCAGAATTCCCTAATCAAATTTTTAAAGGCAGTACTTTTGGATGGATATATATATATATATATATATATATATATATATATATATGGGGTGTGTGTGTGTGTGTGTGTGTGAATTAGAAAACTGCATATTTTCCTATTGTGATTAGCAAAAACACCCCCCCCATCATAAATCATAGTAAATGTGGTGAAGTGCCCTTGATATATATCCACTAGTGGTCTCAAGGTATGGTACTGGTTAATCCAGAGAGAAAAAGCACATTTTCCCCATTCTGCTCTACTGACCTTTTGCTTAGCTTTTTGCTAATGTCATTTTCACTCTTGGTTGGGCTTTGCTGACAGTTAGGATGGCTTCTTTATGAAGATCCTGAGATAAACTAGGGCCATGCATTCATTCACATAACACATACAAAAAAACCCTCTTCTCTGTTCCTCCTCTGATATAAAATATTCCTGATGTAATCAAGAGAACATCAAAATCCTATAGAGTGCCCTTGTTAATCCTGTTGCTTCCTACTTTTCCTGTGTGTGTGTGTGTGTGTGTGTGTGTAGACATAGAATCATAGAAATGTAGAGTTGGAAGGGACCCAATGGTCATCTAGTCCAACCCTCTGCAATTCAGGAATTGCAAGTAAAGAATCTTTAACAGATGGTGATCCACACTCCCTTTAAAAACATCCAGTGCTGGAGAGTCTACCTAAGGACTTCATTCCAACAGTGATTAGTAACAAATATTAAAACCAGCTTCAAAAATGGTTGCAATAGAAATACATTCATTGCTGTTTTCTTTTCTTTTTTCTTTTAAAAGAAGGAACAATTCCAACTTATGCTGTTCTAATTCTGGCAGTCCCCCTTCTGCCCCCTCTCCCATCGATAATAACCAATGGTACCTAATTTTAAGCACAATTGCTATGGCCATATCGCCACGACAATATCCTTCTGTTCCTAAGGTGCAATTAAAGATATGCCTGGATGTATAAGGCTTTATCAATATAGCCGAAGAATGCCAAAGAGACACATTGAGGAAGGATTTGGCTCAGCAGTTTCTGTAGCTGTATGGGCATTGCAGAATTACTTCGGTGCTTTGACAAAACCTGTCGGTTAGGCACTTATATACAGGGTCGTTATTAGAATGGGGATGCTATAGACATTCTCCTCAACCCACCTTTGCCCCTTAGTGACTGCAGGACCTTCCAACATTCAGCTTAACTTGATGTCCATGAGTTCTGGCATTATGAGAGAGGGAGAGAAACTTTTCGGCACCCCCTTCCTCCATGCCATGCAATTGATTTGGGGCGGGGGGGGGGGGGAGAGAACAGGAGCATCTGAAACTTTTCGGGGAAACATCACTGGCATCATCAGAAGTTGTTTGACATAGGGTTGTGTGCAGTGTTAGTGCCACTCAGAGTAGACCCATGGAAATTAATGGACATGACTCACTTTGTTCCATCCATTTCAAGGGGTCTACTCTGAGCTGACCTTGCTTGGTGCAGCGCCCTACCTCTAGGAACTTCTGGTTAAGGACATGGCATGAAGTGGGACTTGATCTCCAAACTGATGGTGATTCTATTGGAAAACTCTTCAGGAGAAGCTTTCACAGCAGAGTGTGGAGACGCTGGAAAGAAAGAACCACAGCGTTGCACAGTTAGAAGGTATCGCCAAGGAACATTTAGTCCAACACCCTGTGGCTGCCAACTTCAGCCATGCACGGGCTTTAAATCTCCAGGGAATGGACCCGAGTGAAGCCAACCTGCCCCCTCCACCGGCAGTGGCCCACTCCCATGCCCTCTCATGATTGGCCAATTGTGTGAGCTGGCAGAATCCACTTCCTGGGTGCCAAGATCAGTCCAGGGGCATCCTTTGCTGCCTAGAGGGCAGGGCCTTCACAGCCGGGTCATGGCAGGAGGGAGGAGCGTCACTCTGCAATGATGCCCACCTAAGAGGGTGAGTGGGCTTCCCTCAGTCTCAGTTGTTCATGTTGACCTCAATGGCAGGGATCTGAGATCCAAGCCTCCGCCTCCCAGAAGCAGGCAAGCTGTGAAATCTAGGGCAGAGACGACTAACCTACCGCTGTTCCCTTAGGTTCTTTAAGTGCTGATAAATGTATTTAATTCTATTCCGCTCAGGTTAGCCATCAGCTTGGTGATATCGGGCTGTAGAGAGCCATTTGGCCAGCCCTGTCATCTCACACCTTAATGAGCACTGAAGGCGCACCGAGTAACTGGATATTTCACTTTGGATCCTGCCTAGCAGTTCATTATATAAAATCCTGCATATAGTTAAATTAGCAGCATGGCTGACAAGACGGTGACACAGCTTAACTTATTTTTAAAATTGCTTAACTTTATCGTTATATGGAGCCAATTGTCTGAGTATTTATAGACAAAAATGAGCCACCATCGAAGTGCATGGTGAATATGAGTTATATATCAGAGCCTGTGCCCGCCTCTGTTCCAGGACTTTGAGGCTAATGTTGTTATTATTGTTGTCGTTGTCATCGTCATCATCATCATTATTATTTTCCCAGCATTAAAACACAAAGTAGGGCCTATACAAAAACCCAAATGAAAACACCAAAATCAAAATGCTGTGCCAATTTAACCCAGATTATTTATACATTTCAAAGCATTTCCACACTGCTTAATATATGACATCTGTGCCAAAGACCTGTGCCAAAGATCTGTCTAAATAAAAATGTATTTTCCTGGTGGCAGGTTGGTCATCTGAGCAAGGGAGCCCAGAGCCGGGCAACTTTTAGTCCATCCCTTTTACACAAAGTGGACCTTCTTGCAGCTACTTTGGCCTATATACCTCCAAACCTATTACAAAATGCTCCGGATAACATCAAATGCCATCTGTGGCTGTCTGTCAAGTGAAGGCAAATGCCTTTTCTTCCCTTCAAAGATGATCAATTTTATTGACCAGGGGAAGAGGCTGTATTTTTAGAATGTTTGAGGATGCCACTCAAAGCCACCGAACTGCTGCCCCTGTCTAAATTTCGCACAAGATGAACAAAAAGCCTGGAACTCTATTGTCAGAAGGACATAAAGGTGGAAGATCCTGATCCACTAGGCACTGGGGTGGATTGCACCCTGCCCTTTGCAGAGTTAGGCCCAGGCTGCTACCGGGCTCAGCACTGGCTGCAACAACAAGCAGCTCTGGCTCGCCCAGCCCTACCCACTGCCACCCCACCACCACATTTACCTGACCTGAGGGTTCTGGATCACAGGAGCCTCAGCAATTGCCCTCTCCCACCAGAAACAAACCAGGACTGCTCCAAGAAAACGCACGTGGCAAAAAGGATCCTTAGGTGGACCACCTCCTTACTCGCTTGTGATTGGCCAACCAAGGATTCCCCCCCCTTTGCTTCTCACTTTCCTCTGTGGCCCCCTACATGGGCATAGCCAGGGTTTTTGTTTTTTGAAGGCGGCAGCCCTTTGATTAGGAAATCACAGCTGCTGAGCTGGGGAGGAAAGAGGGAGGAAATGAAGTACCAGGCAACTCCAAAGCCTTACCTAGTTTGGAGTGAGACACTGCTTGTTTCTCAATTTTAGATTGAGAAACTTGAAATTTTTTGAAAACAGATATCAGTGTGCAAGGCCAGCCAGCCCATGAAGTGGCTTGAAGTAGCTGCTTCAGGCAGCAGAAGCCCCCAAGGCTGCTTCATGGTGCCCCCACCTCTGCCAGAGAAGCAGTGCAAGTCTAGGTTCTGATTTCCTGCCGGTTTCTTGCAAGATCTTGTGAGATCGCATCAAAGTCTTGCAGGATGTCCAGGAGAGTGAAAGATCTCAGGAGATTTGGGTGAGATCTTGCCAGCTCTTTCAGGGAATCGGCACCAGTGCCAGTATTGCTTCTTCTCAAGTGCCTCAGGATTCCAGAACTTAAAGCTGTCCGTTCTGAAGGAAGGGAGGCAGCTCGGGTGGGGTTGGGGAGGAGGTGTGTGACTCTTCAGCTGGAGAAGGCTCAGGTGAGGGTAGGATGCCTCATCAAGCCCAGAAGGTATAACAGGAAATCTGTCCCGGCCAGGCCTGCAGCCACCAGCATTGCTCTCCTGACAGGTGATTTGGACAGATGATTTGGACTCAGATAATTGAGTACTTTAAATGCTTTTCAATAATATTTGTGGATCTAGGGGGGAAGCTGCCTCCCTGCCCCACCTTGGCTACGGCCATGGCCCCCTAGCCTCATGCTGTGGCCCCCCATTTACACAATTTTCACCTGTGGCCCCCTGAGAATACCGTGGCCCCCAGTTGGGAAAACTGATCTAGTCCAATGCCCTGCAATGCAGGAATCACAGTGAAGGAAACCCTGACAGATGGTTACATGATTTGAACAACACCATGATGAACCTGCCCAGGCTTGTGGGGTTCAACTGAGGCCCTGCTTATTTACCCATCATCAGGATTGATTAGACTGGCAGGCTCTAGAGACAGGACCTCTGCAGTGGTGGCCCCATGTTTATGGAACTACCCCCCTAGGCATGTATGCCTCCTACTTTATTGGTTTTCAAATGGGTCTTCAAGTCTTCTCTCTTTCAAGCACTTTAACTTTTTATTTTAGTGCAAGTTGTTTAACCACTGTTATTTCAATGTTATTTTTTTGACCTACATTAATTTAATGCGTGTTGTGCTTGTGCTCTTTTTAAATTACTGTTGGTGCAATAATAATAAGTATAGATTATTTTTTGTTGGTTTTTTAATGAGTTTTATTGTTTCAGTGTGTTGAGAGCCATCTTGGGAGGGGTTGGCATGAAAAGTGGCTTGCAAATGTTGAACGACATATCAGTTGCCACTAGATACTCTTAACTGGACATGCCTTTCCCTGCTCTGCCCAGGCCCCTGAACTGCATGATTTTAGAGACACCTTCATGATTCTACTTATGCGATAAAACAGGAAAGGCTCACTTGTTTGGCTGAGTTTTGGTTTTCCCTGACAGGCAATATCTATCCGGCTGGGGATTTCTCTTTATTTAAGGTTCACTGATTTTTAGTAGAGCCATTTCAGCAACCCGGGTGGATCAACATATTTCGACAAGGTTTGCCAGTGGAGAACTCATATCTCCAGAGCTGAAAGAGGCGGGGCTATTTAATTATGCAAAATGATTTAACTGAACATTAATATCACAATATTTTGACTGAACTGGTTTGGCTAGGGAAATAGAAGTGACTAGCATACTGAATGCCTTGGTTTGGGGGTGTTCTGAAGACAGGAACGCTCAAGTGGAGATGACAGTGTGAGAGTTAGAGGAGGCAAAGGTTTCAGCAGAGGGATTTTAAAAGCCAGCAACCATCTGTTTCCCCTCACCTTTCCACGGGGGAAAAAAGTGACATATCAAAACACTGCTGTCCTTGCTTCATCGTTTGGAAAGATGGCTTCCCTTTCCTAAAAGCAAATTGCATCCATCCTTACCAGCCTGCAAGGACCACCCCTCTGCCCCGGATCTCATTGGACTCCAACTCCCTTGCCAGCATGGCAACTGATGCAGGAAGGTGAGAGTTGTAATCCAACAGCCTCTGGAGGGTACCATATTAGCTAACTCTGGATTAAACCCTGTTGGGGGAATGAGAGGAAGCATTAAAAAATATTCCCGGAAGCTTGCACAACTGTTTTGTACAAAACAAAACCCAAATTCCCCAGTAGTTTTGTTTTAGATAAAGTGTCAGTAGTGGCTAGTGGTGATGAAAAGTCCCACAGAGGAAGCTTTTGACTATCCTTGTAATTCCTCAAATAAGCAAGCATCTTCGAAGTGGCTTCAAATTCCACTTTTGCCAAAATCCAGCAGTATAACAATGACACGGTCAGGTTGCTACGCCAACAATAGGTTGTAGCCAAGGAGGAATCAAGAGCCTTAGGCAGGGTTGTGTAGATACAAGAACTGAACGGTGCCAACTCTTTGATGGATGCAAATGCTCCCCTCTTTTGGTGGGTTGCACAAGCATTCTAGTCATCATGGGTGAGGCAGTAAGATTTGGAGAAGGGGGGATGGACTCCATGCCTCAGAACTCCTACCAGGACCACCATCTAACTTCAGCAGTTTTACTCACCATTATTCACAATTTGCCACCTTGAGGGCTATAAACTTGTAAACTTTTTTTTTAATGTGAAAGCTGATATTCTCAGAAGACTGAACTCTGCAGATGGGATCAAATGGCATGGCTTTCTTCTGCTCACATCAAAGAGGCCATACCTTTCTCACACTGTTTGAAGAACAGCCAGGGGCCAATCCTCTATCTGAAAGGGTCTTCTGTTTGAAGGGCTACCCAGAAAAAAACACAAGACGGAAGAGCAGAAGCCTTGAAATTGATCATCAACAGCAACTGAAGAGCGAACTGAACAGGCACTCTGATCACTTGGTGATTCCCCACTATAGTGAGATAGCTTCTTCTTGTTGTTTAAGTTGGAGGAGTTGCTTCTCAGCTTGCACCTATCTGTACAAACAAGCAGATCTCCATAAAACTTGCCCTTGAGTCCTCATTTGTCCTTTAGCAATGCTTTCTCTCTTTCCTTGCAAGGTGTAAGCTATTGTGGAAACTTTAGCTTTCCTGTTTTTAGGAGGTTAGTGTGTGCTTATCATTTTTGGTGAGGGAGCAAACCTTTCCCTCCACACATATACAAGCACACACACACACACAGACACACAGACACACCACCGTGCAGAGGGTGGCATGGCAAATTCAACTTAGCAGCTCGCCTTAATTGAGTCAGCTGGTGCCTGCCATACAGTGAAACTTCAAATTTGATCTGGTCAGCATGCCTGTGTAATGCATTGGTGGTTTGAAGTTGGATTTATCCTGCCATGGGAACTGTCTCCATCGATGAAACAAACAGTCTATGAGTCTAGTGGACTGTGACAGCCTGAGATGCCAAACTCGAGAGGGGAAGGAGGCAAGAGGGGAGAGGAGGAATGAAAAAAGATGGGGGGGGGGACGACTTGAATCCTGAGCTTTAACCAACACAGCCCCCGATGCTTTGCAATGATCCTTTCCTCAAAATCATTGCAGCTTAGGCCAAGTGATTAAAAATAACTCCATGTTGTGTATGGAGGGTGGACGGGGAGAGATTGGCTGCTCACTTGTACATCACTTGCAGCTTCTTTTTCATATTGACAGCAAGAAAGAACACAGCATCATAACAACTTCTCTTCTTGTTAAGCTATGGAACTCTCTCCCATAGGTGGCAGCTCGGTTGCCAGCCTGGATGGCTTTAAAAGAGGACTGGATGAATTCATGGAAGACCATGGAAGACAAGGCTATCAATGGCTACGAGCCAAGAGGGCTGTGCTGTGCCTCCACAGCTGGGGGCTGCAATGCTTCTGAGTACCAGCTGGTGGAAACCACAGCAGGGAAGAGGGCTCTTGGGCATCAGGTCAGCCATTGTGAGAACAGGACGCTGGACTAGATGGGCCATTGGCCTGATCCAGTAGGCTCTTATTATAATCTTATGTTGGAACTGGTGGACACCCCGCTGTTCACTTTTAGGATCTTGTGAGCATTCCTTTTTAGAAGACCCCAAAACTCAAGGTGAGCTTTGTTTTGTGGTCAGTTGGATCTTCTTCTTTATTTAACAGTTGCTATCATCCCTTGCTATTGACCATACTGACTGGGGTCGGAATTCAACAACACCTGGAGATCCACAAGCCTCCCATCACTGACCTGTACTCTACCAATATGTGCAGGGAATGAATTGCCTCCTTCCTCTCTCTCTCTGCATTGTGGGAGATGTAACAAAGTGTATTTGCCTTCAAAGCAAGCCTGCTCCAATCCCTACAAGACAATGATAAGGTGTGTGTGTGGGGGGGGGTGTCTTAGGAGGAGTTCAAAGCTGCAGTGTGATTTAACTGTGGCTGTCTAAACTTCTTAAACATGACAAGTCAGCATCAGAAACTGACATGTCCTCATCAGGATGAGGAGTGAAGCCTGCGGCCTTTCATGAACGCTCTTTAACCACACTTGAACAGCTAACCTTAAAATGCTTTTAAAAATATACATGTATATTTATATGCAGGCAGCGGCTTTTCCAGAGAACTATCTGATAGTAGGGCTGTTCAACAATGGAATGGACTACCTTGGAAAGTGGTGGATTCTCCTCTTTGGAGGTTTTTCAACAGAGGTTGGATGACCATCTGTTGGGAATTTTTCCTTAATTGCAGGAAGTTTGACTAGATGACCCTTGGGGTCCCTTAAAGCTCTCCAACTCTAAGATTCCACGAGACTCACCAATGATCAATCGCAGTTTTGTTGGTTAACTCTCAAGTTGGTGAGGCTCATTTGACAATGACATGAACTCAAACATTTAGTGTCATTGGCCTAGTCCTGTGGAATGCTCTTCTAACAGAGATTTAGCAGTGATTTTCTGTTTTTAATGTTCACTAGAAACTTTTCTACGTTGCCAGGTTTATGCAGACAATTAAGAAAACATCCACTATAATAATTACCTGGTAATCTGTGATTTTGAATTCTCACGTGTTTTTATTGCATGTATCTAATTAATGCAAACCTCTTAGATTTTTTAAAAACAATGAATTTGTGATATACACCTACTTTTATAAAATAACAAGAGTTACCTGAGCATTATGAGAACAACAGAGTTCTCTTACTATAGACCTCAAGTTGAGGAACTTTTTCTCTCTCACTTGGAATCTGTGCTCTTTCATAAGGAAAAGAAAAGGCCTGTCCGTTTCTGAAGAAACCCTGCTTCTGCATATGGGTGAGCACAGAGCTTGAGACATTTTACAGGTGGGCCTCTGAAGTCTTAAGCATAACTCTTTGTATACAACTGTTATTCTTAGCTCCTGCTGTACGGGGTCGTTTTCCCGAGAGACATAATCTAAACAGTTTCTCTTAAGCTGATCGGTCTGTCTAAAATATTTCAGAAAACATCCACGACAGCACTAGACAGATTATTTTAGAATACCAAGGGTTGGCTTAGTTCTTTCAAATTCAAACATGAGATGTTCCCCCCACTTATTCTCCCACAGTTTTGATAACCCTTTTCGCACGGATTAGTTAACAGTAGAAATGTGGCTTTGGGCTATTAAACCATATCTACAAAATCTGAAAGTCGACATGTGGTGTGACAAAGACATTGGGGAGTTGGGATTCTACTTGCTACCCTCTGCATGGAACTGACCTTGTCTCTGTTCGGTAATGGAGGTTTCCAATAACTTCCCAGCCTTGGGGCTTTCTAGGGCCAGGCCTGCCAATCACAATGAACAGTATGAGATGGCAGAGCCATTGATGGAAAGTCGGCAAATGTCCACAACAGACAGCAAAGAAGACCTTCTTGTTACTTGTTCCCAAAGAAAATCTGGGATCTACTTTTGGAGAAAAGAGAAGTCTCAAATGGACCATTATGGTGTGCATGGTTTATTGTACACTTAGAAGATAGACATGCTAAAAAAAAAAAAACTTGAAGGGGGCTATATATTTTATTGATTTGTTCACAGAAATATTATTGCTATACCAGTTTCCTTCTCAGCTCATAACATTCAGAAAAACACAAAAGACTCCTCATTAAAACCTATGAATTCAAAGTAAAACAGATATCCTTCTTAAACTATGGTGCCCAGAATTATCCATTTAAATCCCACCTTCCTTCCTATTGACATTTTCTAATCTTGCTCTGTTCCAAGTAGGGTGTTTTAGGGTATGGATTTTATTTATTTTCTTTTATTTGCCTTTTTTCCTTTATGGAGCACATTGATTTCTCCATTGAAAGATTTGCCAGTAATTTATACTGATTGCTGAAAAAGACACCATTCTTCTTTTAATAAGGCAATTTGCATATTTAATAACTTTAATCTTCCTTGCTGAAAGGCAGTCTCTGAAAGTTTATTTCTACATTCTTTATTTTCTGATTCTCTTAGCATCTTTTCCATTAACATGATGATAAATGAAATCAAAATAGGGAGTGACAGTTTCCTCTTTGAGAGTTATTCTTGTGGTCTAACAGCAGAAATTTCTACCCTTACTAGGGATATACAAAGACATCACAGTCCATTCCATCCTGTATTCTCCACATGCAGTCCTGTTTCTATTCCACTGCAGTTCAACATCCACAAAAAACCTATATTATTTGACTCATTGTCCACTGTGGCTAAATTACATAACACAGGTAATTAATTATGTACATAATGTTGTTACCCCCCCCCCATTCTTTGCAATGCAAAGGAAACAAGGCACATGGGTGGGGGTGTAATCAGCTGTGTATTGTTTGTGGACTGAAGGCAGCAACAACTATCTGCATTCACTGAAATGATTTTTGTTCTGAACATGGGACAAATAAGCAAACAGTAGTAATTTCTCCTCCTGTTTCTGGTGTTGTTGGGATTCTCTGGCATTCCCGGGATTCACATAGAAAATGGAGGTATTGGCAGTTTTGCAGGAACCCTGAGGTGCAGACTTTGAACACAAAGAGGACCATGTATCCTGAGGCAGGGTGCCATACACGGGCCACCACCACAGAGAAAGTTCTCTCGTGTGTTGCCACTAACCTTGCAAGAGGAGTGCAACAGCTAATTCTAAAGAAAGAACCATAGCTCAAGTGGTAGAACATCAACTTTGCATGCAGGAGATCCCAGATTCAACTCCTGATGACATCTCCAGGTAGAACAAGGCAACACCTCTTCCTGAAAACCTGGAGGGTCACTCATGCTCAGGGTGCACATTGCTGAGCTATATGGACCAATGCTCTGATCCAGTGGAAGGCAGCTTTCTACAGCACTGTGATGGGAATATTTGCATAGGAGGAGATGGTCCTTCAAACAGCTTGGTCCCAAATGGTTTAGAGCTTTATAGATAGCCACCAGCACCTGAAATTGCACTAAAAAATGAATTGGCCCCTCAAGGCTTATGCAAAGAACCAGCATGACCCATATACCTTTGTGATAGTGCTGGGAGACCTTCCACTTTTGAGGGGCCAGTAGGATTGCTAGGATCTCAACCTGAAACTGCAATTCAACAGCAGCTCAATGCACAGAAATTTAGCAGGTTATCAAATTCAGTTTCATGCTGTGAAAAGTGTCGCCTGCTGATTTTGACACATCGTGGCTATTAAGGACACAGTTCTGCACACATCCAGGCACAAACTAATCTATTTGTTGTTCTGGAACAACTAGGAGCGTCTGTAGCACCAGCCTTTGCAAATCTGATGTCCTCCAGATGTTTTGGACTACTAATCCCACCAGCCCCAGTCATCTGATGGGAGTGGTAATCCAAAATATCTGGCTTCATTCTTTAATGGATGCATCGTCCACTCACTTTACAGGGCTGGCTCATATGAGGTATGAACTACTAAAATGTTGGATATACACTGGATTTGATGGAAGAACTGGTAAGTTGAATGGATGTTTTAGGTCAATGTCCCACAACCACAGAGTCCCTCATTGCAGCAGCAACTGTTTGTTGTTGTTTAGTTGTGTCCGACTCTTCGTGACTCCATGGACCAGAGCACGCCAGGCACTTCTGTCTTCCACTGCCTCCCGCAGTTTGGTCAAACTCATGCTGGTAGCTTCGAGAACACTGTCCAACCATCTTGTCCTCTGTCGTCCCCTTCTCCTTGTACCCTCCATCTTTCCCAACAACAGGGTCTTTTCCAGGGAGTCTTCTCTTCTCATGAGGTGGCCAAAGTATTGGAGCCTCAGCTTCACGATCTGTCCTTCCAGTGAGCACTCAGGGCTGATTAGCTTAAGAATGGAGAGGTTTGTTCTTCTTGCAGTCCATGGGACTCTCAAGAATCTCCTCCAGCACCATAATTCAAAAGCATCAAATCTTCAGCGATCAGCCTTCTTTATGGTCCAGTTCTCACTTCCATACATCACTACTGGGAAAACCATAGCTTTTACTATACGGATCTTTGTTGGCAAGGTGATGTCTCAACTGTAGCACCTGTTAAACTGCAACTTAAATCTATCTAAGTGTCAAGGAAGATCACTTAAAATCAGGGGGACTGCTCAAACTGCTGTTAGATTCTTGTTTTAAATGGCCTCTGGAACCATGGTGCAAGAACACTAATATAAGAACATAAGAAGAGCCTGCTGGATCAGGTCGATGCCCATCTAGTCCAAATTCCTGTTTTCACAGCAGCTGACCAGATGACAAGCCCACAAACAGGATCTGAGCACAAGAGCCCTCTCGTCTCTTGTGGCTTCCAGCAACTGATATTCAGAAGCATTACTGCCTCCAGCTGTGGACGTGAAGCATAGCCATCAAGACTAGTACCTACTGACAGTGTAACCTGGGTAAGGGTCTAGTTCAGGGACAGAGCAGCTGCTTTGCATGAAGAGCTAATGCCTGGTGTCAAAGGAGTGGAGACGACTTTCTGTCTGAAACTCTGGAGAACCACTGCCAGTCAGTGTAGTCAGCACTGAACTAGATGGACTGACCTGACATAAGGCAGCTTCTTATCTTCCAAACCTTTAAAAACTTTCTTTTCTAGCTCAACCTAAACTAACCAGAGCTTCTTATTCTTTGAAACAATTCCATGGCAACCCTCTTTTTTATTTTTTATTTTTAAAGGAGACCTCAGAATTTCTCACCTACTTAGCACCTGGTTAAACACCATTTTAACCTCTTGCTTCTGGCCTAGTATATCCCCATTAGGAAACATTTCTGTTAATGTCATCCCAATTAAGTAATTGTCATTGTCACTCACAAACATTTGGCTCAATTGGCTTCTTGGGAGGTTCCTTAATAATGCAGCCATCCCAATTAAGCTCATCCTCATTAGACGAAGTATACAATATTACCATTTTATTGCCATCTGTAAAGTAGTCCCACTCTGAGCTATGGAATTATTAAGAGGCAACATAAACAGAATTCCCAGCCAATGTATTATTTGCTGACCCCAGTAGATGGTGACAATGGCCTGTTGACTTTCATTGCTCTCAGTACATCTTCAGAGGCACTCGTGATTACTCTTTGGAGCTTGAGGAATACAGTGTAATTTAATTTTGTCTTCTTCAGATGGTGTTGTTCTACTCTGTTCACATCAACATATTAGGATTTCATAAAAGTGCTTCATAGAAAAGAGAAAAAAAGCTGCAAAACAGCTGACTTTCACTCCTGGAGTTTTTTGGGTTAATAAGTAGGATCAACTGGGACTATTGCAGCATCACTCGATTGTCATCTCACAAATTCAGTAGCTGTATTTTGTAGTTCATTTCACTGATAGACATGGGGAGGGGAAGAGACTACAGCTGCTGACCCCACATCAGATCTCAACATATTAGCTGGAAGATCTGTAAGGGTCATCAGCAAGGCACAGAGACAAAATTATAGAAGTATAAGAACATCTGAGATCTGATGGACCAGCATTGGAGTCGAAGGACCATTGGCCTGGTCCAACAGGCTCTTCTTATGGTATTATGTTCTTGTATTCTTATTGTCTTCTCACACTGGGCAAGCTGGTGCCAATGGGAAGTCCACAAGTAGAACCAGAGCACAAGAGCACTGTCCCCTCATGAGGATTCCTTTACAAGCTGCTGGAAGGCAACAACACAGAGAGCAACTTGTCTCCACACCCTTCTTCTGGGCTTCCCAGGGGCTTCTGGTTCACCACAGACGTAAACACGATTAGGTGGGACTCCGATCTACTTCAGCAAAACTCTTCTGATGTTCTTATGCGGAGGCTGTTTGGAGGGAGGCAAATGTAACCTAGGAATATAAGAAGAGCCTGCTGGATTTGGCCCATCTAGTCCACCAGTCTGTTCTCACAATGGCCAACCAGATGCCTGCAGGAAACTAGCAAGCAAGATTCAAGCAGCAGCGCTGTCCCTTCTTGTGGTCTCCAGCAACTGGCATTCAGAAGCATTGCTCTGTGGCGGCAGAGTAGAACAGAGCCATCATGGCTAGTATCCTTTGAGAGCAGTTAATCTTCCAGAGATGCAATGGGCAACCCCTTCTGCAAGCGGATGATGAGAGTCTTTGATTATTTTGCCACTCTCTTCTAAGGGGCAGTGTGCACAAATGCCTTACGAGCTCTTTTGCTGGTGTTTTTTCTAGTGTTAACATTTAATGTTGTGTGGGTGGTTGGGATATACACAATACAATTCTGAAAGAGTGGATTTGGGCTCTTCTCATCCTGGCCCTTCTGAGCACATATGTTAGAACTAAGTCTTTTTTGGCTCAGCTGTAGCTTGAATCTAATGAAAATGACAGATAATGCAGGGAGCTGAGAGCCTGCCAAAAAGGGGGATATTTCCCATGAGATAGCACCTGGTGATGCAGAAATAGACACTATAGATTTGTGATTGGCTGGTTCTTACCAGTCTTCCTATCTAGTTGGTATTATCAACTACACAAGATCACATCTTGGATAATAACAGCAACAGTAGCATGTATAAAAAAATCACTGCAGCAGAAAGAAAGGGGGGGGGAATAGATCAATTATGTCAATTATATGGTAGAACTCTCTCCCCCCCCATCTGCACCACACACACACACACACACACACACACACACACACGTGTAGCATCTATCTCTGATCTAATTATTCACAGCCTTATTTGGGTGCCCCCCTTCTCTTTTTTCTCTCTCAAGCAAACAAAAAAAGGCGCTTTCTTTTCAAATGCGCTGCCAAATTAAATATATGTGTGATCACTGTGTGGCATGTATAGTTAACTTGATAAAGAAGTGATTGCTAGAAGATCAGGATACTGGGAAACAGCTCCCTGCTCCCCACTATTTTCACGTTGATTTCTTTTTCCTGTCAAAGGCAAGTTAAAATAGGGGATCTGTGTTAGGGCGAGTGGGAGAAAGTAGCAGCAATCTTCCTGCCCCCCAATAGAATAAAATGAGGCATAAGAAGTTAGCATGCTGCAGTGATTGTTTTCTTTCCCCATTTTGGCAAACGTGTCCATTATTTCTAAACAACTCCATTCTGCTGATTATAATGGACTTCCTTCCCTCCTTCCTTCCTTCCTTCCTTCCTTCCTTCCTTCCTTCCTCCTTCCGAAATCAAAATAAAAGCATTACAAATAGTACACCCAAGTTGGGCAAAGCCCCCTCGCCTATCTGGGAATTTGGAATGGACAACTACTAAAATGCAGGCCTGTTTATTTCATTGATTGCATTGCATTTATATCCCACCTATTCCAACAAGGAGCTCAAGGCAATGTATGTGGTTCTCCCTTTCAACCGTTTTATCCTCACAACAACTTTATGAGGTAGTTTAGGCTGAGGGAGAGTGGCTGCATCAATAGTTTTGGCAGAAGGCGAAGAGCAGCAGAATGGAAACAGGGGTACGAGCATCAAATACAGGGTGGAACGGAAAGCGATGCCTTCTTGCATCCCTAGATTCGACCCAAAGTAGTTAGGAGGCAGGCAGTTGCATCATTCCAACATTTCTTTGCAACAATCATGTGTAAGAATCTCCCCACCCCCACTCCATATATATGAAGATGGGCTGTGAAAATATCTTAAGCAATGGTGTGACACGATCACACTTCCTGTGGTTAATTCTTCACCCAGGTCAGGTGCTTTCTCTGCTCAGTGACTCATTTGATTATCATCTACCTTGTGAGTGCACACACACACACACACACACACACACCAGAAAGAAGGAAGGAAGAAGGAAGGAAGGGGAGAGGTGGGAGGGAGCCATGGAGCCTCAAGCAGTGTCTGGTAAGGATGACAAGCAGTCACAGTACTGAGCACTGTGCAGGAATAACTGAGTTAGAAAAAAGCTGCTGGCACTGTAATAAAGCGTTTAATGGACAGACAGCCTCTTTTACCTTCCTTGGGGTAACACTAAACCCCTTTTTATTGTAGTTTGCACAGATGTTAGTGAGTTATCCATTTCTCTAATCATACTAGAAGTTAACACATCTATCTTAAGTAAGAAGGCTGGCCCACTCTCTTTGAGAGAGTCCTTTTTCTAATAAACTTGTGTCAGTTCTAGGTCAGTTTTACCAATACAAATAAAATTCAAGCAAATAAAAAGTATATTGTTTTGTGATAAGAGGTATGTAATTATGTCCCTTAGGTCAGTTTAAATTTACACACCCGGCGTAACCTTTGCTACCATGTGGATTTTAAGTTTCCCCCTTTTTTGAAGAAAGAAAAAAAAGATAGCTTAAAAAAACAACCACCTTAGATCATGCAATATCAGAAAGGCCCGCCATGCTCTGGGCTAGATGCAGTATACAGTTTGTACTCCTCTCTCTCTCTCTCTCTCTCTCTCTCTCTGCTACAGTTATTTGTGTGTATAAATAAAGACATCTTGCTCTCACACTGCCTCATCCCGTCAATAAATCGTCATGAATGGAATGGGCTTGTTTGGTTTATTTCCTCTGCAAAGAGACTTTAACTGGATCGATAAATGCAGAATATTCACATTTGCTTGTATTCTTTCAGAGAGAGCGAGAGAGAGATCGTGTCCTGTTTCGGAGGTTATTCCCTCCCCACCATCACCACAATACATACGTACACTTTCAGGCACGCCTTACATCTCCAAATGTAGCATATTCTCCTATTAAAACTCATCAAAAGAGGATTAAGTAAATAAACGGGTTTCTTTTCCCTTTCTCTCTTTCTTTTTTTTAAAGGGGGAAGGTTTTGTACACAGCAAATATGCTACATACTTCAACTTCCAGTGTGCCCGCAAAGGTCAGCTAAAGTTCAGGGGAAGGATAAATGATTGCTACTTTAAGGGGGTCCGCTGTAAGCCCTGTCCTTTTTTTTTTTTTGCACGGAGTTGATGGGTTCACAGCGGTAGCTGAATTTTGATAGATTGGCAGACACTGAAAGGAAATGCTAAGTGCGCTACTGGGATTCTTGCTCTCTCTCTCTCTCTCTCTCCGTTTTCCAGGGGCAAAGGGAGAGAGGCAAGGGACATGTATTTCTTAAGGGCAGGACCATCGCCCGACCCCGCGGACAAAGCCCGCGCGGCTGCCGTTGCCTCCTCGTACCTTTGCCTTGGAACAAAAGGCCTAACCGGCAGGGTGGGCTACCCAGATAAACCTGTGAGGCTCAGGGATGGAGGTCTGCCTTTTGTGCATGCAAATTTACTGCTCTCCGGGGCCTCCCTGTACAGCAAAGAGGCCTGCCTCTGTTGTGTTTTCCCGGTAAAACACTTTTAATAAATAAATCATAGATAAGGAAACCTTTCGCCGTTGCCTCTTCAAAACAAAGGAAAGGGGCCCTGTGGAAATTTCCTAATGCAGCTACAGATCAAGCTATTTTAAAAAAACAAAACAAACATGAAGTTTTAGAGCAATCCAAAGGAGATGCACTAGTGGCAAAAATAAAATAAAATCCCGCAAAGTAAACAGCTGCCCCAGAAGGGCTTTCCTCCTAACGGGGGGAGCGGATTTGGCATAACGCTACTCCCCTGGGAGGAGAAGAGAGGTGGGGAATTTTTGCCCAATGAGGGAGGCAGAGATGAACTATTTAAGCCTGCACTGCCCCATGTTATCCTCTCTTCTCTCTTCAGCACCTACCCTTCCTCTCTTGGCAGTGTGGGCCTTTGGATAGTTGCCCTTTGGGGACAGTAGGATTATTATTTTTTTTGGAAGATCCTGATTGGCTCTGTGTCTTCCCTTTTTTGCCTACTCTACACTGTTGAGTGATGTCTGGTTGACTTGAGTGGTGTTTATTTATGTGGCGGGTTGGCATTTAGTCCAGGCGGGTGAGAGGATTCAAGACAGAATGGAGACAGTGATGGAGAACTGAGACAGTGTTGGGTCAGAGGCATTCCTTAGTCACCACTGCCAGGCCTTTCCTCAGTAACAGTCAGTTCCCAAAATCCTGTCAGAATAAAACCATCTTCAGTGCTTGGTGGGAGGACAGCTAGGAGGGAGGTAGCCTAACTTCTCTAGAAAGGGAGTTCCAGAATCTGTTTGGCAGGCACCGAGAAGACCCTATTAGGAAACCTTGTTGTGCGGACACAGTGTGTGAGTTCAGACTTGCCCAGGGGATAGGAAGGTTCAATTACCTACAATCTATTACCTACCACATGCCTAGACACCTTTGATTTGGTTACATTGTTTTAATTTGATTAATTAAATCAAATTAATTTTGCAGATTCTGGTGGGTGGATTCTTTGCTGTGAATCCTAGAAGACCTGCCCCCTGCCTTACAGGGGCCCTGACTGACTCCAGCTACAAAAGCTAAGGCTGATGAATAGACTCTTTGGCTGGGGCATTGTTTAGAAGGTTTTGTTGGGTTTCTTTTGTTGTTGCTATTGATATATTTTTTTGTATCTATAATTTTAGATCTTATTATGATTTACGTGGAAATTGTTTAGTTTGGTTGTGTACTTTTTGATGTGCTCTATTTATTGTTTATGACTTCTTTTGCACTTTGGAATTTGCCACTATGTATACCATTGCTAACGCAATATGCAATATGCTGAAATTTCTAGTACTTATTGGCAGCCACAGCCAACTGGAATCAAAGCCCTCGGTTTCATTTCTCATTCTAAATATGATTTATCTTCCAAAAACGTTTAGGAAGGGATAGGAAATGCCTTTCGTTTTGATTTCCTGCTGACATGGGCAGAATTCAGGTTGTGTTGTGGTTTCAAATGGCTGCATTTTTATTTATTTTTTTGGAGGGGTGGAATTAGCTACATTTCCATTTTAGGAGTTTCCTCTCTAAAGATGAATTTTAAAGGTTTCTAAAACAAAAAACGAAGCTGTTTTTCCCACAACAGAAAAATATGTATTGAACATTTAGAACAGATCTTTATGGATCTTAGGCATGCACAGAGAGATGCCTTTCCCGTGGGATAATGGCTTCATGGATTTCTGGCTTTAAAAGGGAAATTGACCAATTCGTGGAGAACACTGTTATCAGTGGCTACCAGTCATTATGGCTGTCTATTGCCTCATGCTGGGTAACATGTTTGGGGAGAATGGTATTGTGTGCACACACTTTTGGCAAACTTCTCATCCACATCTGGTTGGACACTGGGAGAACAGAATGGTGGTCATGACTGACATTTTGTGTGATCCAGCAGGGCTCTTTTTAAACCCTCATTGTTCTAATGGACACTATTTAAATCATTGATTCTCAGCTTTCTTAGCAAGCTTTGGAAGGGTGTGAGGGATTGTATCAATTCCCAGGTGGCAAAACATCCCTTCTCTCCACTTACCTTGGAGGTGGGATGTAAGAAGGTTCCACGCTCTGTTCATCTCATGCAGAACTGTTTCCATTCCACTGCAGTCCGTCTTCCTCCCAAAACTATGCCACTTGTCTGCTGCATCAAAATTATGTAATTTATGTGATTCATGTCTTTAAATATGTATATTAAGTAAATTATGGTGTCATTACATCAGTCTACTCCGTTCATTTCAGTACAAACAAAATGCAGTGGAAAAGGTGGTGGCAACATGATCATTTATGCAGTATTTGTGGACTGCAACAATACTGGTGAATACCAATTGCATTCACTGGACAAATAAACAAAAATTGGCAATTTCTACTCCCATTTCCATTTCCACTGGAAATCTCAGACATAAGGACATAAGAAGAGCCTGCTGGATCAGGCCAATGGCCCATCTAACCCCCAGCATCCTGTTCTCACAGTGGCCAACCAGATGACCATTATGGGAAGCCTGCAAGCAGGATTCGAGCACAAGAACCACTCTCTCTTCCTGTGGTTTCCAGCAACTGGGATTCAGAAACATTACTGTCTCAAACTCTGGAAGCCTGGCCATCATGGCTAGTAGCCACCAATAATCCTCTTTTAAAGTCAGCCAAACTGGTGGCTATATCTGGGCAGCAAGTTCCATAGTTTAACTATGTGAAGTGTGAAGAAGGACTTCCTATTATCTGTCCTACCTTGGATGTCCATTAAACTGAGTAGACATGCATATGATTGCGCTTGTGCAAAGTTACCTGGAAGTAATAGGCAGACTTTTCCCAAGCAAATGTGTATATCTTTAAAATAAGAATAATAATGGAGAAATTAGGGAATAACTGTTCATGGAGCCCTTGAATATGTGGGTTCATGGGTAGCCTATTTCTTCACACAAATGATTGGTACCCTTTCCTCCTCAAAACCACATTAACCACCTATGCCCCCCCCCCCGGCAAATCTGCAAGCAAGTGCATTTAATGAAGTTTTGGAAAAGAACTTTGAAAATAAAAGAGAGCTAATTTCACCCATTAATCTGATACATTTTGGTTCCTTTTAATTTAAAATTCAGAAATCTGATTGGAGATGAGCTGAACAAGCCTTTTTGTTTAGTTAATTCAAGCTACTGCATTTATAAGACCTGTCAAGTTTTTCCTTTCTCCAGTCTGAGCCGAGAGCATCTCAGAGCTGTATTGAGATTTCTTATCTGAAGGTTATATATTTTGATCCAGAGATTTGAAGCCAAATCAATATGGTTTATTGGGATCCTATTGGACACAAAGGAAGAACTTTGCTGTTTACAAGATATTTCTTGAAAGGAAGAAGGGTATTGCAATTTGCCAGAGTATCTTACACACACACACTCAATTTATAGCTGCAGTTATACGTTTTCATTAGTTTTTTTTATTAAAAGCAGAATAGCTATACCATATACACATCCTTCCATTTTGTTCACAGATGCCAAACTGCAAGCATCTTATTTTGTTTTTTTATATATCTAATAAAGACATGTAGAGTCTTCATGAGAAATGTCACTGGTCTTACTCAAACTGCTTGTCTTTCCCTAGACATTCCTTGTATGTTAACAACACCCACAGTTTTCCCCACAATGGTGAGAATTGTTTTTCTATTTCAGTTTATTTCAATGGGTTCTGATCAGAGTAGATCCACTGAAATCCATGGATCAAGTCAGTCATGTCCATGTACTCTGAGTGGAAATAGCATAGGCATTCCTTCTAAATTTGCATGTCTGCAAATTATCATATGCAAATATTCTGCAAATCTGCATCCCCTCGCCCTCTGCTTTGAGGATACATTTCCTCTTTTTGGCAATGTTTAAGTGGCCACTCTAGGGCTCATGAGGGATGGGAACGAAGTTGACTGGACTTGGTTTAGCTGGAAAATAAGCCAAGCTGTTTCCCATTTTTTTAAGGGAGGGGAGGAAATAGCTTGTCTTATATCTGAGTCAATCTGATGTGAGCTGGGGGAGTTCACCCATCACTAATTCCTGGCTGGTTGCCTTTTTTCCTCTCACTCTTTTCCTCGTGCACATATCATCCTCACCCTGAATCAGCAAATTGACTTCCAAGAGATGGGGGTTCATAAGAGGCTAATAAGAGCAAAGTCTTTTGTATTATGCGGAGGGAGGTCTTCGCCGTTTTGTTTTATTTTGTTACATTAACACTTCTTGCAAGAGGCACTTGCCACTGTTAAAGAAAGTTGCTTTTGGAAGACTTGCTGTGGCGGTCCAACTGAGATGTGCATGCATCAGTGCTAATAAGGTGCAACACTGCTACCCATAAATATGGCACGACTCTCGCTAAATAGACTTTTGAAAACACACTCCAGATCAAGAACACTAAAATCACTTTGCATTGTGGAAAAAAAAAATAATGCCAAAGTTCTATGGGCAATTGTGGTGATATCTCATTAACCGAAGCATTATGACACATTTCCTTTTTAATTATTATTTTTTCCATGGTCGCCATCTTTACATGACAGTGGAGGGACACCCACTTCTAATTAACTATGAACATGTCCTTCTGAAGATTGGGCACAGCAGACAGGCATGTGCAAAGATTGTCAGCTATCTGGTTTTGAGAAGGGTTCAGTTCCTTTTCAAATAGTTTTCTTCTACTTGCATTTCTTTCTGCTTCACCACCACCTGCAGACTTATTGCTTGTGTTGTTGTTTAGTCATGTCCGACTCTTCGTGACCCCATGGACCAGAGCACGCCAGGCACTCCTGTCTTCCACTGCCTCCTGCAGTTTGGTCAAACTCATGCTGGCAGCTTCGAGAACACTGTCCAACCATCTCGTTCTCTGTCGTCCGCTTCTCCTTGTGCCTTCAATCTTTCCCAACATCAGGGTCTTTTCCAGGGAGTCTTCTCATGAGGTGACCAAAGTATTGGAGCCTCAGCTTCAGGATCTGTCCTTCCAGTGAACACTCAGGGCTGATTGCTTGTACTTGACCTCAATATCTTCTTCCTATGAGAACCATTGAAGCCTAAAACAGTGTAGCCTAGAATAGTGTGGTAGGTGCTGAATGCCAGTTGCTGGAAACCTCAGGAGAAGCATATGGTTGGCTACTGTGAGAATGGGATGCTAGACTAGATGGGCCATTGGCCTAGTCCAACAGTCTCTTGTGTTCTTATGCATTATAAAACACACAGTAATAAAGCCAAACTAGTGAATAATTAAAATAAATCAAAACACATTTAGAATCAGCAGTTAAAATCCAATTCTGCCTTGACAGCAGCCCAGCCAACAGCATCATCTGCACCTTACTTTCCATAGGCCCATCTGAATAGGAAGGTCTCGGCCTGCTGGTGGAATGATGGCAAAGAAGGAGCCAGTCTGAACGCTCTTGGGAGGGAATTTGACAACATGGGAGCAGCCACAGAAAAGGCTCTCTTTAGTGTCACCACCAACCGTGCCTCTGGTGTTTATGTGACTGAGTGAAGATGCTCACCTGAGCACCAAGCTTCTAAAATATAGTGAGCAAAAATGAGATGCTAGACTCCACAGCATCACTATACCTGGGCATAAAACATAGCACGAGCAGTTATTCTTAGGACCTTTAAGGAGAAGAACATCAGAAATGCCTGATGGATCAAGCCAATGTCCCACCTAGTCCAGCATCCTGTTCTCAAAGCGGCCAACCAGATTCCCATTATGGGAAACCTGCAAGGAGGGTTTGATCCCAAGCACACTCTCTCCTCCTGTGGTTTCCAGCAACTGGTATTCAGAAACATTGGTGAGTCCAACTGCAGAGGCAGAGCAGAGCCATCATCTATCACCCTGTCCTCCATGAATCTGCCTAATTCTCTTTTAAAGACATCTAGATTGCTGGCCATCACTGCCTCCTGTGGAAAAGGGTAAAGGATATCCTAACATTTTGCTAAAAATTAAACCATCTGTTCCTAATGCTTTGGAAACGCTTCCCCCTGAAACTGCAACAAGTCAAGGTCTTCAGTACTGCCAGGAAGGAGGCTTTGGTAGCAAATTGACTTCTTGTATCTACAAAAAAACAGTTGTGGCAAGATGCTGTGGAAGGTAATTGTGTGCACTGCTCAAAATATTTTAAATGAACTCGTTCTTACAAAGAAATAAGTTATGAAGTTAACTTTTTTCTCCCTTGCCTGTGTGTGAATAATTAAAGTATTGTCACTACTCTAAATTACCATCCATTGTTAACTTACATCATTAAATCTTGCCTCTTTGCTGAAGAATAATGAAAAATACACTTAATTAACAGTTATTGCAAGCTTTAGGCCATTGATAACACTGTTCGCAGAGTGAATTTCACAAGTGTGTTTTGTACTGCACTTGAAATTGCTTTCCTTTATGCCAGACCCCTGCTTAGCTATGTAGGCATAACAAATTTTTATATCAGGAGAATAAACTCCCCTCCAAAATTGCGTCAATATCGGTTAAGCTTAGCTTGCTGCAAACTGACAAAAGCAATGTTATCTTAATTTCTTTTCTTTTCCTTCTTCCTTTTGGAAAAAAAACAAAAAAAACCAGAACAACATGGAGGGTGGAGCTATGACCAGAGGCTTTGTTCCTATTGCATTAAATTTATGAGAAGCTTAAAGCAGTTTGGCTGGATCTCACCGGAACACACCATTTCCGTGTTTCTGAAAATGCTACTTTCCAACATTTAGGGAGAAGGGGGCGTGGGGTGGAGTGAGGGGAGAGGAGGAGGAAAGGACCTCTCCCCTTTTATTTTTGGCAACAGCTCCCCAAAGGCCAAACCCGTGATTTTTGAGAAGATGGCTCCTGTTAATATCCTTGTTGTTTCGATTAAGGAGGTGATAGATTCCGCCTCCCCCTCCCTTCCCTTCCTAGGATATTGTAAAAGAGGTTTGCCAGCACCGTAAAGAATGTGCTGCATTCTTCAGATGAAATAAGGCCAATCAGTGGAATAATGAGGAAAGTAATATCTCCCCAGAGAGTCTGATTGGGTTTTCATCAAATCAGCCAACCTTTTCCAGTCATTTAAACCAGGATTCACTCCATGCCGGGTGTTATGCTGCCTCAGATCTTTCTCTTCTTCCTCTTTTCTTGTCTGTAGAAGACTAAAATAAAAAGGAATACCCTTGTGATTATTATTGCTGATAAACTGAATAACTGGAAGGAAGTGGATGCATGTCTATGATGTGTGCTCTTATTTTCTAACGTTTGTGGCTTTTTAAAGGGGGGGCATCTTTATCCAAAGAGAAACTTTATCTATCCATCTAGGTAGTTTATTGTTGTTTTTTCGACCGTCAAAATCGTATCACCCACTTTGGGGGGGGGGGGGGACTACTTTCTCCCTGCTGCACCCTCTATGTCATTCCGTACTGAAACACTGCTGCCAGCAAGGTAATAACTATACCATAATAACCCCAAAATGGGGCAGGGGTATGCCAGATACCACTGGAAGATTCATCCCTCTCTGGCATTGCCTTTTATTTTTAGCATGTGGTCTAGCCTCCTGCGGAATCCTCCTTATTTAGAACAAGGTCTACCAGCCCCCCATGACAAGGCACCCAATTCTCATTGTAATTAGAGACTGACACATTTATTTTTTATTTATGCCTTAATTTGGCTCTCCAGGATAAACCTTCTAAAATGAGTCGTTTAATTTACCGGAGGCCGGGAGAACAACAGTTCTCCGGGATGTTTCATTATTTCACCTCTTTTCAATCAAAATGACTCGCCTGAGCTGCAAGTGCGGCACTGCGGGAACACACAGACACGCACTCACACAAGCTGCACAACAGTCAGATGGGATGCAAAGGGCAGTAACAGTAACTGTCGCCCGGAACTGTGATTCGTTTCAACAGGAAATGTGGAGGTTGGTGGGTAAATTGCCATGTATTCATAAAGCATGGAAAGAGCTTTCCGTTTCAACGTCTCAGCTGAGAAAGATTGAGAATGCATTAAACAATATTATTACCCTACTGGTATGGATCTTGATTTTTTTATTTAAAGAATGGTTTAATAAAAATAAAAACAACACTTGTTATATTTTACAGAGAATAATAACAACAAAACTAACACACAAATGCAGAAAGTCCACACTGAGATGTCTATGTAATACAGGTAAGTATATTCATATCTGGATGTTTGAAATGTTATATTCCCCAGGAAGTCCAAATGTTTTTCTTTGGTGAAGGTGAGGAGTCCTGTAGTTCACTGGTTGCGACACAGAATGTGAAGTCACAGCAGATTGTATAAAAATGTTCTTCAAGTTCTTTTCCTTTTAGGACTTGGATATTATGAGTTATTTTCTCAGCAATTGCTATGTTTCATACATTTTTATGCCATGTTTCAAAGGATAAATCTTGCAGATTTCCCCCCTCCCCATTTTTTGTGAAAAAGATAATCTGGCAGCTACTAGAAACCATGTTAATCATTTTTCTTAAGGAAATTGGATCAAATTATATTTAATACTAATTGGGGGGGGGGGGTGATGACCAGAAAAATAATTTCTAGATTTTTTTTTCCAAATGTGTCTGTCTGCTTCCAATACAGATGGGCAAGTCAGTTAATTTCAGTTTCTCTTTTTTCTGATTTTGGATTCAAACCTGCCACATCTCCACATCAGTTTGTGTGTGTGTTTGTTTAGGTTTGTACAATAGTTGAGAGTTTATTATAGCAGTTAAGCGTCTTCTACTCTCCTTCTGAACAGATTGTCTCTGAGAGAGCCATGAAGATATCAAGAACTTTATACACAGTTAACAAATACCAAGAGGAAAGAGACTCAAACCCCCAATCGTATTATTATTTTTTAATAAAAGAAAGCAATTGCAAAAATTCATCAGAACTTTAGTGTTCATTTCTCCAAAAATGCACATTTTTTCCTCTGCTATTTTCCCTAATATATGCACATTTTTACAAGCAATTTTCCTTAATGAGGTGCATTTTTGTCGGTTTGGTTAAAAAATACAAATTCACACTGTAAAGTCTGACATGATTTGGAACCTTTCTTGAGACAAAGCTACAGATGCATTAAAATCTATGGAGGGCCCTCCTCTATGTGCCTTCTCCAAAAGAGGAGAGTTGGGATCAGAATTCCTAATATATGTATCTGCTTGTACAAAGGCTGAATTCAGATATGGGGCTTAAAGCACTTGTTTTCTTGGCCATCACGCTAGCATTTCTGTCCTGATTTCTAATGTTCCTCTTGTGTTGTGGAACTGTGGCTTTTTGGTAGATATACCACCATGTCATGATCAATTTTGAATGGCGGGAAATGTCTGCATGCCAGGAGACTGCCCCAAATTTTGCCACATGAAATTACTAAGCTCCCACGATTTTCCAAGTTAACAGGGTTGCAAATGTGCTTTTTCTTCTTCTTCTTCTGGGAAATAACACTGAAATCAGCATTATGTTTCCCCTAGAGTCCCAAATGTGGTTTTCACATTGTGAAAGATCACATAAAACACCAAAATTAATAGGTAGGGGAGTGCCAGAAAGACTGAATAACGTGCCATCTGAATGTTCCCTTCTTCACTGATGCTGAATGCCCTGGCTCTGGGGCAGGCTCTGTGGCCCATAACCTGCTCCCCCTCCATATAGATGCACACATAAGTTGCCTTCCATTGTAGTCTCTGGGCCAAGTCTTCCTCCAGAGCAGTCCTGCTTTGTTTCACAGTCAACTGGATTGTGGATTTGAGGACAAAGTTGAAACAACATGGAATCAGTTGAGTTCTGATCTCCAGCTGTGTAAATTAGCATAGCGCTGTTGAAGTCAATGGAGTCACATCAGTTGACACCAGCTGATGGTCTGGAGTCGGTATGTGTCATTTATGCAAATGAAAGCAAATGAGTGGCTTGCAGCAGGGTTACAGTCTTACAGGACTAATCAGCCATTTCTTATGGATCTCTGACTTCCTTTCTTTTTTTAAAAAAGGAGCCTCACAAAAGACAACCACAATCTCCGTCAATGCTTCTGTTGGGGGAATTGCTAGCAATCAAAAGCACTGCCCATGAATTGTGAAGCTAACTACACTAGGGCAATGAAATGAAATGTGAAATCTCCTCTTCTTGTGGCTGTTGTTTTTGTTTCCTTTTCAGACAAAAAAAACACTCATCTGCTGTAGTGCTGCCTTTAAACGTCTAGGAAATTACAATTCTGAAGAGCAACGTTTATAGATTTTGAAAACGAACAAGAATGTACTTAATATGCATACTTCATTCAACGCTTCGTTTGGGTGCTTTGGGCGCAAATGGCAGGACCTTTTGAAAACCAGGGGCTGGGACACTAGAGGATGAGGGAGGCTGGTAGGTAGTGGGGTGATGGGGCAGTCTTGGAATCAGGTAAAACAAGTGGAACCCATAAAAGAATGTTGCAGCATTGAGTATTCTTCTGCAGGATTCCATTCTGGACATGTCCTCTTCCAAGAAACTGCTAGAAGCTAGTTCAGGCATTATGTAGTATACAAACCTAACAACAGCAGCGGCAACAACAACAGCAACTGATTATATCCCACCCCTTTCTACCATCTTCCCCCCCAACAACAGATATACATTGAAATTAAGTGGGGGACAAGGCAGGGGCAGGTGGTTGGAGGAGGGATCTGTCCAGCAGCTGATGTTCTATCGTATGCAGTTGAGGCCTGCTTGGCACTGCCTTTGCGGTCTTTCAGATGTCAGGTTAAGACTTCCCTCTGCTTTCAGGCGTTTGATGGTATGTCATGTGCTGGTTAATACTTATTGATGTTGTTCAGTCATGTCCGACTCTTCGTGACCCCATGGACCAGAGCACACCACTGCTCCCCGCAGTTTGGTCAGACTCATGTTGGTTGCTTCAAGAACACCGTCCAACCATCTCGTCCTCTGTCATCCCCTTCTCCTTGTGCCCTCAATCTTTCCCAACATCAGAGTCTTTTCCAGGGAGTCTTCTCTTCTCATGAGGTGGCCAAAGTATTGGAGCCTCAGCTTCAGGATCTGTCCTTCCAGTGAGCACTCAGGGCTGATTTCCTGAAGAATGGATAGGTTTGATCTTCTTGCAGTCCATGGGACTCTCAAGAGTCTCCTCCAGCACCATAATTCAAAAGCATCAATTCCATCTTATTGATAAGCATCGCTTAGCTGGTCATTGTGAAAAAAACATTCCTGGTTTTTATGGAAGACTTTTACTTTCGGATGGTTAAATGATTGTTAGTTATAATTAGGTGTGGTTTTTTTCTGCATGTTGTAGACCACTTGCAAATCAGCTTTAGGTTGTTTTGTAGGTGTGTCTATGGAATATTAGTAGTAGTAATATATTAATAATCTCTTGAGGTGGGGTATTGTTTGGGGTTTTTTTGTTGGAGACTTAATTTTGGATATGTTAATTTTGCTGTTGTTTATATCAATTATTTGTATCTTTATTTTTAGATCTTAGAATAACTTATGTGGGGATTGTGTAATTTCATTGTATATAGTTTCCTGTTTTATTTATTGTTTATCGCTACTCTTGTTACATATATATTTGCAATTATCTAAATCTTTCATGTTGTAAGCCTCCTTCCATCGACAATGGAAAGACAGCATACAAATAAACAACAATGATGATTGTCAGAGTTGCTTCCAGATCCTAGCTCACAGAGGATCACGCTAGCCAGCGATCATTAAATAAAAGTCTTTATTGAGTTACAGTTTCCATTCTCAAGCTGCTGCGTGCAACCCTACGTCTAATGGTTAGATCGGCGAAGCTCCGTCTGAGTCTCCGCCCCTTGTACACCAACTTAATATCCTAGCCCTGCTCCACCTTTTCCGCCTGACTGTTCTTCTCTGGGTCCCTCTGCCCCCCGGGGTCTCTTCCTTCCGGGATTCCTCTGACGCTGACCCCCCTGACTCTTCTCCCTCCTTTCGGCGGGCTTTAGGACCTGGCTCCCTTTCCGGGCTGCCTACTGCGCCACCTTCCTGTGCATTTGAACTTGGCGCGCGCGCCCAACCTTCCACCTTCCGTCTGACCGTTTCTTCGCTCCCCGATGGAGGTGTGGCCACTCCTGACTCGTGCCCTCCCCCCTGTTGTGAGCTGCCAGCGCTTGATCCCTGGCGCCCTTCCTCTTCCCTGCTCTCTGGCGGTGACGCCGGTCCCGATTTCCAACTGCTCCCCTCTGAGTCCCCTCTGGCTCTATCTTCCTGGGGTGTCCCCCTAGGCTCCCCCCTTGCCCTGGCCACTGGTGCTCCTTTCTGTGAATCTTCTGATTCACTGGAAAGACTCGGAGATCTCGGGTCGTCGTCATCACTCATCTTTTCTTCTGCCTCCTCCCCCTCGCTCTCTGTTTCCTCCCTTGCCCTTGCCTCTGCTCCTGAACCCCTGACAATGATCCTATTTTGTGAGGAAATGTTGCAGTTATTTGGCATGGTTGTGCTTTTAATTTTTTTAAAAATAAAAAACACACACCTGGCCTCCCTTTTAACTCGATGATGCAGGAATTTGTAGTGAAATGCTGTTATTCCACTGGTGACTGCAATGTTGGTATTCAGTTGTAAAAAGATGTGGAAAAGTCTCCCCCTTTGAGATGAAAGGACCCAGGACAATCCAGCAGAAGCACATCCAGAAAATTTTCAACATACTTTGGGACTACACCAGCATGGCATGATTACATCATTGAAATCAACAATGTGTCTGAGGATGTTTCCACCTTTCCCAGTCTGTAGGTATCTGTAATCCACACTGGAAGGGAGGTGGGCATGAGAGGGGAGGGTGAGCAAGAGAGCGAGAAAGAGAGAGAGAACATGTTTAGCATGCGAAAGTTTTCAAAATTAACTGAGTTTCATTCACCCCGGTCCTCCCACACTGCTCAGCAAATGATTCAGAGCCTTCAGCGTGATTTCATCTGTGCAGGCTCTAATCCACTTAATGAAATACATAATTAACATATTATAATTGCAGTAAAGATGGTTTTGACAGAAATCATTTCCCGTATCTAATACCGTGGTAATTTAATCTGTTCCCCACTCCCTAACACGACCCTCCGTGATTAAGTTTCATAAGAATTTTTTTTGATTGATTGATTCATCTGACGTGCCTGGCCCTTGCAAAAGGAGTGGCTGTCAGTTTCCAGATAGTCACGTGACGTTGCAGCAGATGGCTGTGCAGAGGCTTTTGCTCTGTCTCTCTGTGTGGTCTCTCCCCACCCTGGTTACTTTGCTCCTCTCTTTCTGTGCACTGATAATCCAAATACCTCTAGCATAGATTCACTAACGCACATACATGCACATGTACACAAATGCAAGCATGTGCACATACATTGAAGTAGGCAAAGAAAAATGGGCTGAGCTAGAACATCAGCTAATTTAATGGTAGCATAGATTCATAGAACTGTGGAGTTGGAAGGTACCCAAGGGTCATCAAGTCCAACCCCATGCAATGCAGGAGTAGCAGCTAAAGAATCCATGACAGATGGCCAATAAAGGAGAGTCCATCACCTTCCCAGTTAGTACATTCCATTATCAAATGGCTCTTACTGTCATAAAGTTGTGCCTAATGCTTAGTCAGAATCTCCTTTCTTGTAACTTGAAGCCATTGCTTTGGGTCCTATCCTCTGGAGCAGGATAAGACAATTTTGTTCCATCTTCCATGTGATATTTGTATGGAAGTGAGAGCTGGACCATAAAGAAGGCTGATCGCCGAAGAATTGATGCTTTTGAATTATGGTGCTGGAGGAGACTCTTGAGAGTCCCATGGACTGCAAGAAGATCAAACCTATCCATTCTTCAGGAAATCAGCCCTGAGTGCTCACTGGAAGGACAGATCCTGAAGCTGAGGCTCCAATACTTTGGCCACCTCATGAGAAGAGAAGACTCCCTGGAAAAGACCCTTATGTTGGGAAAGATTAAGGGCACTAGGAGAAGGGGACAACAGAGGATGAGATGGTTGGACAGTGTTCTTGAAGATACCAACGTGAGTTTGACCAAGCTGCGGGAGGCAGTTGAAGACAGGAGTGCCTGGCGTGCTCTGGTCCATGGGGTCATGAAGAGTGGAATACAACTGAACGACTTAACAACAATCATATCACCTCTCTGTCTTTTCTTCTCTAGGCTAAACATACCCAACTCCCTCAACTGTTTCTCATAAGATGGTTTCCAGATCCTTGATCATCTTGGTTGCCCTCCTCCGCACACCTTCCAGCTTGTCAACGTGCTACATAAACTAGCACCCAGAACTGGACACAGGACTCCACATGGGGTCTAACACCAAGGCAGAATAGACCAGTATTTGATGTCCTTTGATCTGGGCATAGGACCAAAGGCCTATCTAGTCCAGCATTCTGGCCAATTAGATTCCCTTTATGGAAGCCCACAAATGAGATACAGTTGCCTTGTGATCCTTTATTCAAAGGTATCCTGCCTCTGATCAGGAAGTAGCACATAGTCATCATGACTAGTGGCCATTGATTGCCTTGTCCTCCATGGATATAGATAATCTCCTTTTCAAGCCATACAAGTTGGTGGCTATCACTACACTTTGTGATAGCCAGTTTCATAGCTTCTCTCAATGCTGGGTGAACTTCTGATCCCCCCATGAAATATGGTAATGGCCACTGACATATGATGACTCAAAAAGGGGGATTAGATAAATGTAAGTGTGATATATGGGGTGCTGTTAACCATTTGTGGTTGGTGGCTAGAGTTTTGGACTAGGTCCCAAGGAAACTCAGGTTTAAATCCCCACTCAGCCATGGAGCTCAGTGGGTGACTCGGGCCCGTCACCCACTCTCATCCTTGCCTACCTCACAGAGTTGCTATGAGGATAATATGTGGTGGGTAATCTTGTACAGTACACCACCTTAAGCTCCTTGGAGGAAAGATGGCATATAAATGCAATTATAAATAAGCAAATCATGTACACAAACAGAAGCTATCTGAAAGACTGCATTCCTTCAAAGGAACCTGCCCAGGTTCTGAGATCTTCAGAGAGGTCCTTCTCCCAGTTCTGCCACTTTCATAGGCACACTTGGTATAACCGGCAGACTAGACCAAAAGAGGCTGAAAACCAAGTGTCATCGGTGTTCAAAGGCATTTTTCCCCTTTCAGCAATTTTTCAGAGACAGCTGTGCAAGAGTGCAAAAGTATCCCTCTATTGAGGATGCATTAGCTTAATTAGGCATTGTTTGTCCTCATGTTCTATATTAGGTGGGATCACCTGCATGACCAGCATAGCAAGTATTGTCCTTACTATAATTCAGCTTTGTTTCCCGATGGGAAATGGGATAGTCAAATCTGATTGGATGGAAAGCACTATCATATTCACTGTGGGATCTCCACATTCCCATCTTTGAACTCCAAATGTCCCTAAAAAACCAAAATGGGTAAAACACAGCCCTAGTCTAGACCAAAGTACATCCAGCCCACGATTCTGTTTTAAGTTGTTGTTGATGATGATGATGATGATGATTAAATTAAATAACCAATTAGATAAACTGAACTGTTCACCAAGGCAAGCAGGGAATTTTTGTTTGGTCTACATTCTGTGTGAACTAGCGATAGGACAATCTGTCAGTTTTTGTTTCTCTCAGTTTCTCATTTTTTATTCCTAGTCTTAAATTCAGATCTCCACATTTCCACATCAGTTTGAGTCCTCATGAAAATTAACCAGCATTTTACCGTGAATTTCTCCCAATATACAAATTTTGTATGGAATTTTGCACATTTTTGCCGAGCCATTTCAGCTAATATAATGCATTTTTTCTATATTGCTTCCACTAATACATGCATTCTTATGGACCCTTCCCGCTTTTTATATGCATTTTTGTACAGATTACTTGACTGGAGGATTCCCCTACAAAATTCAGAAGAGTACAAATTTCTGTAGTGGTTTCCTGATTATGGAGTGCTTTCCCCAGAGAGGCTTGCTTGACACCATCATTATAGGCACTGGGCAAAAACATTCCTCTTCTTCCAGGCCTTTGGCTAATTAAACAACCTATGGCCTTTTAAACTGTGTGTGGAGTGGGGCTATTGTTTTTGTTTGTTACTATGTTATATGTTTTGTGATTTTATATTGTAAACTGCCCTGTGATCCTCAGATGAAGAGCAGTATAGAAATTTAATTAATAAATAATAATAAAATACTCTCTTCATCCTTAGTTACATATGACTGAACTTCAGCTTTCTATCTGTTGTGAATGAATTTTCCAAAGCTTGAATTGTAGCCAATTAAACTCTGCTCAAAGCACAGCCATTGAAATGAATGGATCTATGCTAATGATTTCCATTCAATTCAATGGGCCTGCTTTGAGTGTGAGCAACATTGGATAAAACTCCTTGTTATCAATGCCCAGGGATATGTTCTTTCTGCCTCTCCCTCTGTACATATGTGCTGTAACTGTATGTGGGTATATATAATTCATTCGGCTATGATATCCCATAAAACCAGATAAAAGAAAAAGTAAACGATTACTCTTGGCAACCCAAATAGAAAGGTCTTATAGCAATTCTGGGGGGAGGAAATGTTGATGTTCAGGTTTTGAGTCTCCAGAGGAAGGGAGTTTTATGGTTGTGGGATAACCACCACGAATGCCTATTTAAATGCCCCTTCTGTCTGAATTCGGCATGCAGATGGGATAATCAACAGGGAATTCTCAGTTGATCTGACAGGGCTCAATGCGACAGATGGGTGGAGGCAGCCTCTAATGGCGTTTTGGGTATAAGCCATCTAGGACTTTATAGATCAAATCCAGAATCTTTAAATTATGCTGTTGAGTTCATCCAAACGTCTGACTATATTCACCTTTTAGAGATACCTAAGGCCACCAGGGGCGTCACTTTGAGAGGAAATGTGAGAAGAACTACTTATCCTATTTCAGTTGTCCACAGAAGTATCTATATTTCTCATCAACTACACAATGGCAATGCTATCCTAACCACATCTAGTGAGAAGTTAAGTTCTATTGAGTTTGGTGAGGCTTAGTCTCAAGTGAGCAAGTTTAGGATTGCAGCCCGAGTGACCCTTGTTTCTAAAGAAATAATTGAGGGGAAGCAGAGACCTGATGCAGATGCTTCATCACCTCCTTAAAAGTGATCAGCTAAGCTTTTTCAGACATATACTAGTTGTAAGGGAGCCCAAATAGTTGATCCTGGTGGAATTACTATTATAGTTACAGTAATCCTGAAACTTACACACATTTAGCTTGTGCACATTCAGCTTTAAGCAGCTGACAAATAAAACAACAACAACAAGTGGGCAGGGTTTGGGTGAAAATGATGTTGGCAATCCCACCCACCGCTGAACCCAATGGGTTTTGACTATATGCGATTTTGGCTTTAGGTACGATCCATGAAATGTAAGTAATATTCTTAATTATATTTATATCTCACCATTCCTCCAAGGAGCTCAAGATGGAGTACATAGTTCTCCTTCTCCCCATTTCATTCTCACAACAACCCTGTATGGTACTAACCACTACACCACACTGGCTCTCTTGTGACACAGCTGCAGGCATTCCTGGATAAAATTAGTTATGTAGACCCATTTCAATCCAGGTTCAGACCTAGCTTGAGGACTGAAGCTGCCTTGGTCACTCTGGTGGGTGACCTCTATCAGGAGAGGGAGAGTACAACCCTGTTGCTCTCAGCAGATCGTCTTTTGATACTGTTGACCATGATATCCTCCTGGACCATCCACGGGCCACTATCTCCTGCAGTGACTTATATCCAGGGACAGTTCCAGAAGGTAGCATTGGATGAATGATTCTCAGCCTCTTGGCTCTTGAGTTGTGGGAAACCGTAGGGCGATTTAACATCTACAGGAAGCTGTTGAGCAATGGCCATTGGAACTTTTGGATCAAGGTATCATCAATACGCTGGTGATACTCAACTCTGTTTCTCTGTAATATCTGAATTGGGAATGGCTGAAAAGGTCCTGGATCCATGTCTGGATTTAGGGGGGCTCTGGATGAAATCTAATAAACTGAGTCTAAGTTTTGGCAAGGTGGAGGGTCTGTGGGTGAGGGGTTCCAGGTCTGGATAACTGGCCAATCACCTGCTTCAGATGGGGACGTACTCCCCCTGAAAGAGCAGGTTCATCATCTTGGGGTGCTCCTGGGTCCAACTCTGTCATTGGCGGCACAGGTGTCCTCAGTGACTAGGAGGGCCTTTCATCAATTTTAGTTGGTAAAACAGTTACAGCTGTTCCGGGATTAGGATAGTTTGGCCAGAGTCATCTATGTGGGGCTACCTTTGGGGTTGGCCTGGAGGCTGCATCTGATGCAGAATTCAGTGGCTGGAATGGAATATTTATTATTATTATTATTATTATTATTATTATTATTATTATTCCAGATTGACATGGTTGTTTTTACAATCCAGCAATATATATTTTTTGCAAACTAAAATAAATAAAAACAGTCATTTTAATCCTGCATTTCTCAAAAAAAAAAAAAAAAAAAAAAAGACAAGGAGAAAAGAAAAGGGGGGGGGGAGGAAAAAAGCATTTTCATTGTAACATGTAATTTGGCTCTGCATAAACATTGCTTGGTGCAGAAGTTAATGGCACCAATCCCTTTGCTTAAAAAATGTGTTGCTAATATTACTGCAGCTGTTATGATTAGATATCTAATCACAATGTATGTTCTTAAACATGCTGGATAGAAATGAGTATCTATGCTATGTTTGAAAGATGGACAGTATGGTAAGAATTATACACACACACACACACACACACAAGCACATCTGTGTGCATGTATTTACATGTGTGTGCATTTCTGTGTTCCACTTCATCGCAGAAATACCCAGCAGTGGGCCTTTGAACCTTGCTGAGAATCTGTCCCTGCCGAAATATGAAACGCTCCAGTCTCCCACAAACCAGCCCTACAGACACACGGAAAAATAAGGCGGTAACATCGCCTTAGCTCTCCCCACTGCAAAAGCCCCATCTGCAAAAAAAAATAATAATAACAAAAAGAAACCCAACCCTATTCTCCAGGAGACATCAGAAATGGTGAGATGCCCAGAATTTCCACATCTGCATGGGCAAGTCACATCGGAAATATCTGCTGAGGAGTTTCTCTTGTCCTCGGATCAAGGTTGGGGGGCGGGGTGGGAGAGAGAAGCAGCCCTTTCGGTGAGTGGCAAGTGTACATGGACACCACCCCTTCAACTGCCAATATGTTATGAGGGCTTGGTAACAATCTGGAGTCTCCAGGGAGCTCTGCTGCAGTTCAAGTGAGTATCAGACAGAGAGAAAACAATTTCTGGTGCCAATAACGCGGCACAGATGAAAAATGTTTTAATATTTGAAGCTGCTTTATGGCAGAAGCAATGACAGTGATGGAGTCAATGTCAGCTTTTTTCCTTTAAATGTCATCTTTCGTCTATGAGGTTTCTCTCTCTCTCCCTCCCTCCCCCCCCTTCCCCTGCTCCGGAGGCAAAGTGAGGCTGGTGCCTGCCTGTTTGCAACCATTGATCATTGATTTTATTCTAAATGGAAAGCTTGCCAGAAGACTAGAAATTCTGGAATTTATTAGGATTTCTTTAAGAGGCACTTTAGCTCAACAGTTCTCATTACCGTCTTTACAGCGTTACTTATTTTTCTTTTTATGTCATGTGATTTGTAAAGGGTTGGGACTCGGGGAACAATATGCGATTAAACCCGTGGCGTGCGCCGCAGTCTGCCGACGTGGGGAAGAAGATCCTTCAGAAGGGCGAAAGCACATCGTCAAGTGTTTCCGAGCCTCAAAAGTTTCTATCTCCAAAGCCATTGTCTGGGATGTGTAGAGCTTGCACACTATTATTTAACCTGCCATTCCAAATTGCTGCTTTTATTAAATAAGGCAACTCACGGCAATTATATACACACAAAAAGCTGAGACATCTTTGTATTTTGACACTGGAGACGTGCCCCCTGGTCCAGGGATTACTTAGGGTTGAGCTGCAGGTTAGAATATAAGAAGTGCCTGCTGGACCAGGTAAAGGGGGGCCAAGGAGAGCCAGTGTGGTGTAGTGGTTAAGAGCGGTGGACTCGTAATCTGGTGAACTGGGTTCACTTCCCCGCTCCTCCACATGCAGCTGCTGAGTGACCTTGGGCTAGTCACACTTCTCTGAAGTCTCTTAGCCCCACTCACCTCACAGAGTGTTTGTTGTGGGGGAGGAAGGGAAAGGAGATTGTGAGCTGCTTTGAGACTCCTTAGGGGGAGTAAAAGGCGGGGTATCAAGTCCAAACTCCTCCTCCTCCTCCTCCTCCTCCTCCTCTTCTTCATCTAGTCCAGCATCCTGCTCTCACAGTGGACAACTAGATGTCCCCATTGGAAACCAGCAAGCAGGATCTGACCTCAAAAGCCCTCTCCTGTGGTCTCCAGCAGCTGGCATCCAGAAGTATTGCTGTCTCCAACAATGGTAGCAGAGCATAACCATCACGGCTAGTAGCCATGTCAGCCTCATTCCCCTCCATGAATTTGTCCAATCCTCTTTTAAAGCCATCCAAATTGGTGGCCATCACTCCCTCCTGTGGAAGGGAGTTCCAGAGTTGAACTATGCGCTGGCTGAATCCAGCTTGGGGCTTCTAACAATTATAGTAACTCCTTAGCAAAACCTCCCTCTCTCCTTTTGTAACATACAATATTGCTTACCCTGTATGTCCTGATATCATTTCGTTGCATACCTTCCCTGCCTCCTTCTCCTTTTTATTGGCTAGGGGCAGGGAAATGCAGTAAAGATACAGGGCAAGTGACACTACATAATCTTTACTTCTTCATAGACCATCTTTCAGCAAGTGCTGTTTCCAAAGGACTTGCTGGCATATAAAGAACCTACGTAGCATAAAGTGAGCAAAAGTCCACAACAATTAAGAATCACCAAAAACCCAAGATCCCAAATTGACCAGCAGAAAAAAAACCCTACTAAGTCCAGCTGTTAGGAGCCTCAGGACCCAGTTCATTAAAAAGTTCAGCAGGATAAAAAAGGTTTTCCATCTGCCTTCCAAAGAGATAAGGTTCAGTATGTTCCTTAATGGAACTACCACTGAATAGGCCCTGCTCATAAGAAGTCTTAAATGTGTAGGGTACAGGACATGATGTGGCAGCACTAGGCTGAACATGATGCATCCCATGCTCCCTCGTCTGTTGCGTGTGCACGGAGTCCTCCCCCCCATGCCGCGTTCATGGATGAAGTGAATCTGCCTAAATCTCCTTACACAGATTGAGTCACCCTGCAAAATGGGATTCCCATGTGCTCAGAAGCTATTTTGTGTGCCTCAGAGTACACACAGTGACCTTTGGCTAGAGCTGTTCATCTTTGTACTGTATGCATTAATGTTTCTCCCCCACCACCACTGTAAGAAGCATTTGTCTTGTTCAATGAATACGGATAAAATATATTTTGGGCTGTGATAGCTTTTTTGCTTTCCCCCCTGTACAGTGGCAGTATTCTGAACATGCCAGCTCAGAGCGGTGAAGGCTTTATTAACATTGAACGCACTTGTGTGCTTATGTATAGGTGATTATTCTTCATTGGGTTAGAAAGCATCCATTTACGACCCGTACAGTAGCCTAAATGTTTTTGGGTTCTTGATGTGTTTCCATTGGCACAGGACTTGTTCAAACAGGTATGTGAGCTCTTGGCCGAGATGCCTGACATTCAAGCTTTATTACAGAGCAAGGCTCCCAGGGGATGTGAATTATAGTTAGTATCAACCTTGGCGTGCTAAAAGCATCATTCAGCCGGGCTGATCGTGGAATTTACTCTAGAGTTTTGGGCCGGAGATCCATCTACTGAGCTGCTCCTTCTTTATCTGTGTAGTTGCAAGAAAACAAAGTGTGTGTGTGTGCGCGTGCGTGCGTGCGTGCGTGCATATGTGTGTGTCACACCAAAGAGGAAAGCAGTCATTGCAAAGAAGGATAAAACAAGGGAATAAAAGATCTTGGAGACTTCATAGCTAGGAGTGAGTTTTATAGCCACCATTTAGATCAAATTAATTCTGTCCTGCTCTTTCATAAACTATCAAGGGCAGGGCGTGAAAGATAGGGGAGGGAGAAGGCTTCTTCTGGCTGGGGGGTGAATCTAAATCTGAAGCTCGAAAACTGAGGTGTGTGTGTGTGTGTGTGTGGCAGGAAGAAAGGAGTGTATGTCTTTCCCCATCTATACTATAGCAACTATTTGCACAAAGGTTTCCTAATGTGGTTTGGGATTGTGGCAGAAGCCCCACTGGAAATTGTAACCTCTCTCTATGTCTGTTGCTGATAAGAGATTTATTTAACACCCTGGTTATCCAGATATTACAATTATCCCTATGCACAGATTCTGTTCTTCCAAACTTCAGATATTCAAAAACTATCACCTGCAAAGCAGGGCCTCTGCAGGATTCCTGCCCCATTCATGATGTTTGTGGATTATACATATCTCAGCACCCTGTTGCAGAGAAGAGGCAGATTTAGGGTTCAGTTGCCCTTTGAATGGAGCCTTAGGGGGGTTGCAGCTATGATTTAGACTGGAGCATGAGAGTTGGAGGGGTGCTGAATTTTGGCATTACACAGGGTGCCACTGAAATTTGAGACACCAAGATCAACCACTGCGCAAAGGCAAATGGCAAGAAGAACCATTGAACTCCTTGGAGGAAATGGTGTTACATGCAATAAGTAAATAGATAAAAGAAATGTTTGCAGTCACCACAAGACAATAGTCATGACTGTACAGTTCATACGCTGCATTCACCTCTGTGTACTGATCCAAAGGAGAGGCCTGCTGTGCATTCCTCTGAGTCATGAGTCCTTTTGCAGAACATAAATGAACAAAGCCGGGATGTGTCTGGTACAATGGCAAAGCCTCATAAACTGCAGGGGAAATTCAGAAAATGTTACAAATGAGGCTGAGTCACGTCGGCAGCTTCTTGGCTGATGGATGCTGAAAGTATAATGTAGCACATTTTAGTTGTTGTTGTTATTTTAGAAAATTCATTTTGATAAAGAAAGCAGTGGTCTGGAATAGATTTCTACCATAACTCTTCCTGGAAACGGGCTTTGAAATAAGGTTTACAAGGCCATGCCTTTGAACAGGGACGGGTCTGTAGTTCCGTCATCCTAATGCTGTTGATAACATGCAAATATCAGAAGATTCAGTAAAGTTACTGTGCATAAGGATCAGGCAAATGACCCGCCAAACCCAGCATTCCATTCTTACTATGGTCAACCAGATTATCCATGAATTTTTATTTATTTTGTTTTGCTTCCCCCATCAACAATGCTAGTAGGGTGGCACCATAAACTATAGGTAAACAACAGGGTGCTGTCCATATGGTGTTGGGCTGATTCCTCCTCCTTGCTTCTATTCAACCTGCCATGGAACTGTTAATGGTTCTACCTAGACAGTGACTAAATTTGTACATAATGCTAAGTTAGGGTTTAGCATGAATGAGAAAATCTGTGGCTTCCTGGAAGGAGTACATGAGGAACTAACCTTGGTTATGGCTAGTGGTTTGTCTGGAGTGAGACAAACCATAAGCCTGGGCCCAACGTAATGCTAAGCCAAACCATGGCTTACTCCCTGGTAGCATGCAGGGCCGGCCCAGCCATGAGGGATGGTGAGGTGATTGCTTTAGGCAGCACGGTCCAAAGGGGCAGCAGATCCTGATGTAGATTTTTATTCTACCCTTGTTCCTGATGTAGAGCTTCACTCATTCCTTCTTCCCTAGTGGAGAGGGGGAAAACCATTTTGTGGTTCACCTCAGGTACCAAAATTTCTTGGGCTGGACCTGATAGCGTGGCAACAACAGGAACAGGGGAGGAACAATCTTCAATCTGGGAAGCCACACCTTTGCTCATGTGTGCTAAGCCATAGTCCAGGATGGAGGAGAAAGCCAATTCCGGTCTGCATTTAAAGGTGAGAGTACCTAACTGGCACTTTTCAAAACAACACACAAACTGAAACACAGCAGTCCTCCGAAATTCACACTTCTCTGAGTTTTGCAATGCAGTTCTACTGCCAAGATTGCACAACTGCACATAAACTTGTGTATATCAGGATATCTTCGCATTAAACTCCCGATGAATTTCCAACAAACCGATACAGTGCAAATTGGTGCGGAAATGTGGAGAACTGAATTTAAGATTGGGAAAATGAGAAACTGAGAGAAAACGAAATTGATAGATCCACCCATTGCTTGTTATGGAATCATGGTTTGGTTTAGCATTATGTGTGTTTAAACTGACTCTCATATATATATATAATCTACGAAGAAATATAAAAGCTCAGTCTTAACATCCCCTTATTACAGAAAGCTGCTTTTAAGGTAAAGGTGTCTCACGGTCAAATGTGTTGACATTCACTCATACACTAATCCATTTCTCCTTCCAGATTCTTTAAAGCACAGCATGCCTCTCTTCTAATCTTAACTATTCTCTTGAGAGAGAGGCTAGAGCAAGTAATGGAAGATACCTAAAAGCCCAGGCATAGGAAACAACTGTCGTGGTCAAAACACAAGTGTTTGCTTTCAAAATTGTACACAGAGCCGCCTCCTGTCCTGAAGGCATACAGCCTCTTTAACCTACTTAACTTTCATTCATCTCGCGCCTTGTAAACCGCACAATGTTCTTTTTCAGAGTGGAAAAAAATCAAGAATCTCTAAGTGTCATTTTAGGTGCGATGCTTCAGGTCCTCAACAATATCACTCCTAAACCAAGCAGCTTTGATTTTTAGGGTCATGGGCACTGAGTTGGCTATTCCTGGATTAAGCGGCATGCAATTTATTATTATTATTATTATTATTATTATTATTATTATTAATTATTATTATTATTTTAAAATCAAGCTTTCAAAGTAAAACTTTATGAAGGGCACATTTTGGTGATTATTCATTTCTTCCTCCTTTCCTCCCTCCTCCCCAGACCAGCACGGGTGGTTAGGCAGTGCCAAGTATTTACAAGCCAACCAAAGAGTCCATAATTCAGTTCTTCCTTTTCTCATACATTCTCCAGATTGTTAACAAATTCCCTCCTTTGATAACAGCATGGTTTTTTTCCCTTCCCTCGCAGGCGAGGTGACATGACATAACCCCTGGCCTATTAGGAGAACAGGATTCCTTTCAGACGGATTAGTTCAGGTACGCAAATCTCGATTCAAATATTTAACAGATTGCCCATAAATCAAAAAAGGTTCACGGGGAGCAGGGGTAATTCGGAGCAAACATAAACACTCTGCAAAGGCTGATCCCCTCTGTGTCTGCCTAACCTGCTGGAGACAGGAGATCAGAAAAGGGAGTAGAAAACAAACTGTCCATTGATGTGTGAACTTGAGCTCTAAAATATGAAGTGAGTGGCTGTATGCTTCATAAAACACCCTCCCTATTTACATTCCCTCTTTATGAGTGGTCGGCAGCTCTCAGATTATGGCCTGAATTTACGTTTAATTAAGTTCAAATTGGTTGCATCAGAATGATACCACCAAAGCATTTTTAATTAATAGTGCAACTGTTGCAGCAGTCAATCACACCATCTAGTACCTGGAGCTTCTAGGTGTTTTGTCACTCCTGAATGAATCCATCCTTCTCTCTCTCTCTCTCTCTGAGAAGCTGCAGGTACGATCTTCTTGTTGAAGACTGGGTTAGTTGAAGACTGGGGTCAACTAAACTTTCATTTTCACCAACAAATCAATCTTCTGGGAACTGAATAGCTCAGAATTAGGTAGGTGAGTCCCCAAAGCATGATTGTTTCACTCAAGTAGTGACCCAAAAACACTGAAGGAGAGTTGGAGACTCCTCTCCCCCGGCAGAGCTACAGTTCCCAGAGTTCTCTGGGAAGAGGGATCAATGTCCCCCTCTGGGAGCTGTAGCTCTGTGAGAGGAATGGGAGTCTCCTAAGAATGCTCAGCACCCATAGCAAACTACAGTTCACAGGAGTCTTTAAGGGAAGCCATGACTGTTTAAAGTGGCATGATTCTGCTTTAAATTCATTATGCAAACAGGAGTCTGTATCTGTGCTGAATCTGAAAGGTTATCTTTTTTTTCTACATTTGGAATTGTTTTTATATATGGAATTGCATTTTACGTATTACATTATTTTTATTGTCTGTGAATTTACAGTGCAGTTGCTTTGAGATACATGACGGGAAGCCGTTCATAAGTGAAATCAAATAAATAAAGTTTGATTTTGATTATGGAAATAAATAAATAATACCATCAAACTAATTGAGGCTTTGGGTTGATTAGTTTTTATAAAACGCTTTCAGGAAAAGTTGACATCTACGACTTAGATGTTCATGACACCTAAAATTGTGTTTGGAAATACTAAGAGGTTTGTAATCGATTCCGGACTGAGATTCTCACATGCCTATTCTGAAAATGGCAATAATCAGGATCTGCAAGAGAGAAGGAGGGAAAGGGAGGGAAGCAGGGAGGGAGAGAGTGTGTGTGTCCTGGTGAGGTTCATGAGCTCAAGTTCCTCTTCTTGATGTTTATCCCAAGCTTGCAATTTCGCCTCTGTTATTTTTTAATTTTTTTAAAAGAGCCAGCAAGGCTTCATTATGTTGTCTGTGCTGGGTCCTTTTGAAATAAGCCAGGCATGCTGGTGCAACTAGCAAGGCCCGTAATGTGGGAGAAATGAACTTCAGAGCATGGAGAGATTAAGAGCATAATACAGAAAGAAGAAACCTCCCTTGACTTTGATGGATGGAATTTGAAGCAAATTGATGCCCCTGTCTTTTTGGCCAATATATTTTGTTTAAATGGAAAACGGGTTGAATCATCCTGCTGGAGAAAGCAATTACTCTCTGCTTATGCCTTGCTTCTGGTACCTTCTTTGAAACATGGAAGGGAGCAACGTGAAGGTAGGAGGTGAACATTAGTGGTCATTACTAGGCTTAATTCTGTCCATGGAGCCAACCAGGTCCCAAGACTCCACACAACCTCCAGGCTGTCATAGGAAGAGACCTTCTGAATCAGACCAAAGGCCTATGTCAGGAAAGAGGGACCTCTGGTCCTCCAGATGTCGATGGACTCCAATTCCTGCTGTTTCTAACTACTAGCTATGCTGGCTGGGGCCAATGGGAGTTGGAGTTGAAGAACATCTGGAGGGCCACAGGTTCCTTACTCATGACTTACACTATCCTGGCATAGGCCATCACTGGCTGGCTGGAATCATGAAAGTGGGCACACCACTTATGGGACTGAGGACACGCTGCAAAATTTCATTGCAGTGCTTATTTACAGTAGGGAAAGGAGAGATTTCACATTGTATGCTACTTGAAGGAACTGATTATGGGTCAAAAGCAGAATATAAATGCAGTTAGAACAATAGGTTGTTGTTTTTTAAAAAAATCACATCTATGCTTTTAGATGTTAATGTTATGCAAACCAGTGCCTTCATTTTAGCAGATACAATTCCTCTTTTGGGCCATCCTTGCTGGACCTATGGATGTGGGAGAACTTTGTTTCAGTTTGCATTTGAAGGCTAAGCTACATAATCCACACTTTCGGAAACAAGACAAGGATGGAAACACAGAATCATCCGTCAGAATTCACATTTTTGGGGGTTTTTTGCGATGCAGTTTTCTGCATCTGTGTTGTGCAGAAAAGGGCATTTACTGAGGCAAACTGCATGAAAACACATACATAGTGGAAAACAACATAAAATGCATTATATTACAGACAACTGCTTTGCAAAAAGAAAGTGTCTATTTGGCAAATTTGCATGCCGGCGTGTGTATAGTAGGAGAAATTCACACCAAAAGCATCTTCACAAGGACCTTTAAAAAAAGAAAAGAAAACCCCAGAATCAGGCCAGAAGGCTCTTCTTACATTCACAAACAGATGTGGAAAACTGAATGTACCTTTGGAAAAATGAGAAACTGAAGAGAAACTAAAATCGACAGATTCACTCACCCCTAGTTGAAGCTAACAACCAAAGTCTGGGCAAGCTTGCTCTTTGCAGGCCTCTGAAATAATCGCAAGGCTAAACACTTCCCTTGATGGTGAGCTAAACAGATAAAATCCAACCCCCCTCCCTCCCTCCCATTGCCTTTCTGCTGTCTTCCTCCCTTTTTGACTTTCCCAGAATGCTTCAGTGGTAACTGACAGCTGGATGCGGCACAAACCCTGCTGGACAAGTGTCAGGTTTGGTGAAGGGATATTAAAGAGAACTTGATCGTGTGTCAGCTCCCTTCAAAATACACTCACATCGAAGAAGTGATATATCTGTCAAAGCCAGGACTTCAGGATTTGGCAGAACAGGCCGTTTTCATAAACAAAACTGTCCAATTACATTAAGGGCCATGAACCTCAGGTGTGTTTGCCAGGGACAGCATACACATACACATCACAGAGTCTGTCTCCCTAAAGCCATACGTTTTGATGCTGTCTGCATCTCAATGCGCCTCCTTTGTGCTTCTCAGATTAGGAATTAATTCAGAATTATCAGAAACAAAAATTGGAGCATTGAACTTCAACGTTAACTTTTTTTAAACCACGGATGCCAAAGGTTGAAAATAATTCATGGAGAGGGGTAGAGGCAGTAGAACATTTATGAAGATTGATTAGATGGTTTAATAAAAGTAAAAGAAAGAAACCCCCCTCAAAAAGCCCCCCCATCCCAACAATCTTCGTACGCTCACGTGACGTTTATTTCTTGTTTAGTTTAGTTGCTTAAATGCTTTTAAAGAGAGCTGGTTTGAGTTTTGATTAAATAGCATCATTGGTTCGGAAACAAATTATGTCTGACAGAATAGCAACCAAAGCTTTTGCTGAAAATACGTTATTGTCAAGTTGATGTCTTCCTCTGCGCCTTCAGAAATGCAAACATTTGGCGAGAGTGAGATTTCAAGTGAAAACGGCTTGTTCCAGACACGCGGCAGAACGTGGGTGGGTAACTGTTACGCTGAAGTTCAGGGAAGCCATCACACTTCCCTCGTGAGGATAGAAACTGTCTTGTGATAGCAACTATGCCAAAATGCTCATTTCGGTGATGTGCATCATATAATATCCAAAGTTATTCTCTCTTTTAATGGCAAAACTTTATGCAGCAGCCTTCTGCCGAGCCTAGACCACTGGCCCACCTTGTCAAATGTTGGTCTACTGACTCAAAGCAGATCTCTAGAACAGGGGCTCTAGAACTTTTTTTTAGGCTATCCCTGCCTTGGTTCCATGAACTCATTAAATACATTTTGTTCACTCAGCAATTATGAGTTACACAATATTGATGGCAGCTGGGGAGAGGGAGGGAGGGAGGGAGGGAGAGAGAGAGAGAGAGAGAGAGAGAGCGCGCCAATCAGCATGGTCAATGGTCAGCAATGATGGAAGATGTAGTCCAACAACATCTGAAAGACCACAGGTTCCCCATTTCTGGTCTAAAGCATGGGTAGTAAATGTGCTGCCCTCCAGATATTGTTGGACCACAATTCCCATCAATACTAACCATGAGCTAGCTGGGGCTGATGGGATTAGAAGTCCAACAACATCTGACAGATACAATATACACCCTGGTCTAAAGTAATGGGAAGGCAGACTGTGGGTCTATCAAGCTGATGGTTGAGAGAATGTTGTGTGAGAGCTAATTTTTAAAAGATATTTCCCCCTTTGCTTCTTTCCCTTTGCCCTTCTAAACCCTCAGCTTCAAAATCCCAGCCCAATTTGCAAACAGATTAATTTTACTTAAAAAGAGTCCTTCCTGTTTGCTTCTTGGTGTCCCTGATATTCTTCCATTTGCTAAATTTTGCTCTTGGCATTTGCAACTTCATCCAGACTCCATAAGGTCTATCTTTTACTTCCTGTTTAAACCCTGGGTAAGGCAATCACCATCTGCAGTAGCAGCTCATCCCCAAAGTAGGTGAATTTCAGTAGAAGCAAACACAGGCAAGGGAATTATTCTTTAAAGCCACTTTTGAGAAATATCTGGTGACAATCTATCAATTTCCTTATTTTATTTGTACTTAAGTGGCTGAATGTGCATAACAGATTCATAAATATGATGGACCTGAGGCTTTATTCAGTGGAATAAAATCTCCATCATTTTTACCAAGTTACGCTTCTAGCTAGTACAATTATCCCAGTATGACTTGGAACAAAATATTGATAAAAATAGTGGATCTAATTCTCAGGTAGTTTGTTATTACATATGAACCTGAAACTGCAGTTAGTTTAAACCAGGGGTGGGAAACCTGTGGTCCTCCATAGTTTCTTGGACCCCAGCTCCCATCATCCCCAATCATTGGTTATGTTGGCTAGGGTTGATGGAAGTTGGAGTTCAAAAACATGCAAATGCCCACAAGCAGAAGCTGTGGTTTAAACTATGGTATATTGTGAAACAAGTCCAGATCAGAAAATATAGCTTCTTTCAATAATCCATACTTTGAAGTTCAACTGCAGTGTGGTCTGGTTCAAATGAAACAATAAACTGCGGTTAATTTAAACAAGGAAGCAGATGTTTATAATCTCCTCCATGTGACAAAGCTTGGGGAGAAGAGAGGGAGGGGAGTGCTCATACTCAAGTTTTGAGCAGACTTGTTACTGTAGCACCAAACTGTGGTTTAGCTATGGTTTCAGACTGCATCCAAACCCAGACTGTGTCATCAAGGACAGTTCATGGATAGCTGGTCAAACTAGCTAAGGTGGAATCTCCATACCCCACAGGTAACGTGGAATAACTATAACTTTCATCCTTTTTGATGAACTTTCAAGAGTCAGCTGATCAGCCACTTCTGGAGACTGAACGCCCAGCTAGGTAGACTTGGGTCGGAACCAGGCATGGCCAAACTTGGCCCTTCAGCTGTTTTAGGACTACAGTTCCCATCATCCCTGACCACTGGTCCTGTTAGCTAGGGATGATGGGAGTTGTAGTCCCAAAACAGCTGGAGGGCCAAGTTTGGCCATGCCTGGTCTGAACCCATTAAACCTTCTTTAAAGATTCACCTTAAAAAAAAAAAAATCATAACTGTACTGGGCAAAGGAATTTGCAAGGGAGAAGATGCAGAAAGACCTCAATCCAAGGATGCCAAGAATGTATTGAAAACCGATATGCTCATTCTGTCACAGTTATCTGCTAAAAGAATATCAAATTGTCACTTGAAACATTAATGGCAGTTAAATTCAGACCAATAGAAGGATATGCATATACATGCGTCCTAAACTGCCAGTGAAAAATCATGGAATATCATGCACAGCAGCTAGAAAGAGAAAGCATGACTTTATTACCAAAGAGCAGTGGGTACAATCCAGTCATGTTAAAATGAATTGGAAGCAGGTTGCAATCACAGTTTTTGCCAGGAGCACAGTGATCTCTATCTGCAACATAAAATACATTTCATGCATTGAAAATGAAATATTTAAGATATATGCATCAGCCAAAAAAAGCAGTATAAACCCCTGGCATACCCACTAATGCACCTTAACAATCAGGTTACCATATTTTTGAGATCTAATAAAGAGCTGAACTCCAATTATCATCATATAAAAACTTATCTCATAAACTAATAATCAGTATCAAGGCTATAGCAGCTACACCAGTAAAGTTTAGTACTTCCTGGTCGCAGGCTTTGGATACCAATCTCAGGACAAGATATTTCAATCTCAGGGCCTCCACTGAGTCTCCATTTGCCATCTTTGAATCTTGGATCTAGCAGTTTTGCAGCAGCATTATTTTAATATACATATTTTATGAAGCAGCTTAGATGTAGAAAAAAACAACAGGTTTGTTTAACAAAAATACAATGCAGAGTGGAAGTGATTGAGTGGTAGTGATAGCAATTCCACATTCAATAGTATTGCTAATTAATATAATGATGAATCCCATATTTTAAGACATTTAATAAAAACAATAAATATCTGGAAACAATGTACATAAACACATAAGTAAAATATAAAACCACAAAGGAAAATCATGTACAAAGCACTAAGATACAGCATCAAAATGCAGCAAAATTACAGTGTGTATCTACACAATTCCCCCCCCCCTAGCTTTTGTATATTGTACACTAAGCAAAAACTAACACAACCCCACATATTCTGAAAGAGAAAATATTGCTAAAAATTTTTGGGTTTTTGTTTTGCCAAGTTTACAAATTTCTCAATGGATTAAAAAATATTTATTCCTGTTTTGTTTTTGTTTTTTTACTTATCCCCTCCCTCCTTTCTTCCTTTCTTAGCTACCTATAGCAGTTGTAATGTGTTGCCTCAGCAGCCCATGATCCTTCTGACCTAGTCAGGTGACTCTAGATGTCCAATCAGGTCCTGCTAAGGACTATAAAAGGCCTGCAGACCCTGTTTATTTTCCTTAGTGCGGCCGTTCATTGTAGGAGGAAGTTGTCTTGTTTGCTCTCACTGTTTCTATAACTTTCTAACTGGTCAACTGCCTTAATCTCACCTGCTCCCAAGCAGTGCCCTAATAGAAAGAAAGCTTAAAACCAAGAACATTTTGAAACTCCAGCTGCTTTCAAGTTAATCATGTTGCAGAAGCAAGGAAAGAGACAAGGGGAGAGATTGCAAGGGAGTTCTTACCCGCAATGTAGGAATGTGTTAGTATATGGTGGCGACTAAATTTGGCACAGATTTTCTTTCCTTGAGTGAGATTTGGAGGGTCATGGTTAATAATGAATACTTTGAAAGGAACCTACTTTCTTGCATGCAACACCAGCATAGTTTTCTGGACCAGAGGGCTCTGCAAACCCATAGGTTAGTCCTGAATCCTGCCCTAAGTGAAATTCAGAGTGAATTTGGACATTCTTAACTTGGCAAACAATTTGGAGGAAGTCCACAAAGGGTTCATAATGTTAGATTATGAATGTTAGATAATTTGGTGACAGAGTGCCGCATAAAACTCCCCTCCTGTAACCCACTCTGAGACCTTAGGATGAAGGGCAGGTAATAAATAATGGATAAATATTGATAATAATGTATTTTAATTGACATAAGAACCTAAGCTGGATCAGACTGATGACCCATCTACATCAGCATCCTGCTCTCACTGTGGCTAAACCAGCAAGCAGGATTTGAGCACAAGAGCCCTCTCCCCTCTTGTGGTTTCCAGCCACTTGTATTCAGAAGCATGGCTGCGTCCAAATGTGGAGGCCAAGCAAAGCCATCTTGACTAGTAGCTATTAGTAGCTATTAATATCCCTCTCCTCTTTTAAAGCCACCCATGTTGGTGAACAAGAGAACAAGAATCAGTTAACTGAGCACATGCCCTCTTTGAGATGGAGTAACAACTGTAGCAGGCGAAGACCTCTAGTGGAGATTTTGGGTTTGAGAAAAGCCTAGTGACTGTCACATACCCAGTTTAAGAACAAGAGATACAGTCGGCGGCAGGCACCAGGCCGGATTATATCCCTCAAGGCTACAAGAGACTGATCCTCCAAGCCTGGAGTCTTGTTCACTGCCGGTTAAATCATTTTTTAACAGCCTGTTCCATCACAGCTACTGATACTGTGACCCTGAGGAATTCCAAGCTGCCATTTTCAATAAGTCCTCCCCCCCCCACCCTCGCTTGTCATTCCCCCCACCACGTCATCCCAACCCTCTTTTGCTCTGCCTACTTAAAATTTTAACAGTATGCCTAGGCTCAAACGGGGGTTAATGTACACTCCAACTCCAGCCCACCCACCCCTTCCCAGACCATCCTTTATTTTTTTTGGAGGGGGGCGTTGAGCAGGAAGAAACGAGTGTTCTATTTTATTTTAATTCCGCAAGGCTTGTTTTGCTCCTGCGGCGGTGGCAGCCTCACAAATCACTGGTGCAGTGCGCTCACTAACTTGTCTGTATTATGTTCATTTTCTGGGTGGCAATAAATATTAGAATAAAATAAACTTAAGGGCTGCTGGCTGGGCTCTGTTAGCTATCTTTATGGTTTCCACGGCAGCTGAATGACAGCTCAGCGCCGGAAAGCCAGCGGCCCCCTTTCCACCAAGTAAATTTAGCCTTGGGAAGGATGAACATCATCTAACTCTCCAGCTCTGATGGTTGATGCCAGTCCATAAATCAGTCAGATTTTAATTATCGGACACATGACGGGGAACAGTGACAGCCCGCCGTCCACTAGAGAGCATTCCTTCAAAGCCGCTTTAGCAAAACAGAACGGCACTTGAAAATGGGGGGTGGGGGGGCAGATAGAGAGGGAGGGGGTGAGGCGAGCGAAGAGGCCCGGGCCGCAGATGAATTGCAGGACATTAATAGCACGATGGAATTCCCTACCTAATAATTTTAACTGCTTCTTGGCTGGGGCTTTGCAGGAAGAAGCGAAAAAGGCCTGATGTAGGCAGTAATTGTTCCAGGGGAAGGGCAGGTGGCGAATAGGATAGGGTTTTAGGAAAGGAGGCGAGGGAGGGAGCACCTTCTATACAGACCTGCTTGTGGCTTTTAATAGAGTTCCAGACAGTCCCTCTTCTTCTTTTTTGCTTAAGCAGCTGTGCAGTACTAAAGCCAGCAGTGACAGATTTACAATGCAAGCCCAGGCTGCTAATTGGTTAGATGGGGTTGCCTCACTGACAGCAGACCCTCCAGGAGAGGCAGCGACATACCTTGAAGGAGTCAGCTGTTGTTGTTGTTAGTGTTGCTGCTGCTGGTTTTTGATATATCTGAAACAACAACAGCAACACAGACCCTCCAAGTAGTTCCTATTTTCCAGGGACAGTCCCAGATTTGATCCCGGAATGTCTCAGTTTTCCTTAGAACGTCCCTGTTTTCACTGGAGAAATATTGGAGGGTAAGGCTATGTGACCTCCGAGCCAAGAAGATAAGTATAGGGAAGTTTTAAAATGTTTGTTTTATTGTGTTTTTATATACAGTGGTACCTCTGGATACGAACAGGATCCGTTCCGGAGCCCCGTTCGCATCTAGAAGCAAACGTAACTGGCGACGGCACGTCTGCTCACGACGCTTTTCGCAGCTTCTGCGCATGCGCGTGACATCATTTTGAGCGTCTGCGCATGCGCGGGTGGTGAAACCCGGAAGTAACACACTCTGTTACTTCTGGGTTGCCGCAGAGCGCAACTCGAATGTGCTCAACATGAAGCATATTCAACCCAAGGTATGACTGTATGTTGAAAGCCACGCAGAGTGGCTGGGACAACCCAGTCAGATGGAAGGGGTATAAATAATGAAAATATGATGATGGCAATGGAGTAGGATGTCCCTATTTTCATCTGAGAAATGTTGGAGGGTATGGCAAAAGCAAGGAATCTGCATTCTACACCAGCAGATCCCAAATTTTTAGTTTAATTCAGGGGCCTGCAGCACAATTACTTAAAGATGCACATATTTTTCACACAATGCGCCCTACTTTTAAATATATAATTTTGTTAAATTAACATATATGACAATATGAACAATATAAGAATAGAAACATAACAATGGACCCGCCGTTACATCTACTATAAGATCATGGCAGCTAAAGTAAATCATTTTCACTCCATCTTTTAGTATTGAAACCAATGTAATAATTCTGTGTCCTTTCGTTTCTGGTTTTTACAGAATCTGGATGGTAAAACTGCCAGGTGGTTTTGGCAATTCAGGGTCATTAGTAATATACTGAATATTTTCCATCTGGACAAGAAATGCTAAAAAGAAGCCTACAGTTTTTTTGTTTTTGTTTTTTAAAAAACATAGCACATAAATAAATACAGCAATAGACAACCTATGTACAACCCCCTTCCCCAAATCAGTCAATAGATGGATTTTAATGCCTTAAATTTGTTCTAGTATATTCATTCATTAATTCATTTAAATATGTGTAAGCTGCTATTCAGGACCAAGTCCACCCAGGATGCCCATTCTATCCAGTGTTGTCTTCAATGTCTTCCTCAAAGTAGAGCAGAACAAGTTTTGATGCTGCTTCATCTCTCCCTCTGCTGCAGTCAGATGGTACGATCCATCAGATGGAAGTCACCAATGCTCTACAGAAGGTTGTGCCACAATAAATGTTGTGTTTCAGGTGCAACAGGGCTCTTGGTGGTTTTATCGAGACCAATATGGTTACAGCTAAGTGTTCAGCAGTGGAACAGGAACCGTTTCTACCCAAATGGACCAAGACTCTGACTTGGTATAAGACAAATTCCTGGGATCCAATTTAATAAAGTTATTTATTAAGAACCAAGAGGAGTAGAATCTTAATTTACTTTTAGGAAAGGTCACCACCCAGTGGTAAAGCACCTGCTTTTCATACAGAAGGTCCCAGGTTCAGTCCGAGTAGGGGTGGGAGAGAACCCAGCCTGAAACTCTGGAGAACTGCTGCCACTCAGTACTGAGCTAGGTGGACCAATGGTCTGACTCAATGTAAGGCAGCATTGTATGTACTAGAACACCCAGAGATAATAAGGAGCAGAGGAAAGGATGTGTCGGCATCCGTCTGTCTTGAGAGACAATGGAGTGCAGTCCTTAGGGGTGAAGACAACATGCTGGGGAATCACAGCGCCTGCTGCAGCTGCCCAGAGCAGTAACTTGTAATTGCTACCTCCTGTACTGTTTTTGCTGTGTTTGCAGCACTGAAGTGACCTCTTTGAGGTGCAAGCCCAGGGAGTGTGTATGGAGGTCCTGGACTGCCCTGATGACAAGACACACACACACACATCTAGGCCTCGCTGATGTAGTCCAAAGTAAAGCACAGCAATACGCATGGCACCAATTTGGCTGTAAGAGTTGCTGGAAGGAGGCATACAGGGTGCCATCCAACCATCTTAGGGACTCCACTCTGGATTTGTGTAGGGTTTACTCCTTCTTCTGATGTCCCACAAGGCAGCGGGAATGGATTTTCCTTGGGGGTTATTCTTGAAGCCTTTCTTGTGAATGAGTGTAGCCACAAGGAGATTTAGGATGAGAGTTTTCCTTCTAGGCACCTTCCCAAGTTGATGAGTCCCATCTGCCCCTCATGAACCTAGTGTCAATGTCTATCTATATTTCTTCAGAAAGAGCCAGCCTTAGTATAATGGTTAGAGTGCCAGTCTCGGACCTGGGAAACCAGAATTCAAATCCCCATTCTGCCAGGAAACTCAATGGGTGACCTTGGGCCAGTCACTCAACTTCTCTTTCTTTAAAAAATAATATTTATTGAGAATTTTAAGATTACAAAGAGACAAAGAAAAAAAAGAAGGAAAAAACAAGTAACATTTAAACAATACGAATCAATAAAAAAAAACAAGGTCAAAAGGAGAAAAAAACAAAACACATAATACATCAAAAGCAAAAAGCAAAAATAGACAAAAAATTTAAAAACAAATCCAATATTCCCAAATCATTAACTGTCATTACCTTGTTTCATCGACCTCCTCACACCTCCCTTTTTTGTATTCTAGTTGTTAATTATCTCAGCAAATCCTTTCCATCTTTCATAATATTCTGTCATTAAATTACCTTAATCTATTTTAACCTTATCTTACCATAAAAGGCCCTAAAACTTAAAACTTAAATCTTATTTATGCCAAATTCTCTTAACCATGACATATTCTTACATAATTCTTTTTAACATTTCTGCTAAAGCCAAATAATTTCATTCCAACATTTTTCTAATACTCTTTACTTTTACAAGATTTTCCTTAAAAAATTGTTTAAAACTTTCTTCCAATCTTCATCCAACGTCTCTTTCTCCTGGTCTCGGGTTTTGTCAGTCCTTTCTATCCAATCCATCTAGTCCATCAACCTGGTAACCTTATATCCGAGGCCCTTGGATCTCTTCCATGTCCCATCCGCAGATCTTCTTCACTTTTATACCTGTGCTTTACTTTGTCTTCTGCTCCTTTCACTCGGGAAGACTCCAACTTGACAATGTTTTTGTCCCTTCTCGACAGATCAGCCCCTTTTCCAAAGTCAACGCTGAACTCCATGTGGTATTTAAAAGCATGTTTCAAAGTCCCTCCAAAGTTAAAGGCCCGCACAACTCCGAACGCCTCCTGGCCCAAAGCCAGACTGGAAAGGTCAAAACATCCCTGCATGGGGGGGTCTATCCAGCCCCCCCATCTCCAAGCCAAACAGAACTCTGTCTCTCCAAATCTGGCTTTCTCCAGGTTCATTCGTCAAGTCCAACAACTCATGTTCCTGCTGGGCCACAGTTCCCTCCATCTCTGCCTCACTAGGTCCAGCAACAACCTCCTCCCTCATCTGATCTATCAAAGCACACTCCTGAGTTAATTCCTGAGTGGGTTCTAAATAAGTACCCACTGCCTGTCCAAACCTTCCGATCCCAACAGTCATCAAATCCATCTTCTCATGTAACTGTTCCAATAAAGCACTTGTCTTACAAAAAGCCAACACCAGAGCCTCCGAGTACATTATTGTTGAAGGTCAGAGTCTGTTCCCACGATCTTAATCTATTGCAGCTGCAAAGCTCCCCAGTTCAAATTTAATAACAGTTTCACAAGCTCCCTCTAGGGGAAAAAGCTTCTATTTGTATCCATCTCTCTCTTTAAAAAAAAAAAAAAAAGCAAATCTAACAACAAAGTTTCCTTTTTCAGATATTTTGTCAATATTTTGTTCCTTTTAGATGCGAAGGGGAACAATGGAATCAATATGTTTCTCTTCTTTTAACCATCTGTCAAAAACGTTTGTCAATAGTCAATGAACTTCCCGAAGACGTCTGTCCTGACACCCTGCTCCCAGGTTCAGGATGGTGGAGAATTGCTTTTCTTTACTTGTCTTCCGCAAGTTTAATCAGTCCAGAAAAAATTCCCCCCTCTTCTCCTGCTTCCAAGGGGGGTTCAGTAATTTTAAATGATGAAAATTGATCCTTTACAAACGATTTTCTAAGCTCTAGCTTGCCGTGTCTTTGCTTCAATCTATTTACAAAAAGCGGAAGGCAGACTTCCTGTTTAGACCTTTCCGCTTCAGTGCCAAATTAAAGGAAATTTCTTATTCCAATTTCCTGTTCTACTCACGGGCAGTTATTTAAGCTCCAGTTGTCCACAGGGAAAAGTCAGCGCTCTCCGGCAACAGCAATGCGGCTTCACTCCGTGAAAGAAGCAGTCGATTCAAGGCACCGCGCCACTCACCCCATGTCGCTCCGGAACCCCGAAATTGGGTTTCCCTGCGAGTAGGGGGGCGCAAAGGTGCCGGCCGAATCCCACGTCCACAGGCTTCTCCCGCCTGTGGTTTTTGATGGGTCTCCGCCTCGCTGTGGCGGTTCAGACCCTGTTTTCCACGGAGCGGATTCCTCCTGATCGGAGGAAATCCGCCATTGCCAGAGGTGCCAACCCGGAAGTCCCCAGTCACTCAACTTCTCAGCCTAACGTACCTCACAGGTTATTGTGGGGATTAAATGAGAGATAGGTAGGATATGAAAGCAACAAACAAAATAATAGAATTGTGTGTAAGTTTAGGGTTCATTCTTAACAGCTGTGAGTCATGAAAGCAGAACCTCCATGTCCAGGAACAGTGTACCTCAGAGTGCCCACTTCTAGAGTCAAACAGCTGGGAACGCCATCATCAATATGGACTCCCAGAGGCTTTCATTTAGAAAGCAAATTGCTGGACTGGTTAGATGACCCACAGTGTGAGCTTGCAAAGGGCTGCTGGTATCCCTTTCTTTCTTTTTTTTTTTTTTTTTGGTGAAGACTGCATCCTTGATCCTTACACTTGCTGCCTGCCCCTGGAGCTGTCTCGTTGAGCAGCGTCTGTTGCAGGAGAGCTGTTTGCTTTAAGCACTGTGTTAGACGCCAGCCAAGGCTTCCAGCACCCGACTTTTATGCTAAAGAGCTAATGAACTGAATTCCTCGTAAACATTGGTAAAACATGCAAATCAGCAGGGCAGATTCTCCCAGCGCAAAGGAGGTGGAGAGGAAGAGCTAATTTGACATAACTGGCTCTCAGTAACCTTTTTTGGATCAGTGGAATGAGAAGCTGGTTAATCTGCTATGATTAATACTTACCTAACGGTGCTCTTTCTCTCTGTATTCCTTTTGACATTCTGCATTGTTGGTTTGTGGGGGTGGGTCCCCGTTGCTTCCCAGCCCCCACACCACCTATTTTGTCCTCCCCCCTTTTTTGTCACCAGGAGTTAACAGTTTATAATACGTTTAACTGCCAGTCCGTCACCTTGACAGGGTCATACCTTTCCTTTATGGACTTTTAAAATTAATAACAGACAGTTCTGTTTTGACGTGCCCTTGCTTCCGCAGCAGAATGCGGCTGTTTAATTGTTGAGCCGGCCTCTTGTGGCCAACTGCTCCCAATGTTTAGCAAGGGTGGAAAATATGGATGTTAGGAGAAAAACTGGCAGATGGCTGACAAGGCATTTTTACTCATAACACACCAGTAAAACTTTAACTCGGAAGATTTAATGCTAGAGCTTCCAGTCAGCAAGCTGCAGCCATATGCATATTTTTTTTTCAAACTTCTAAACCGATGGTTTTGCAAAGTGTGCATAAGCAGCCTTTATTGATTATGATGTTAAAAATTGAAAGCGTCAGTATCATTTAGCGAGAGACACTTTTAAAAGGGAAAAAAAACGAGCATTCATTTTCATTATGAACTCCTGATAGGCCAGACAGTTAAGGTCCCCAACAGATTCTTCCTCCACTTTTGGAAAATAAAGCAAGGAGTATGCTGAACTTTCTGCTCCAAAATGAAATTTGGGCGAACTGGTCTGCCTTAAGACATTGGAATGTTATGCATCCTTATGCAAAATGACATGATCTGTCCCTCTTATGACAAATTTGGGAATCGGAACTCAGCCATCCAGTGGCTCTTGCAATGTTGCAAAGCAGTTCTCAGTCATTTAAATGTAGCAAAAGGCATGGCTCTGTTTGCACTGTGGGGGAAAATGCACATTTAAACATTCATTTAAACACATGTTTTGAGAGGATTCTCTTGACAAGAGTTTGCTCATTAATGTGAAGAGAAAACAGAATTATGAGTTTGTTCTTAGAAAAAACACACATGCAAAAATAATGCATACTGGTAATAAACAGATTCTTCCAAACTTAGATATAGTAAGCTTAAAAGTAGTGGTATGACTACTAAGCTGTGTTACTTTTGTTTTAGTTAAAATAAACAAGTCCCCTTTTATTATCTTTCCCCTGTATTCCAATCATAAGATCACAAAGGTCTCTTACAAATCAACATTAAATTTAAATTCTATTCACAGCCCCAAACAATGAACAATTAGGATGAAAGTGCTAAAGCAGAGGTGGGGAAACTCAAGCTAGGGAGCCAAGTGTGGCCCTCCAGGATTCTCTATGTGGCCCTCAGGACTCTTCCCAGGCCACACCCCTTCCCTGGGGTGCACCTCTCAATCCCCTCCCCCTCTGCGTCCTCCTTGAGCGCTTTTGCCTGGCTGAAATGTGTTCTTGCACTGGAGTCACATTTCTTGCTGCCTGGATGAAGGACAGAGTGTATAGAAACCTCTGGTTTTTCCTGCACAAAGCTAAGGGTGCCACTTGTTGCTCCACCCACATTTCTCTCTGGCCCCGCCCACCACCAGCATATTCCTCCAGAAGGTTGCCTACAAGGAAATGCAGCTCTTGGCCTGACTGGTTGATTCCAGAGCATGGCTAACACATCATGGTGTGAAAGGACGGTCCAAACCACCTTGAAAGGTGAGGCCACACCCAAATAAACCACCTGGCTCAGTACTGACTATAGTGACTGGCAGCAGCCCCACTTTTTAGATGGTCATTCTGGCCCAGCAATCCAAGCTGTGCTGAACAGATGGATCTAGCCACCCTTCCAATTTCCCACAATTCCCCCAACTTGACATTCCTCTGTGGCATTGTGGGAAATTAAAAGGGCAGTAAGACTCAGCTTTCCCATGCTTCTTAGAGTGGTGTCAACAGTCCAACCAAAAGAGCCCCCCCCCCCAGGAACTTCGGACAGAGGAGGGGCCCCCAGCAGATGATATTTTGCACAGGGCCCTCTCAAACCTGGAGTTACAACCATCTCTCTGCTCCCAGGTTCGTTTAAAAGAACTGAAAACAGAGGAGACGGAACCAGGCTATCCCCAATGGGCTGTTTGTTATTAATAATAGGGCCTTCCATTTACCACACCTGAAAGGCATGTTTCTTAGTTGTTGTGTTTTGCTTTTGTTTTTTTAAAAATGGGGTTGTTTTAAAGTAGAGCATAAAATTGGGGTTTTGTTTTTAAAAAAAGAGATTTATTTTTCCTATGGTAACCCAGAGGCATTAGTTTGCATTATAGGCTAATTTTCATGAATATTTTAATGTACGAAAGGGAAATGTTTAGTTTGTAAGAGTAGAAAATAAGAAAATAGCTCTTTTCAAAGGACGGTGAGGGGGTGTTTTTCTGGTGTTGGTTAAGTAGAGCAGATAAAAACTAATTTTCTTTTTGCTGAAATCTTGGGGCCCTAAAAATTCCCTTCATATATCTCCTCAAACCTCACCTTTTCCATCAGTCTTCCATCCTATGTCCCATTTACAGTGAAGCCAGATACCAAACTTAAGCACTTTCAAGAGCAAAAGGGCTGCTCTTTTTACAAATGCAGGTATGTTCTGCAAGACCTTCCAATCAGCTATCATAAAGGGTCTTGAAACCAAGTCTTAGGAGGAGGAGTTGAGAGAGCCAAGTCTGTTTAGCCTGCTGCATCAGGCCAATGGTTCATCTTAGTTCAGCATCCTACTCTCAGTGGCTGAAGAGTTTCCTGCAGGAAACCCGCAAGAAGGATTTGAACACTCCCCTCCTGTGGCTTCCAGCCACTGGTATTCAGAAGCATTGCTGCCTTGAAATGTGCAGTCCCACTGTAAAGTCCCGGTGTGTGAAATTCCTGCACATGCAAGGGTTTCCCCCTGTTAATTTAGTGGAAGGAATTGAAGCTCCAGGACATTCCAAGCATGAGTTGAGATTTAGACTTGCATCTCCCACATTTGAAGTCAATATTCCACCTGAACAGCAAAAAAATATATACAATATCGTTTTGACTCTCCAAAGCGGTAATGACTCCAGAATCTGGCAGAGGGTGGTGGATGGGGGAGTTGAGAAAGAGAGAGAGAGGGAGAGAGAGAGAATGCCCCTTCCACATTTATAGGTTAAATGGAAACTCTAGTAACGCAATAGTGGTCCATTTCTAATCAAAAGTCAGTGTTAACTAATGCTTATTGGGTGTTGAAATACGGCAGAAAGCTGCTGTAAATGCCTGTGCAAAGGACCTGAATATCAAACAAATTCATTATGATCACTGCTATTACAGTGAATACCAAATGAGTTCGTAATGATGGAACAATGAAAGTGTTGCCGATAGATTATATTTCTGTAACCAACCCTCCCTCTATAAGACTCCCCTCCTGTAGCATTAATTCTAATAGAAAAGCAGCATCTGTACATTAGCATCCCCGGGTAAATTATGTCTTGGAATGGCTTGAAAATATCCAGTTTTGCCATCTAGTCCATCTTTTTTCTTGGGGGAAAAATATAATAATCACAGTGTGTCCTTAAAGTTCGATGACTAGTGTAAAGGGGTAACTCTTTATTTTAAGTGTCCAATCGTTAGGAATTCATTTAGTATTCATTGCAATAACACTAATACAATAGAACTGAATGAATAAGAAATTCATTTGGTATTCATACAGATGTGATAAGTTCTTCTAAGAGAGTTCCACTCTAATTCAGCATTAGTTTTAGCCTTACTTAATGGGCACTTAAAATAAAGTGTTACTGGTGCAGATGACTCAATTTCTACCCTTAGATATTTAGATTTTATGAAAGGAGCTTCAGAAAGGCGACAGTTTAATCAGAATATAAAGCAAGGGCCCTCAGACTTAAGTCAGTCGGAGGCCGCCTTGAAGAAGTGATCAGAGGGGAAATTGAAAACTTTTTCTCCCGATGTTGTTTGCAAAGAAACTTCTTGCTACAGAGATTATAATAATTGCTTAGGAATCTAGACCCACCATAACCAGTGAGTGACGGGGAGGACTGTAAGTGAAAAGGAGAGAAATTGTTGTCCCTCTCACACTCACACAAGTTTCATTATGGTGAGGTTAAATAGGTTATACAGTGGGGTGTACTGGTTAGAGTGTTGGACAAGGACCTGGGAGACTTGGGTTCAAATGTCCACTTGGCCATGGAGCTCATGGGGTGACACAGTTGGTTGGTGATGTGAAGATAAAAATGGGAGGGGGCATATTAAAGTGATAAACAAATGAACAAACTACATGACAAGAAGAGTAGATGGTTAAAATGATCTAAGTCTAAAATAAATTAACTGAGTATCACTTGTCAGTCATCGTTGAGGAGGCAACATCCCTGACATTACTCTGTGCTGCTGCTGCGCTGCACTCCAGGGTTATTGTTATTTCATTTTGTTGTTCCATACTCTGGGATCAAGCTATTCAATGCAGATAATAGTGCATAGGTGCTGGTTTCTGGGGGCCAAGGCACTTTGGGCCCCCTCAGTGTTTTTTTCTTGTGTTTTTCTTTTTTAGGGGCCTGACCCCACTCCCACTGTTGAGGCCAACCATGGTTGGTGCCTCTGTGCTCTGGAATCCACTGAACAAAGGGCAGTTGGGGGATACTTTAAACAAACGAATGAACAAGAAGTCCATATTTGCCTTTGCTCTTTTGCTGGTAGACAAGTCTCATTGAGGACAGCCAGCATCATGTAGTAAGGCATGTTGTGGGACAGGGAAGTCATCTTCACCCTTTCCAAACTTGCGGCTCACCTTTAGCTCAAGGCTGATGGGGAGCCTCAGGCCTTGGGGCAATGTTTTGCCCCCACCCCACGCCTCTCTGTTAGTGCCCTGGTATTCCCCCTGAAGCCACCTCCTCTCTCCGGCCCCCAGCCCTCATTGGCCCTGCATTGTGCTCTTCTTCATTTGTCCTTGGCCTGGACGTGTCCTTGAAGTCTTCTGATGCTTCTTGCTTGCCTAGATGGAGGATGATTTTAGGAGTGTGTAGATAGAAGCGAATTTGCTGTTGAAAGGTAAAATTCACAGTATGGCTCCCAGAAGGTTGCTCAAGAGGGAATGTGGCCCTTGGGCTGATAATGGCTCCCTGCCCCTGGGTTATGGGGCGGCTGGGCCCATTTCTTAATTGTTTACAATCTGTGTTTATGGTGGTAGCACTGCTGGTGCAACCAGTCTTAAGTGGTCCTGAGACTTGGGATGGGGAAGAATTGTGATTCCATTCGCATTTAAAGCCACATCTATCAGATTTGCATTTTGAGAAGCAGAAAGCAGCTATCCTTCAAAATCCACACTTATCTGAATTTTGTATGCAGTTCTCCAAGCAAACAACATTTTAAAAATGCACCTTTTATAGGAAAGTATGCATAAAAATGAAGGTATTTGTGAAAATAATGTGCAAAAATGGATTGTATTAGAGGAAATTGCTTGCGTTAGTCAAAATTGTGTGCGTTAGTCAAAACTGAATATGAAAAAATGTGCTAATTTTTGTGCTAAAATGCCAATGCATTTTAATGAGGACTTTAAAAATAGTGAAAATTGCTGCAGAAATTTGAACTGAATTTAAGATTGAAAAAAATTGAAATTGAGAGAATTGAAATGGACTGATTCTTCCATCCCTGAGACCCAGTTGCAGGCCTGAATGCAGCAAATTGAGATAATGATGATGGAATTCGCCAATTAATATATAATGTTTCTAGAACACTTATATAGTGGTACCTCAGTTTTTGAACGTAATCCATTCCAGAAGACCGTTTGAGTTCTGAAACGTTCGAAAACTGAAAACTCAGTAGCCGACAGCTAGGCCTCAGGATCTTGCACTTGGCAGAAGCCGCGTGGCATGTTCGACTTCCGAGGCGTGTTCAAAAACCGAAGCATTTACTTCCAGGTTTACGGCATTCATAAACTGAAATGTTTGTCAATAGTGACATTCAAAAACTGAGGTACCTCTTTATTAAAAAAATAACCTTCAGGTTTAACCATGAAATAATACCACCCAATCTAGTAACAGAAACAGCAATAAGCATATTAATCATATTCCCTCAAAAGTCCAGGAGAAAAGGCTACATTTTAACAGGAAGTTAATGTCTGTGCGAAGCAGGCCTGCTGGGGGAGAGAGTTCCATAGGTAGGGAGACACAACTGGAAAGGTTGTCTCAGTTGTTGCCACCCTCTCTCTGAGGGGGCACATGGAGTAGGGCCTCAAATGATTAATGGAGTCTCTGGGAATGTTGCACGTTGAGAGATGCATTCCACTGGGTATTCAAGTCCTGTGCCATATAAGGCTGTGTTGGTTAAAACCAGCAATTTCCCCTAATGCCATGATTCCTTATATGTTATTTTCATTCATATTTACATTTTTGTATGCATAATAATGCACACACTTGAACATAATCTGTACACATAATTTGTATGCATATTAATGGCTGGAGAACTGCACTGCAAAATTCAGAGAATTGAGGTTTGAAATCACAGTTCGTTTCACAATGTGCAAAATAAGCAGATTCTCAGCACAGTGTGAACCAAACCCAATATCTCCCCTGACAATGAGAATAATCAGCACCAGAACTGAGCAGATTTGAAATTAAGACACTGGGCCTTTGGAGAGATTTGGGCGCCCTGAAGTGCCAAAGTTACATTGTATCCCTATTCAGCCTTTCCAACCTGATGCAAATAAATGAGAGGAAGTGCCCTTCTCTGATGGAGGCCAAGGCCTTTATAGATAACCTTTGCTTCCTTTTTCTGATCCAACTCCTTCCTTCCCATTAGCCATGGTTAGGAGAATGCCTCTGTGTCACTGAGACTGACAAAGTTGCTTTTTGAACCCCAAAGGATTATGCTGATTTGGGATTTCAACCAAGAGGATGGAAGAGAAGGAGGGAGGGAGGGGATGAAGGGCCTTTATGAAGTCCTGAGTGCCCTTGCAGCTCTCTCTTCATTAAAATATATTTAGACGTCCCTCTGTAATGAAAGAAGGGTGAGCCAGCGAGAGAGAGAAATGAGGATGGGAACACATCTTAAACCGAAACTCAAAAACTGGCCTATTCCCATGTTTACAGTTACTTTCCTATCAAGAATTAATGCAATATCATGCACACACCATTACTGAAAAATTCTACGCTGTTTTTTGCCAAGTGTTCCTATATAACAGTTTTATCACGAGCCTGACAGCCCCCATAAAAATCCCAGCCATTCTATATCAACAGCCCTCTTTGTACTAAGTTATTAAACATTAAATTTTTATTCGTCATTTGTATTCTGTTATGCAAAATAAGCTCCTTGATAAGATGTGTCTTCTTAATTGGGCCCTTGATGCTTCTTGGATCGGAGTTGTCAGATTAGCTGGAAGAAGAGGCCTTGCACTGAGCCAGCTCTTGCACCAGGAGACCAATAGCTCCGTAACAACAATATTAAGTTAGAGGGGCCAAATGCAGGGCATCGCTAGGCTCAGGTGAGACTCTACATCTGTGCATGTCTTATGCTCAGGCACTTTTCTCGTAGCATCAGCAGGGCTGATGGAAATAGATTTGTTTGTTGTTTACAGCGTACAGCTGTGGCGGCGGCTGCATGGGAGTTGTATAAGATTGAAGCAAATTTGTACTGAGACTAAAATATTGAGCTTTCTCTCCAGTCAGCAGTCTCTGGAATCTTATTGTTGAAAACTTTATCCAGTTGGAACCCTCCCCAGGGTGATTTTTCATCTGCAGCTGCCCTGCTCTCTCTCTCTTTTTCTCTCTCTCTCTCTCCGCCTGTCCCATCTTGCTGCTGTATTAGTACCAGGCAGAAAAAGATTTGGGAGGGGTGTGTGTCTGTATGAAGTCACAGAAGCGGGGAGTGGGGGGGAGGAGCAACTTTTGCACCATGTTTTTTCAGGGTATTGTTGAAGATTCACTGCTTCTCTTTGCAAGGCAGGCTTAATGGCATGGGTAACCTCCTTCCAGCAGTGGCCAACAAAGTGGTTTTCTATTGGGAACAATCAGCCTACTGCTGCAGTGGAATGAAGGGGAGAAGGACACCAGCACTTATAGATGGCATTCATAGATGGCAAGAGTGTTGCCGCCCAAGTACATGGCTGCCGAGTGGCTAGCCCCACTTTGCATGGGCTGCTGACATCAGCAACGGCACCTGTGCAGGAATCAACCATATGTGGTATGTTAATGCTTATTTGCATGCCGACTTTCAGCCCCCAAAGACCCCCCCTGAATGGCTCAAAAGAATAAAGAGATACGTGCAAATGCAATAATGCAAGCAATGCAAATGATAAAAGCACAAAACGTTTCAACAATATTGGGGGGGGGGGGGATCTGCTGAAAATGAATTCCAATATTTAAGCAACATCTTGTCATATAAGGTCCCAGGGAAGCAGTGCGTGCTGGAAGCAGTGAGGGCCAGCAGCTTTTCCATCTGCCTTGCCCCAGCTGGAAAAGCTGATGTCCCTCAATGACAGTAACTATGGGAATTCTCCCTCCTCCATCACCCCAAGCAAATGGGTAGTAGGGATGGTGGCGAGAAGAACGTGGAGACATTACATCTGGAACTTGTTCTCTTGAGTTGTGCAAGCTCTGGGGTACATAGCTGCCCTTTGTTTAGTTGTGTCCGACTCTTCGTGACCCCATGGACCAGAGCACACCAGACACTCCTGTCTTCCACTGCCTCCCGCAGTTTGCTCAAACTCATGCTGGTAGCTTCGAGAACACTGTCCAACCATCTCGTCCTCTGTCATCCCCTTCTCCTTGTGCTCTCAATCTTTCCCAACACTACGGTCTTTTCCAGGGAGTCTTCTCTTCTCATGAGGTAGCCAAAGTATTGGAGCCTCAGCTTCAGGATCTGTCCTTCCAGTGTAGCATTTTATGTACTGGTGCAGCATGATGACATGTTGCTGCAATACCCCGATGTTCCTGCAGGAGTCTCAGTGTCTGGACGGCATGGCTGCATCCTGCAGACCACAAGCTGGATTCTGCTCACAGGGTTTCTCCCAGGCCCCGCACCATCCCCCACTCAGCAACTCCTCCTGTGCCACATCAGGTGAACCGCTCTTGCACACTCACAATGCGCTGTAAATGTGGACCTGGCAGCCTCTGTGTTTTTGCATTGTACAGCAGGCCATTTGAGGTTGGGTTGTGAATATTAGAAGAGTGGTAGAGGTGTTTAGAATAACCAAACCACAGAACTGTAGAGTTGGAAGGGACACCAAGGATCATCTAGTCCAAGCCCCTGCAATGCAGGTATCACACCTAAAGACTCCTGAACAGATGGCCATCCAACCTCTGTCTAAACAGCTCCAATGAAGGAGATTCCACCAGCTTCCAAATTAGTCCATTCCACTGTTGAATAGTGGAAGTTCTTCCTAATGTTTAGCTGGAATCCTCCCTTTTCATATGAATCCCTTGGTGTGAGTCCTAACCTCTGGAGCAGCAGAAAACAAACCTCCTTCATCTTCCATGTGATTGCCTTTCACATATTTGAAGATGGCTCTCATATCACCTCTCAGTCTTCTCTTCTCCAGGCTAAACATCCACAACTCTCACAGCCACTCCTCATAAGTCTTGGTTTCCAGATTCTTGATCATATTGGTCACTCTCCTCTGCATATGTTCCAGCTTGTGAATATCTTGTTTTAACTGGTGCCCAGAACTAAACACAATACTCCAGGCATGGTCTGACCAAGGCAGAATAGAGCATTATTACTTCCCTTGATCTGGACACTGATGCAGCCTAGAATTGCATGATGTTTTTCTTTTCTTTTCTTTTGCTGCAGCATCACAAGCCAGGTATCCCCCATCTTATATTTGTACATTCCTGCCCAAGTATAGATCTTGACATTGGTTGAAATTCATTTTGTTTGGGTCCAGTTCTCCAATCTGTTAATCTCCAATTTGCTATCTGAAAGACTTTCCTGTGCATTGAGTTTTATATTTTTAAAGATGGCTTTTTATATCAGCAATAATATTGTCCAGTGATATTCTTTGTTGTGAAGCTTTGCCTTCCACTATTCTCTCTCTCTTTTTGCAGATTAAGAAAGAGTTCAACTTCAAAACAAGACCAAACAAAGCCCCACTGTCTAGTAACAGAGCAGTCAAACATCTATCAGAACCTGTGGCAAAAGAATGGTAGGATTTATTATTTTCATAATGCAGAACCAATCTGGAGGAGTATATACACTTCCAGAGTGCAACATTTACTTTTACCAGCAATTGCCTGACTGCCTTTTTTCCATATCATGCAGGGAATATAGTCCCTCAAGTTATAGTTATTACTCAAATATAAGCATTGCCCAGAGGTTGCTGGTGTGGTGGTCACCAGGAGAATTTCAGGATGAATGGAAACTTATTTAGAATGTTGGGATATATTCTGATGATGTTGACGTGGCTAGAAAGTTATAGAAAGAGTGGATTACTGCAATGCGCTCTATGTCGGGCTTCATTTGCTCCTGAACTGGAAGCTGCAGTTGGTGCAGAATGCTGCAGCACAATTGCTGGCTAGAGTGCGAGCCTGTCATCTTATAACGCATCTGCTCAGAGACCTACACCAGTTGCCAATCTGCTACTGAGCAAAGTTCAAGGTGTTACTAATAGTATACAAAGCCCTTAACAACTTGTCTCCTTGTCGTCTCCTTATGAGATCACCTTGCCCATTCAACACACCCACTTAGCCACTTTGATCAGTGGAACTGGCAGTGCTATAGGTGCCACATAACACCCACATTTGTATGAACTTGGGTTTTTGTGTGTTTTTTAGTGTGGCAGCATCTACCCTTTGGATTTGTACTGGCTGCTGATTGCAGGGCCAAGTTCAAGGTGTCACTACCGATTGGGAAGACTCTGTTCAGCTCTGGACCTGGTTACTTGAGAGGCCTCCTTAACCCTTATACTCCTAGCAAAGGTAAAGGGACCCCTGACCATTAGGTCCAGTCGCAGACAACTCTGGGGTTGCGGCGCTCATCTCGCTTTATTGGCCGAGGGAGCCGGCATACAGCTTCCAGGTTATGTGGCCAGCATGACTAAGCCGCTTCTGGCGAACCAGAGCAGTGCACAGAGACGGCGTTTACCTTCCCACAGGAGCGGTGCCTATTTACCGTATATACTTGCACTTGATGTGCTTTCAAACTGCTAGGTTGGCAGGAACAGGGACCGAGCAACGGGAGCTCACCCCGTCACAGGGATTCGAACTGCCGAACTTCTGATTGGCAAGTCCTAGGCTCTGTGGTTTAACCCACAGCGCCACCCGCGTCCCTTACACTCCTAGTAGGTCACTAGCTTTTTTCCAGGAGGGATTCTCTTTCATGTTCCCAATATACCAGAAGACCACTCCACAGTTCACTCGGAGCAGGGCTTTCAGTGTGGCTGCCCCTGTCTAGTAGAACAGCACTCGTGTTGAGATATGACAGGCACCCACATTCTGTACCTTTCCAGAAACAAATGAAAACACGTTTATTTCGACAGGCTCTTCCAGCCAGTTGTGAAGGTCTCTGGTTTAGGTGTTTCATTTTGTATTGTTTTGAAACCTCTTCAAACCTATCTTCACTTGTGTTTTATAACGCTCTTTAAAAAAAAAAAACACCCTATTTTTAGCTGTTTTTTAATGGTTTGTCTACAAATCACTTCGAGACATATATGAAAGGGGAGGAAGGGTTGCAAATAAATAAATAAATAAATAAATAGCTAGTAGCCTCGAGACTGGATTATTGCCATGTGCTCTATGTGCATCTGGAAGCTGCAGCTAGTGAAGAATGCAGCATCACCGCTTGTGTCTGCATTTCATCAACACAGAAGAACAAAAGCAGAGTCCTGCTGGATCAGGCCAGTGACCCAGCTAGTCCGGCACCCTCTTCGCACAGTGGCCAGCCAGATGCTCCCAAAGGAAGTCCACGAACAGGACTCAACCACAAGAGCACCCTCACCTCCTGTGATTTCTAGCAATTGGCATTCAGAAACATCACCATGGAGATCATTGTCATTGTCAGTTGAGGTCTTGGTGGCTTGGTGCGTCTATTGCAGCTATGGCTGTTTCACCAGCTATGAACCTTTTTGGACAGAGATGACTTGGCCATGGTGCTCCATGCCCTTCCATATTGGAATGCGCTCTCCATTTAATTGCCTCCAGCAATTAAAACTGAACATTGCAACAGATGCCTTGAAAATCTTTAGGTAAGATTTCCAAAAGTACAGCTATAAAAGGACAAATTAATAGATGCTAGCAATACCTTGTAGTTGTACTTATGGAAATCATTTGCTCTGGTACAATTTAAATCCTCTCTCCTTTTTTGCTCCCCAACATCTGGGACTGTGAGGATGTTTATGAGATGTAGTAGAGGCACTGTGTGGCAGTTGAATGCTTCAAGGGGGATATGTTCAGGATTGTGATATTCCTGGCAGGCACCTGCTGTGGTATTTCTGTACCTAGAGATTCCTCATTAGCACCAGGTGTCATAACGATCATATGAATGTTGTCAATCACTATTTTTTTAAAAAAATTAAACACCCCAAACAACTCTTTAAAAGCAACCCACGCAAGGAAATCAATTGCTCCTTGATTATTATTATTATTATTTTCAGAATTTGGTAGCTCTAGGCAGGTTCATCAGAATTTCAGAAGCATCCCAGAACAGAGCCAGAGCAATCCTATACATGTTTACTCCAGGGATGGCTCCACAGTGTTCAGCAATGCTTACTCCCTTGTAAGGGCCTTAGGATTACCATCTTAGAGACCCATTGCACCATTTAGTCAGTTTTAAGTAACTGCATGTATAACTCCTTAGTGTTCCAGTGACTTTATTCATAGACTGCTTGCAGATATGCTATACTTTAACTTATTAATCTATAAGCTGATGCTGTCCTAACATTATCCAGGCATCAGTAATGCTTGACAGAGTGTTGTAGTCACTGCCACTTTTTCAGCCATGGCAGTAACTCCAGCCTGGGGGCAGGTGTAACTGATCTTTGGTACACTTAATGATGGCAGTGAGTCTAGTTTGGGCTCCAGTAGACCCGGAGCCCGTGCAGCTCCTCCCAGAACACCCCATGTTGGGGCTTTCTGGAAGCTAACCCCAATAGGAAACCCACCACAAAATGAGGAGGACTGATGCCACCATTGATCCTTGGGCAAAGACTGTGGGAATTGCTTTGGATTGGGCAGGATGCCCTCCAGGCGTTGATGGATTACAACTTCCATCACTTCCAACAAGTATTGGCCAATGATCAGGGATGATGAGACTTGTAGTCCAAGAACATCTAGAAGCCACTACATTGGCAACCTCAGGATTAGAGTGTTAGACTCAGACTGGGAAGAGCCAAGTTCAAATCTCCAATCTGTCATGAAGTACAGTGGGTGATCTTGCACCAGTCATTCACAGGGTTAACAGGCACACTGGTGAAAACTTCACAAAAAGAGACTCTTGATATAGCTTTATATTCAATTGCATCAGAAAGTATTTATTTATGCAGTGCATGGAAAACCCAGCCTGATGGGTGGGGTATAAATAACAAATTTATTATTATTATTATTATTATTATTATTATTATTATTATTATTAAAATTGCTTTGACAGGAGGCAATGATGACCACCAACCTAGATGGCTCAGAGGATTAGACAAATTCATAGAGGAGATGGCTATCAATGACTACTAGCCATGATAGCTATGCTCAGCCTCCAGAAACTGTAATGCTTCTGAATACCAGTTGCTGGAAATCACAGGAGGTGAGAGCACCCTTTGCTCAAATCCTGCTTGCTGGTTTCCCAGAGCCATCTGACTGGCCACTGTGAGAACAGGAAGCTGGACTAGATGGGCCATTGGTCAGATCCAGCAGCTGCTTGCAACATTGAAACACAACACTAAAAGCAGCCTTATGAAAGTCCTGCCCATCTTCATGTGCCACATTCTACAAAATGCCTCCTTGTAGATTATTCTGAACAACTTTACTCATTAGTAAGCCTGCTTGTGATGACTTAAGATATGAGTCGATTAAGTGAAGCATTTCGAAAGAAAGGTAGAGGAATGCATCCATGAGTGCTGTCCTTTGGACAGCTATAGTATTATTATTAATAATAACCTACATGTGCTGTAACCTAGATTCTGTTTTATTTCATAACCCTGTGTGTGTGGATTGGGGTTGACAATTGGCTGACCACTGCTCCTGATTATCTCCCCGTAGCATATACGTATTCTCCCAAACCCCTAAATTGTATTTGGACAAAGAATAATTGAGCATCGGACAGAATAACAAATGCCACGGTCAAGTTTGCTTTGTGGGTTTATCGTGTTGTATTAACATGATAGAAATATGAATACTTAAATCTTATCTCAGGTATAGTTTATAACTGCATTAATCATTTACTGTATTATATATTTTTCATGTCACTAAGAAGATTCAATTTTCCAAGAGCAGTCAGCGAAAGCACTTTAGATAAGTTAAATGCATTGCATTAAACTCTTCCAATGTAGCTTTTTTCTGAGAGATTTTGCATGCATATATATATATATATATATATATATATATATATATATATATAGTATATCACAATGTATTTTCCATGTTTGGAGAAATCAGATAAATGAGGTTACAAAGTTTGGTACTTAGTAGATAGATCCAATCAGATAGGCCGCTTTCTCCTACAAAACTATGTTCCTCCCCCCTCCCCCTTTATAGATTTTTAAGTACTCTCAAAAGGAGGATTAGAAGAGCAATTGGAAAGGCAAAGAAAATATTCTGGAGAAAAACTGGAAGAGAATGAGTGTATTATGTACATTATTTCATTTTGATTAGTACCTTATATAAAGCCTTTGAGCATTTGAGTTCTACACAAGGCAGACAACCAAAATGTAGAAATAATCAATGATGGAGGAAACCGTAGGGATATAGAAAGCTGCTTTACGCTGTGTCAAGCCATTGATTCATATAACTCAGTATTGTCTACACTGGCTTGGTAGAATCTCTCCATAGTTTTAGGCAGAAGTCATTCCCAGCCTTGTTTGGATGGAATCAGGGACCTTTTGCATGCAAGGCCTGAGCTATGGTCCTTGCGAGAAATGGGTGCAATCCCAGTCAGGATTTGTGGGCCAGTGTTTCCAAAGGTAATCATGAGTTGGGTCTTCAAGATCACATGAAGGTGGAAGCATGTTTAAGTGTAAGCTGCAAGGCTTTTAACAAAGATAAAAGTTTTATGTAGAAGAAGTAAAGAGTAGTAATTATTAAGGAAAGGGCTTAAATGTACACAGCAGCATCCCTCCTGGAGAAAATAGTTAAAGGTAAAGGAGCCCATGACCATTAGGTCCAGTCGTGAGCAACTCTGGGGTTGCGGTGCTCATCTCGCTTTATTGGCTGAGGGAGCCGGTGTATAGCTTCCGGGTCATGTGGCCAGCATGACTAAGCCGCTTCTGGCAACCAGAGCAGCGCACGGAAACGCCATTTACCTTCCCGTCAGAGCTGTACCTATTTATCTACTTGCACTTTGATGTGCTTCCGAACTGCTAGGTTGGCAGGAACTGGGACTGAGCAACGGGAGCTCACCCCGTCATGGGGATTCAAACTGCCAACCTTCTGATCGGCAAGCCCTAGGCTCTGTGGTTTAACCCACAGCACCTGGAGAAAATACAGATGAGTTAAATCCAGTGGTTCCCAAAGTGGTGGTAGGATTACTTAGGAGACACTTAAAGGCAAGAGGGCAGCAAGGGGGTTCTGGGGCCACCCATTTGGGGAACCACTCGTGTACTGGTTTACTACCTTAGACATGATTTTGCATACACTAAAGGAAAAAGCAGAAACTAGCTATGAATCAGCACCTCAGAAGGTCCTATCAAACAAAGGTACAGAACGCAGTGTGAGTGTGCGAGCGTCTGTTTTCCATCTCTTCACTGAAGTCAAGAGGTTATTTTTCTTTCAACCTCCACACTTCTGGACTTCATAATCTTCCTGTGACAGTCTCCTGCTTGTTGACGAATGGTGAGGATCCTTGCGGCAGCCCTGGCATACATATGCATGGGGTTATATCGGCGGTACATGACTTCTGCAGCGATTCTGAATGAATATTGTGATTAGAAGTGAAATAAACCGGTCCATGGCAAACTTTCCTTCCCTCAGACTACTAGTAGGTTTGCAAGTCCATTTCTTCAGAAAGGAGCTTAATAGATTTCCCCCTCCACCTCCCTAGGCAATGCCCATGCTACGTCTCGCCTTTCGAAAGCCAATTGCTATACCGAAAATGTTCGTGCTGTGATATTACTGCATGCTGTAAAACTTGATGGCGGTGATTGCACAGTTGCATCTGGGCCTGGCAGCTCTCTGGATTACATTTTAACCCCTCGGTTGTCACACCAAGACGACGTTTCTGCATTAATTACCTGGTATGTTTACCATCCTATGAGGGTTTAGCTGTAGACCGGTGGTTCCCAAACTTGGGGGGCACCCCCCCTTTGGTTCCACAGACTCATATCCAATGACCCCTATCCTTCCCTATAAAAAAGCATTATTCAGAATAGTGGTTTGCACGACCCACAAAGGAAGATAACAACACAATCAAAGTCAAAACAGTACCAATTAATTGCACATTGATTCAAAATCCAGTTATTTAGTTTAATTAATTCAACAAAACTTGGGCCAGTCATACCAGCTTTTCAAAGTCTGATAGGCATTTGTCCCTCCAGCGCCCCCCTGCTGCCCCTTTGCCTCTTAGACCTATCCTAGGTAATCCCGTCAACCCCCCCAGGGGTAATCCCATCAACCCCCCAGCCACTCACTTAGGGAACAACTGATGTTGACTGTCTCTAGAATAGTGTGAACACTGGTGGGATTTGTGCTGCATTCAGCTGCCATTATGGTCCATGGACCAATGTCACAAAAACAAATGATGGATTTGTTACCCATTGGTTACCATCTAATGGCACCCCAGCATCGATATAAATTAATTTTGTTTATATATATATAGAGAGAGAGAGAATACTTTTCACATTTCTCTCTCTCAAAGCTTTTCAAAGGGGCCAGAGCTTTCTCAATCTTTGATGTGGCAGCCCTTTAAATATCTGAAGATGGCTAGCATAACAGCTCTCAGTCTTCTCTTACCCAGTCTAAACATGCCTGATTACCTCAACCCTTTCTTACAAGGCTTTCAACAGAATCAAAATGGCTTCAGCTTGTTGTTTATGATTAACTAGAGTGACTTAAAAAAAGAACAAAGGACATTTTCCAACATGGCAGGCAGACTTGAGATCATGTTTGTACTTGGCAAGTGAAGCATTTTCCGGAACTTTGGACTCTTACTTAACATTGCAGTGTGAGTGTCTTGCTCTGTAAGAGAAGCAACTCAACGTATCTGATCTTTGGGTCTACATTTGGCAGTTTAAATCAGCAGCATGTGTGCCCTGGTTGTGGCTCTCTGAAAGTGGCTGCTGTGGCTTGTTCAGACCTTAAAGACTCCACGTTTTCTCTGGCAAAGTTGAACAAAGGTCATCATCAAGAAGGATAACTTTTTTTAAAAAAAAAGTGTGCTGGGGAGAAGGAATCAAAGCAGCAGGCCATAGAACAGAAAGGTGACACGCTCAGGCACAAATCAGCCCATAGTCACAAAAAGTGCCAAAAAATAGCAGATCACAGCTGTGCACAGCAGGGCAGAAAACATTAAACACATGTTAAATAACAAATAGGAGACTGAACTACCGCTAAAAGTGGACCCTACTCTGAATAAATAATGTAAAAGTATGCCTTAATGAGGTTGTGGGATGGCCTGGGTCATGTGAAAACGACTAAATTTATAGGAGCAAAAGAAAAGAAAAGAGAGAGTCATGATTTTTAGCTCTTACTTTCAAGGGAAAATTCCCATGTGATGAGGTGCATCAATAAATATTTGCCTCCATCATTTTCTTGCAATGCGTGCTGCTGGAATTGAGAAGTGCTGTTTTTAGCTCAGAACAAAAATCAAGCTACACATTTGAATCAGCTAAGAACTGCTTAGCATTCCCTTGATGGTCCTCCTCACTGTCAGTGGAATTGCCTCATTCCGACTCAGTACAGGAACATAGGAAGCTACCTTAAGAACACAAGAAGCTAAGGAGAGCTTGCTGAATTAGATCAATGACCCATCTAGTCCAGTGTCCTGTTATCACGGTGACCAGATATCCCTAAGAACCTAGAAATCTAGACAGAGTGCCTCTGCACCTGGAGATACCATAAGAAGATAGAAGAAGGTTGGATGCGGCCAATGGCCCATCTAGTCCAACATCCTGTTCTCACAGGGGGCAACCAGAGGCCTGTGGGAAGCAGGATGCAAGCCCAAGAGCACTATGCCCTCCTGTGGTTTCCAGCGGCTGGTATTCAGAAGCATGGCTGCGTCAAACTGTGGAAGCAGAGCATAACCATCAACAGCTTTTCCTCCATGAATTTGTCTACTCCTCTTTTAAAGCCATCTAGGCTGACAGCCATCCTTGCCTGCTGTAGGAGCAAGTTCCATAGTTTCAACTATCTGCTGTGTAAAGAAGTGTTTTCTTTTATCTGTCCTGAAAGCGTCATTGGATGCTCAGAAGTTCAAGTGTTCTGAGACAGAAAGAAACACATTTCTCTATCCACTTTCTCCATGACATGCATAATTGAACACGTTTCTGCTATGTTGCCTCTTACTCGTTTTTCTCTAAACTGAAAACTCCCAAACACTGGAGCCTTTCCACATGGGGGGGGGGGTCACTCCACCCTCTTGATCATTTTGGCTGCCCTTTTCAGAACATTTCTCAACCATTCTCTTGATGGTCCTCACATGTGGGATTGCGTCATTCTTACTTAATGTAGAAACGTAGGAATCTGCCTTCTGTGGGGCCAGACCCTTGGATCCATCTACCTCCATATTATCTGCACTGGCTGCATTGACTCTCCAGGATTTAGGACTATGGACATTCCCAGCCCTGCTAGGAGATGCTAGAGCCTGAATTTGGGACCTTCTTCATGCAGAGCAGATGCTCTACCACTGAACTACAGTCCTTCACTTTAGTTACATGAAGGATCTGTCTGTGCATTATTATTATTATTATTATTATTATTATTATTATTATTATGCTGCCACTCATTAAAGTTTGAGCTGGTCTATACCTAACATCCTTTAAAAAAAGTAAAGGGACCCCTGACCATTAGGTCCAGTCATGGCCGACTCTGGAGTTGTGGTGCTCATCTCGCTTTATTGGCTGAGGGAGCCGGCGTACAGCTTCCAGGTCATGTGGCAAGCATGACTAAGCTGCTTCTGGCGAACCAGAGCAGCGCATGGAAACACCATTTACCTTCCCACCAGAGCGGTACCTATTTATCTACTTGCACTTTGACGTGCTTCGAACTGTTAGGTTGGCAGGAGCAGGGACTGAGCAACCGGAGCTCACCCCGTCGCGGGGATTCAAACCCCCGACCTTCTGATTGGCAAGCCCTAGGCTCAGTGGTTTAGCCCACAGCGCCACCTGCGTCCCTTTACCTCATCTCAAAAAGGATATTGCAGAGATAGAAAAGGTTCAGGAAAGGACAACCCCAAAGGGCTCCCTTAGAGCTGTCCATGGTCCTGTAACTTATGGCCAACTTTTGCCCTGACATTTTCTGCATTGGATCTGGCATTGGACCAGAATGTGACATCAGGCTAGTGTCCTCTTGTATGCTTTGATGCACCATGGGCATTGATGGTACATTGATCACTCCCTCTGATTCTGAACTTGGTGCCCCCTGTGCTAACACAACTGGAGCCAAATTGGGGGCACCAGCAAACAAGAGGGGAGCATCAGTATATGCAGGTGAATCCCTAGCTATGCGGAAGTCCAAATCTGCCCACTCCTCAAATGAAGGAGGACATGCTCCAAAAAGGGAAAGAAATATGCATACCATGCAGACACGAGGATTCTCAGTGGGTGCCGGGAGCCTTGGAAGGATGAATGTCAACTGGGGGGGGGGGAGTGATAGGGCTTGCTTGAGCTTCTAACTGCTTATGTTATCCCAGAAAAACATCAGGATGCAGAACAACACTGTTTGCATTCTTTCAAACCAGCAAACAATGCAGATCTACTGAGACCCAAAAATCTGATCATGCTTAAGATGCTGTTGTTGCAGCCCACATGAGGTGAAAGCCATGTTTGATGACATACAGTAATTGTGTCAACCCAGCTGCACCTTGTAGAAACCATTCACTTTATTTTGATCTGGAGACCATGGTTTAGTGTTCAGTCTGACAACCAATATGGCTGTCTTACTCTGTAACTAAAAGAACCCTGTTCTCTTTGGGAAGGGATCTGCTACCTTTGGAGGTTGACTTTGTTTTCCTCCAATTTCTTTCTCTTCTACCCCCACCCCCGATTTTCTGTATTGTTAAACGGATTGAAATTATTATTATATATGTTTTGTATTATATGATATGTTGTTGACTGTTGTAATTGAAATTTGGGTTTTTTTTGTTTTTGTTTTTCATTGAAACCAGTTTGAGATCTGAATGACATAAAGTGATATATAGGACTTCTAAACAAACAAGCAAACCAACAACCGTACTCCCAACTCCATGAGCTCCAGCTGGTGTAGCCAATGGTCAGGAATGACAGCAGTTGTGGTGTGACAACATCTGGAAAGAGACAAGTTCCAGTGGTGGCTGGTGCCCTTTGGGACTGGTAGGATGGACGGCAGGGAGACCAACAGTAGGTGGCTCCAGAGCCAATAAGAGGCAGAACCAATTCATTTTAGTTTTGTTCCCATCCTTCTCCTCTTCCTTCTCTCTGTTGAGTTCTACAAGGGCAAGAGAAGGCAACCAGAGAGAAGGCAGCAGCTGACGGGGCAGCTCCACCCACTGAATTAGTTGTGAGTAGGAAGGCAGGGAGGTAGGAGCTGGCTGAAAGCAGACGGAGATTGGTGGGGCAATGCCTCGTTCATCCTAATGAAACAGCCTCTGCAGAAACACACCCCACTCCTGCTCTGCTAGTGTGGGTCCTGCATGTTGTAGGGTAACTTTCCCTTGGTACAAAGGCTCACACCAAACTCCGAACTGGCTAGACTTTATTCAGTAGTGCATTACCAGACAGAATCTGTGATAGCCTTTCCATTAGGAGACACAATATAGACAAATGTACATCATCTGAGCTGTTCATCCCCCTACTCAATCACCTTCTGCCACCCCTACACTTCACCATCTCTCATCCAACCACAGTCCATGATATGTAACTTGTTCAACCTTTTTTTTTTTAACAAGAACCTTTCTTGTATCTTATATGGAGTTGTTTTAATGATCAGCTCCTTTGGTGGATTCTTACTAGTCAGATTCCATTCTTGTGTGTGTAACTCAGGTCTCGCTAGTAATGGGCCTAACATTTGGAGAGCACCAAATTGGGGACAGCTGCACAGGAGAGTAATCCCATTGAACACAATAGGACTTACTTCTGAGTAAAGAGGCACAGAATCGCACTGCATAGCTGGTGAGATTTCTTGGGAGATGAGTGTACATAAAAGGGGTGAAAAGACTGAGGTGGATCATACCCACTAATAGCTAAATCACCTGGGATTATTCTGTATTTTGAACCAGTTTATCTTCTCCCAGAGATCCCCCCCACACACACACATGCACACACACACACACCCTTTTAGCAACCCACCTGATCTTCTAACAGCAAATGTAGTAAAGGAGGCACTTTTGTTAGACAATAAGATGTTTTCCTGGAAATAAATATGACACCATCACTGCAGACAATAAAACAAGAAGCCTTTATAGATGATTCCGAGATTAGGGTCCCTCAGAATGGCCTGAAAGGTTAACAAAACACTAATTGTGATTTTTATGGTGGAGCTCTTTGCTAATTTCTCTGAGTACCATCTTTACAATTCTTGGACTGCCAAAAATTGTAAAGTCAACGCTGAAGAGGTTAATGAAATTACAATCGAAACACAGCCCTAATGGAGATAAAATTGCCAGCTGAGATAGTTTATTGCCGATATTTATTTAGATCCTATAAGTGTTAAAAGTGCTCGCTTCCCTCTACTTTGATTTTGCAGTAAAGTTTTTTTGCCCCTTTTCCCACCTCCCATCTAATATTCCTTCTCTAACTCTTCCAGCGTGATTCATTTCTCCCAACGTGATTCATTTCTTTAAGATCTTGTTTTATTTTTAAGTCATCAATTACTCAAACTTTGTTGGCCTATCTATTCTCTGCCATCTGGACCCCATACCTTATTTTAAAGCATGTTCAAATAATGACAACCTTCTTTTCTCAATTAATTTATGGGCTGCTGGGACCATTTTTCATTTGTTATCATGGACTTCCATTTGATCTCTCATATCTTCCTTCTGCATCTGCAACCATAGTGTATAAATCTTCCTCTCAAGCATTGTCCTGGTGTCCAAGATATATAGGTATAACTCCCTATTAGTTCCACAAAACTGACCTTAATTTCTAAAAATGGTATCAGATGTGAATAAAGTTTGGTAAGATGATTTGTTTTGATTTACTTTGTACCACTTATCTTTGAGTTTTCGCCTTACTTTTCTTTTATCGAATTTAGACAGTATAGTCTTGCAAACCCAGTTGCATGTTTATCCATTACTTTCCTGCCAACGTTGTTCCTTGGAGAGATTGGAGTGCAAGATTTTGGTTGCTAGGAATAATAAAGTAGTCTGCGGACATTCAAAAGATTCCACCCTTCCCAGCCCCCTGTGACCTGCTGGAGACTAAACCTTATTGGATCTGTCCTGCCGTCCCAACACCTTCGTGGGCTATTTCAATTTTTTGAGGCTACTGCAATTAAAGCGGAAAGGGTTTTGCAAATTGCAATGGAGCCAGCGAGGGAAATGGGTTACTTTTTATATTGTTTTGTTGACAAAGGATAAAGACAGGAAAGTAAAACAGTCTTCCAACAAGTAGGGCAAGCCAAAGGAGGAATGTATATAATTTCTCTCCCCCCTCTCTCCTTTTCTCAGGCTGCAGTCCTGCACAACTTACCATATTTTTCCGTGTATTTTTCAGTGTATATCACGGAATAAGACAACCAGAATAATTTGGGACCCCAAATTAAGGAAATGGGGGGAGATTGCCCAGAGTTTTTGAGCCTTTTTTTGGGGGGGGGGTGTTTCCCAGAGATATCGAGCTTTTTGAGGGAGGATTGCCAACATTCTCTCACCCGCCTGGCTGTCGCTGCCAATCGCACGACTCGCCAAAACCAATCGTCTGCCCTCTCGCCGCCAGCAGCTTCTAATAGCCCACCCAATTGCCACAGCAGCAGCCAATCATCAGCAGGCCTTGCTGCAGCCACCAGTCACCCGCCCAATCACCCATCACCCCTCTGCACTATCCGTGTATAAGACGACCCCCAATTTTAAACTTTTTTTAGAATAAAAAAGCATTGTCTTATACACAGGAAAATACGGTAATTCTGCTTGACTCCAATAGGGATAGATTAATCTATATCTGCCCCATGTCAGTTTTTCCTATGCTCAATCTTAGGTCTGTTCCAGCTTTCTTATGTCTGTTTTTATACATATTTTGGGTGTTTAAAAAAGCATGGAAAATTCGCATTTAAACTGCATGCAACTTGCATGCATTTTGTATACATTTTATAGGCAGTCTCCCCCTAAAATATACATTCCCCCCATACTTCTCAATGCAATTTTCTTCAAAATAATCTTTTTTCTGTATTCCAGAAAAATAAACATTTCTTTGCATATTTTTTGACAATAAAGGTGCATTGCAAAATCTGATTGATAGCTGCGTTTTGATCTGCAAATAAGTGCAGATACTTCAGATGGTTGGCTTAAAAACGTGGATCAAATGAATTTCTTCTCCATCCCTCGAGTCCTCTGGCATTCTGTGGACTCTAACAGTGCACAGGATTGTAGCTTCCCTTTCCAGGGGAGTGGGGAGGGGAGGAAACCCTATAAAAGGAACAAAAGCCCTTCTAACTTTGTGTGTGTGTTGTGCTTTACATCAACTGACTGGTCCAAATGAAAGAATGCTAATTAAGGAGGATTGGGGGGGGGGGGAGCCTACAAGCAGATGTTTATTAACACCTCTTAGGTTCAGGGTATTTGGCTTGTGTGCAGTTTTTGTGGACTGATTTGAGAAGGGAAACACCTTTCCTGGAATAATAGCCAATTATAATCGCCGGCTTCATCTGTTTTTCTTTCATCTGGCAACGGTGGCGGCGGGGGGAGCAGGGGAAAGCAAAGGAAATAAGTCCAACCGATTGCATCGTAGATATTAATTCCGCACATCATTTGGTACATATTATTAATAATAAATATATTGTAATATCCAAACGGCAGATTCCAAGGCCATTTGCTTTACGGCGACTTCCTCCGTTATTAGTTTATCATGTGCCAACGTTGTTAACCTGTTTCGGTGCAGCTTGCCACAGAGCCTTTGTCTTTGCCAAAGCGGCAATGCATCACTTTGATGCCCCTCAAACCCACTGAAAACAGGAAGCACGGCTGCCGGGCCCCAGCATGGCGACTCCATCCCAGGCCTCCGCTTCAAACTGCGGAGCCATAAAACTGAATAGCGCAATATAAAACTCCATGTTTCATAAGACAAATATTGCTTTACGCCTTCGTGTCTCTTGCACTATGTTAACTGTAGGAAGAAATGGAACACAGTTTTAGTGACCCCCTGGGACACATAAAGGCTATTTCTGAGTCTGAATCTTGCTGTTTAATTTAATCATTTATTATATTAATATTCAAATGGGCTGCATCTTATTAGCTACTGCAAAGATGTTAGTATGTCTGAAATAAATACCTAATTATGCTTTGGAAGAGAGAGGTTCTAAAGACTTTTGTACATTCCTGCTAATACAACAGTTCATTTTCTGGGTGTTTTCTTTTTTCTGCCTCTGAAGAAATCCGCAATATGAGTTTATTCTATTTTTTTTTTCATTTTTTAAAAAACAAAAGAATAAAAACTCAAGGATCGCCTACGTTCTGGTGAAATTAAAAGCCAGAGAGATGCTTGTTTGTACGAGGTGTTCCAGTTCCTTCCCCCACTCCATTCAAGCCCGTGAGTTATCCCTTTGCAAAGTGACCAGTGCTCTCAACTCAATAACACATTAATAAATATAACGGCTTTAACCAAATGACCATGAAATTAAGTATGTTCCTATTAAAATTAAACAAATGGATCTGCTTTGGAAAACACATCTTTGGATTGGACACTGTTATGTTTTAAATATATTGTCACTGCTGGGGGGGGGGCAGGAAGAGAAAGGAAAAAAACATTTTCTCTCCCTCTTCCAAGAAAAAAACAACTAGTTTAATTGTAGAGTGCCTGATTTCTACCCCTTTTGAGTGTCAGCATCTTGGGGCGGGGGGCAGGGAATGGAGCTGAGCTCTGGCTCTGCAGAACAGGCATTTCCAAAAAGGAACCTAGATGTCTGTCTCTTTTTCTCTTCTTGGTTCCTTCATGGGATCCCACTTTCCCTTCTTCTTTCCCCTTTATAACAGTGAATTGACTGGCTGGCATAATACGCATGAACGAGGTCGACTAATTCTAAGCAAAATATATGCACTGCTGGGTCGAGAGCAATGTAGAAAAATTAGCTGCAAATGCAAAAGGAAAAAAGGGGGGAGTAGCTACAGGAAGGAACTGGAAATTACAAGTGACTGTCTCTCTCCAGCAGCAGCAGCAGCAGCCGCACCATAGTCCCTGCCACTGTGCATTCAGTAAGCCCCCTTCAAGAGAGGGTGCCAGCTAATGCACGAGGCAGTTTATTTCCTGAATGAATGCTGGAGCTAATAAAAGGTTAAAGGACAAAGAGTCCTGGAAGATAAACTCCCCATTTTATCTCTAAACACTGAAGTTCAGCTTATTGCAAAATGAGTTCCTCTACCCTGACCTGAAAATGGCCTCACCCCTTGACCTGGAACTGCCTTTGTTTTAATGCCACAACTGCCGCCTGTGCAGCTCTGACAAACTGGAGCTGCCCATTTTTGTGTAATTCTCCTCCGTGTTATTGACTTGCAAATGACCTAGTCTTTAGGCACTAGGCAGAAAGGGGCTTGAAGGGGAGGAGGAGGCCGAAAGGCAGCCCCTTGCCTTCAAGGTTCAAGGTTTTGCTTCTACAACACATGAATGTCTTCGCATTTGCAAGCGAAGCTGCAAGCAGGCTGACTCCTGCTGGTCTTCCCCACCAATTGGCTTGAAAGTGTGAGCTGGGTTGCAGAGTTGCCTCTTTGTTTTTCCCCAAAAGCAACACTGGCTGTGGATTTTGAAGGCCTAAGATGTGGAAGAAATTTTTACTCAGTTGACATTTAAAAGCGAACCTCCCCCCCCCTCTTTCTCCCCCCTTTTCTCTTCTTCCTCTTTAAATCTCACCTTTTCCCCAGACCAGGACTCAAGGGGTCTTAACACAAATTAAAACAACACAGATGAAATACAAAAAGTTAAAAACATATAAAAGATACATGGTAAAATGTAATTAAATTCTAGTAGAATTAAAGCAATATGGAAACCAAATCTATTTAAAAAACACAGATACCAATAATAAAATAAAACAGCACAGTGCTTAAATCCCTTTCCTTCAAAAACAGTTCCTAAAGGCCTGGCAAAATAAAACCGCCTTCATCTCCCTGTGATATCCAGAGCTCAGAAAACATGGATTGTTTGGCCTATAATTTGATCCCTTACTTGTTACTACTATCAATGGTTTAAACAAACAATAGCTCCTGGTGTTCAGCTATCAGGGGGAACTATGGTTGATTTAAAACCAAACTTTTCCCCTTCTAATGGCTGCAAAATAGGAGAAGAGGAGACTCTAAGGGTTGCAGTGGCTCATACTTCAAAGACATCCTGGATGGAATTTGGGAAAGGGCCGTGGCTCAGTGGTAGAGTATCTGCTTTGCATGCAGAAGATCCCAAGTTCAATCCTTGATATCTCCAGGTAGGGCTTGGAGAACCCCAGCCTCAAATCTTGGACAGCTGCTTCTAGTAGGTATAGACAATGCTGAGCTAGATGGACCAAAGTTCACACTTGCCATAAGGCAGCTTCCTATGTTCCTATCCCATTTTATAAAATGGTGGGATGTTCTGCTTTATCCTCACAACAGGCCTCAGTAGGCCAGAATCTGCCTTCTCAAGTCACTACAATCATGCAAATTCATCATGAGCATTTCCATCATTTAGAAAACCAAACCACTAAAACTGTATTTCATTGCTTGGGCTTTCCCTGTGGCCTTATGCTCACTCAGTTCCTTGTGATTTGGGCTTTCAGTTACAAGAACATAAAAAAGAGAGCCCTGCTGGATCAGGCCAAAGGCCCATCTAGTCCTGCATCCCATTCTCACAATGGGCAGCCAGGTGCCCCAATGGGAAGCCTGGAAGTTGGGATGGACAAACCTGATAATTTTTACTTCTCTCCATTTCTCATTTTTCCAATCTTATATCAGCTTCACCATATTTCTGCAGCAAAAAAAAGAGGGGAAAATCCTCCTAAAAGTAAGCCAATATTTTAGTGCACTATTCTCCAAATAAACACTTTTTTATATGCAGTTTTGACAAATATGGACATTTTTTGCAAGCTGCTATCCTTAATGCAACACATTTTTGTATGCTCTTTTCACTAATATTTGCATTTTTTTCCTGCACATTGTTTGGAGAACTGCATTGCAAAATTCAGAGAAGTATGAATTTTGAAGGATGGCTGAGTCTCAGTTTCCAGATTGTTAGGGAGTTAGTTAAGTTCCATTTGAAATGCAAACTGAATGGAATTTCCCCTTGACCACAACCTGCAAGCAGGATATGAGCATAGTGACACTTCCCCATGATGTGATTCCCAGAAATTAGCATTCCATATTCTGCAGAAGCTGCTTTAACCGGTCTGGTATTCCAGACCACAGGGCAATTGCAGGACACTGATTGCGGGACTTTTTGATTGTTGTTTTAAAATGTTTATTTTTACCGGACAAATTTACAGCCCACTTTTCTGCAATTGTCCTCAAAGTGGGTTGCAGATGAACTAAGATAAATGACCGGTAAATTGCAGCAGTAGAAATAAACCGGGAAAGATTAAAAGATTTAAAAGAGCATATTGCAGTGCAATACGGTACATTGCACCTCAAAAATATGTACGTCCAGTAGCACATATGCATAGCTGCTTTCCAGGACACAGAAATAGAGGGACGATGGGGAGGTGGAGTTCGTGCATTTGCACCATGCCGGCCTCCCCACTGCAGTACCCTTCCTCTGGTAAGTGGCAGTGACTCAGTCGTCAGGAGATCAGGTAAGTGTCCCCACCCTTCACTTATTCTGAGCCTCAATGGGGCTTGTGCTCAAGGAAGTCAGTAGAGGATTGCAGCTTGAGTTATAAAATGCTTGCCTGAGGAGAAAACTCTGGATCTCTTGAGGGCCACCTAAGACAAAGACTGCTGAGAGGTGGCCACTAACCTGTAGATGGTGGTAAAAAGGTAAAGGGACCCCTGACCATTAGGTCCAGTTGTGACCGACTCTGGGGTTGCGGCGCTCATCTCGCTTTATTGGCCGAGGGAGCCGGCGTACAGCTTCTGGGTCATGTGGCCAGCATGACTAAGCCGCTTCTGGCGAAGCAGAGCAGCACACGGAAACGCCGTTTACCTTCCCACTGGACCGGTACCTATTTATCTATTTGCATTTTGACATGCTTTCAAACTGCTAGGTTGGCAGGAGCAGGGACTGAGCAACAGGAGCTCACCCCATCACAGGGATTCGAACCGCCGACCTTCTGATCGGCAAGTCCTAGGCTCTGTGGTTTAACCCACAGAGCCACCTGCTTCCCTTGTAGATGGTGGTACCCAAGGCTTTAATGCTGAGCATCACTACCTTGAATGAAGCCCAGAAACAAATGAAGTAGTGAAGCTGAATCCCTCGGAAGGTGGCGGACTCTCCTTTGTTGGAAGTTTTGAAAGAGATCTTTCGGGAATCCCTTAGCGGTGATTCCTGCGTTTGCAGGGGGTTGGACTAGATGACCCCCCAGGACTGCTTGCAGCTCTACAATTCTACGATTCTAGGATCTGGTGCTGTGTGGGAACACCACACACATGCAAACACAACCAGATTTGCATCTGCTTTGAATTTCCTTAAGCTCAAGCCGTCCTGTCTTTCCTCCATAGTAGTCCTAATCAAGTCAACAGATCAGCCTCTGAGTAAGTGGCCCTGTGGGGATGTCAGTGTCTGTGCTAACCTGGAAGAGGTACCTATGATTACCCCTCCTTCAGACAGACACGGCGTCAGCGTGAGAGTTTAACGACCGTGCCACTAAAAACACATATTCCTGGCATTTTAGGCCAGCCGTAAGGATGCGGAGGAAATGTTTTCCTCATTATTTGGATGTGCTGTTTGAATGTTGTGATCAGTGATTCAAAGCACATGATTCATCAGGAAGGCATTTGCTAAGGCAGACATGTGAGGAGCTGTCTGCCTCTTCAATCTCCCTGACAGGGCAAAAATGCTGATTTATAGTAAATCATTAAAATCTGCTTATTATGGTGCTGCTTGTTCCTTCTTCCCCACTTCAAGCCGGCATCTTGATCTGCATCATGTCTCTTGCAATTTTATACAACAGCTAGCAGTTATTTAAACCAGAGAGAAATGATCCTCTGTCTTTATTAGTGCATATGAAAGGATATTTTGTTTAAGGAAGACTAATTAAGAATGCAGACTCTATTTTCTTGCCCAGTTTAAGGGAAAGGAGGGAGGGGGCAAGATTTAAAACAGCTAAGCTCAAAGAATGGTTTCCTTAAAACAATAAGTTGACATGGATATTGAATATGTGTTTTGTTTTTCCTTATAAGAGAATAAAACCTACCCAAAATAGGCAACTCTTGCACATCCTATAATGTGAAACTATATATATATATATATAGATATAGATATAGATATAGATATATATCTATATATATATATATGGTTTCACATTATAGGATGTTAGAATCACATGGCATAGCGTGAAATATCATCGAAATAGTAAATACTGGTGAAAATAGATAAGAAGTGATGTACTACTTGGGTACAATCATAGGCCTTTCCCCCCGACAGCTTGAAAAAGTTTTATTTTTGTTGTTAACTTTCTATTTTTCACTTTATATTCTGTAAACAAACCATGTACCAAAATAATCAAACACAAAAGAAAAAGATGCATGTATTTTTTAAAGTTAAAAAAAAATTAATTTGACACCTAGGGACATGTTTCCTGCCATTGAATAACAAAGGAGTGAATAAGCTGACTCAAAATTAATCCATACAGCTCTGTCCTCTTAATAATATTAATTCCAGAGAACATTGCAGTGCATAATGCATTTTAAATTAAGTTGGAAAATGCATAATTTATATTTGTTTTATTTCTAAAGATACAGATGCAGATAGCATTCAAAACACACACAAAAAATGCAGGAAGGACAATTTTTGTCCATTGATGTGAAAGAGTGGGTGCCTTTACTTCTTCTGCTGCTATTGCTTAGAAGGACAAAAACAACAACAACCTGGTAGTATTTCTGGAGCTTTCCAAGAGGAGAACTTTAGCTGTGAAATATTACTGAGAAAAGATAAACACACTGTGTGGGGAGAGAAAATTATTTTTAACACACTGTGAAAGGAATATGTTTGTTTAAAATAGGGGGACGGCTGCTAATTCCTAATAAAATGTTCTCAGTTGGGTAATTACATATTGCCTTGGCGAAAAGCATCACCTGAGTTTCTGAGAGGCCATGACAGCAAAGACAGGGGGTGCCACTTAAAGATATACGTGAGGCCGAAAAGATTCAGGAGGTCAACAACCTACTCATATATATCTTTAAATTGTCAAAGGAAAAAGGAAAGAAATTACAAGTAGAGTCTTAAAAACACACACAAACACTTAGGTCCCATGTACACTACACATCTCAAGCAGTACTGTACCACTTAAACAGTTGTGGTTTCTCCCCTAAACATCCCAGGATTTGCTTTGGGGCATAGCTGTCAACTTTTCCATTTTTTAAATGGAAATTCCCTTATTCTGAACAGTATTCCTCACAAGAAAAGGGAAAAGTTGATAGCTATGCTTTGGGGTGCTGAGAATTGTTAGGAGGCCCCAATTCCCCTCACAGAACTACAATTCTCAGAGCTTCATGGGAAGAAGGTTTGGTTGTTAAGCCACTTTGAGATTTTGAGCGATTCCCCCACCCCCGATAAATGACATAGTGCAGACAATAAATGGGGCAAGCGCAGTGCCAAGAGTCAGCATGATGGGGCACCAGCCAAAGTCCCACAAGCTAGGAGAAGGCCCATTGCTGATCTAAGCTAGTTTTTCATTTCTCAGTGCCTGGTGGCAGTAAAAATGAAGCCAGAGCATGAGGGAAATCAGGCTCTGCTGACTCCTGCAAGCTCACTCCCATTGAGAAATTTGAGATGATCCCAGAAGCTCCTGCAACCATCTCAGGAGCCTCTGGGGTGAAGGTCTCCTTCCTTTTGGGAGGAGGGCTTGAGGGAGCAGAGAAACCTGCTGCTCAGTTCTTTCTCTTGGTGCCTCTCTCAAACTGGGAAATGGGTGATGGCCCCAGAGGCCCCTGTGATATCTTTCGAGCCCCTGGGGTGATGGTACATTTCCAAGCTTGAGAGATGCCCAGAGGGAGTGGAGCAAGCCATTCCCTTGGGCTCCAGAAAGCCCAAGGGAGGCTCTTCTCTGTGGCTTCTGCCAGAGATAAATGCGAGCTTGCGTTGGAGGAGTCTGCAAGGTAAGAGGCTCACATTTCTGCCAGGATGGAGGCCTGGAAAAAGCAACGTGGCTCCTTTTAACATCCTTGGCATCACTAGTGCTGAAAGGTGCAGGTGTCCCTCCCAATGGGAAATTGCTCAGAGTCCTGGTAATGTAGGTCCAGATCAAGGGAAGTAATAAAAAGGTAAACGTAAAGGACCCCTGACAGTTAAGTCCAGCCACAGACGACTCTGGGGTTGCGGCGCTCATCTCATTTTACAGGCCAAGGGAGCCGGTGTTTGTCTGCAGACAGTTTTTCCGGGTCATGTGTCCAGCATGACTAAGCCCCTTCTGCCACAACGGAACACCAAAACCAGAGTAGCACACAGAAACACTGTTTACCTTCCCGCTGGAGCGGTACCTATTTATCTACTTGAACTTTTGGCATGCTTTTGAACTGCTAGGTTGGCAGGAGCAGGGACTGAGCAACGGGAGCTCACCCCATCACGGGGATTCGAACCACCTAGACCACAGTACCACCCGCGTCCCAAGGGAAGTAATAGTACTGCTCTATTGGACAGGCCCCATGTCCAGTTCTGGGCACTGCAGTTTAAGAAGAATGTTGACAACCTGGAAGGTGTGAGAAGAAGGGCCTGGCAACTAAGCCTTATGTGGAAGAGTTGAGGGAACTGGGCATGTTTAGCCCAGAGAAGAGAAGGCTGAGAGGCTGTCACATGGAAGATGGAGCAAGCTTCTTTTCTGCTGCTCCAGAGGACCTGAACCAATGGTCTCCAATGACAAGAAAGGGGTCTCGGACTAAACATTAGGAAGAACTTTATGAGGATAAGAGCTGTTCCACAGTGGAATGGACTCAGGAGGTGAGGGAATCTCCTTCACAGAAGCTCTTGAAGCAGAGGTGGGATGGCTGTTTGTCAAGGGTTCTTTAGCTGTGATTTCTGCCTTGCTGGGACTAGATGACCCTTGGGTTCCCTTCCCACTTGACAATTCTATGAGTCGATAATTACGGGAGGGGTTATCCAATGGCGTAGCAAGGGTTGCTGGTGCCCAAGGTGGGCAGGCACACACCAGGGGTTCATGAGTTGGGGTGCAGGGGGTGAACGGAGCCTGCAGCACCAGCCCAGCCCTTGCCTTTGATGCTCCCAGAGCGACCCTCCACTGGAGCCAAGCAGGACTGCCCTGCTCTGCCTTCCCACCTGCACAAGGGGTAGCCTGGCCAGCCAATGCAGTCCTTGGCAGATGAATCGCCCTGATGCCTGCGGGGCACCTGCAAGGGGGTACCTGGTTTGCACCCCCTCAAAATTGTGTGCCCAAGACCATTGCCCCACTGTGCCTCCCCAATGCAGCATAGGAAGAAGCAGGCTGGTTTTAGTTAGGGGCTCTAGGCCTAAACTGTGCTTCATATTAAAAGAAACAGTTATATTACTAAGTGAGTCTGACAATACCCATTACAGCAAAGTTGACGTCTGTGCAGCTTTGAACAGTGTTCCTGTTTGTGAGCACATATACAAATTGCAGGCACCATTTGAGACCATACAGGGAGGAGGGGGTTGTGGCCATGATGGCAATGCTTTGCCTCCACAGCTGGAGGCAGAAATGCTTCTGAATCCTAGTTGTTGGAAGCCACCAGAAGGGATATTGCTCCTGTGCTTGAATCCTGCTTGCAAGTTTCTCTTTGCGGAATCTGGTCAGCCATTGTGAGAATAGGATGCTGAACGAGATGGGCCACTGGCCTGATCCAGACGGCTCTTATGTTCTTACAGTACGACTTCTTGTAATTGTGCGGCCTGCTGAATGGTGCGAGTTACACCATCAACCTAGCAGGACCAAAAATAAAAATATATATAAAGGAATTATTGTAGGCTGATTCTCTCACATCTGCAAAGACTGGATCCATTCCATAATTTGATATATATGCATAACAGGGGGAATAGTGTAAGTGACCCAAATGTAAAAGATATATTTACAATTATGCTTGCAGACAAATTTATGAACATGCCCAAGGCTAACACATTAATACAGAAACATCATGTCTCCCATTTGTGGAATTATCCTGTGGTTTATCTCAGGCAATGGATAGGATGGAGGAATACGGCTCGTACAATACTTAAGGGAAAAAAATGATAATCAGACACTTTAACACTTTTAAATCATAATGTTACATTACATTGCAACACCTTGCTTTTCTTACAACTCTTGGCAATTCTCTTCCCAAGAGACTATCATTCTTTCGAGAAAATAAGATATTTCATTTGGAACAATCCCGAAGAGAGTTCTTACACTCGAGGGCATTTTTTAATATAAGAAAAAAGACAATTTACACACAAGAGGATGGCTGTTGATGCGATAATTGAGAACCACTTGGTGAAAATGTCTTTTTCTTTCCACAATTACTGCTTTTGGACTCTTTTTCCCCCCTCTTCCCCCTCCCCCTAGAAAAGGGGGGAAATAAGCTGCCATTTCAGGAGGTTGCAAAAATAAATAAATCTGCACATAAATCTGCAAAATTTTTTTACAGAGGTCTAGACAAAAAAAATGTAAACTTTTTGCCCAAGCTCCACCCCTTTCTAGATCAGATGAAAGCCTGCTCTTGAGAGCCAGTGTGGTGTAGTGGTTAAGAGTGGTAGTCTCATAATCTGGGGAACCAGGTTCGAGTCTCCGCTCCTCCACATGCAGCTGCTGGGTGACCTTGGGCCAGTCACACTTCTCTGAAGTCTCTCAGCCCCACTCACCTCACAGAGTGTTTGTTGTGGGGGAGGAGGGGAAAGGAGATTGTGAGCCACTTTGAGACTCCTTAAGGGGAGTGAAAGGCGGGATATCAAATCCAAACTCTTCTTCTTCTTCTTCTTGGATCTCAGAAGCTTTAATGCAAAAGTTCACTAAAAATGTGATTTTATATGGTTCAGCCCACAATCTTGATTCAACATGGTGTCCAAAATGAATAGCTGTTCTTTGACCTCAGGAACCACCATGTAAAATTTGGTTAAGACATCTGAATAGGTTCCAAATGCATAGTGAACAAGCAACTTTCAAAAATAAATAGTGGATTGTGGAAAAATGTAGGCCTCTGGCTGCAAATGAGGGCAGCACAAAGAGGTCAACCCCATTATGGTTTGCTTGTGGTCTTCATGGTTGGTCACTGTGGGGCAGAGGATACTGGCCTAGGAAGTTCTTTGGTTTTATCCATCAGGGCTGTTCGGTTCTTGTTGGGCATGCCTGAGGGGGAATGTGGTATCTATTCTGGCTTCTGTAATCCATGGAAAGGGCCACAGCTCAGTGGTGGCACATCAGCTTTGCAGGCGTCTTCAGATTGGGAATTATTTAACTCTTTGGACTGAATATCTAGGTGCCAAGGTCTGATATTTCAGTCTCTCTCTTGGGGTTCAGCCCCCAAACTCCAGCTTGTAAAACAACAACACTCACCGCCAGTCTCCCACACCCGGTGTAGTCATGTCACAAAGCTTAACTCAACTAGTTTTCAGAAACAGAGATTGCAATGGATGTAAACCAAGAGGAGTAGGTGAGAAATCCCTGGAGGAACAGGTGTTGCTTTCCGCAGGCAGCAGGAAAAAAGCTCCAGAGTCTTTAAAACATGAGCAAACTTCACTAAACATGGTCTTACACTGGCAAGTGAACTAAATCTCCCACCGCAAGATGCCATTTGGCTTTTTCAAAGACTACTTTTGTGGGTGGGGTTGGGGGGGTTGGGAAGGAAAGAAAGACAAACATTATCTTAAATGCCTGCTATTTGGTTTTGAAATGAAGATATAGTTAAACTTTATTAAGTGTAAAATTGGTTTTCGAGATCACCTCTGAAATGTTACATGCAGGAAAACAAACTCCAAGAAATCAGCTTGAGAAACGGCTTCCTTCTCAGGCAAAAGCAGCGGGAGGGGAAAGGTGGAGATGAAACGCAGCGAGGAAACATGCCTCAGCAATCAGGATCACATCATTGCAGGGCATCGGTGGTCCAGCCAGGGCCTGCCTTGAGCCCTAAGTGGCTGTCTAGGTCAGCACATTAACAGGGGATGGCACTCTTCCTGCAGCGGCAGATGGCAGGGACGTCTCCCTCCTCCGCGTTGCTCTGGTGCACACACGTGTGCTGTTTTAGAACAGCTGGATGCAACGGCAGAGGAGACGACCAGAGCAGCTGGCTGGAGATGCTGTCAGGATGATGGGGATTAAGGAGGCTCCCATCAGGACTTAATAAGCTATAAGGAAAGTGATGTGCGAAACCTCCCGATTTTTATATCCGCATGTGCACTGAGCTCTCCCTTGTTAAAAACATGCTAGAAGACTGTTCTGGGGATGGAGGGAGAGTCAGCTTTGGGGCATATGGTTCCATGTTCTAAGCTCTGGCAACTGGCTTTTATGCCGGTATCAGGTTAGTGCACCCTCCCTTAAAAATATCAGGCACGAACCACCAGCTTGACATTGAACTGGGCAAGAGCTCAGAATTGCTCCGAAAGAGTCGAGCGGGCAGACTTTCGACTGACTTGCATGAAAGATCTGGCACACTAAATCACTGCTTAAACACCCACAGTCACACACCCCATCACCTCTGTTTTTCCGCAGTTCCATGTTACTTTTAGGAATCCTGATTTTGGTGATGTTTCTCACAAGTGCTGGTGCGCTATAGTGTGCATTGAGCCAAGGTAAGGGAGACCAGGGTTCAAATCCACTCACAGGCATGAAGCAAGCCAGGAGACTTTGGGTCACACTCTAGCCCACCTCACCTTGTTGTTATGAGGATAAAATGGGCAGAGGGGTGAAGAAGGCATGCCATCCTGTGATTTTTTTTTTTAAAAGTCTTATCTGGGAGGGTGTGATTTTCAGTGACATCCTGCATGGATATCAGAAGAAGAAGAAGAGTTTGGATTTGATATCTCGCTTTATCACTACCCGAAGGAGTCTCAAAGCGGCTAACATTCTCCTTTTCCTTCCTCCCCCACAACAAACACTCTGTGAGGTGAGTGAGGCTGAGAGACTTCAGAGAAGTGTGACTAGCCCAAGGTCACCCAGCAGCTGCAAGTGGAGGAGCGGGGAAGCGAACCCGGTTCCCCAGATTACGAGTCTACCGCTCTTAACCACTACACCAAACTGGCTTCTCAGGAAAGCCTGAGAAGCACATGCAGAGACTTATCTTACCAAGCTTTTATGGGGTTGTGCCATGTGTAGGGCTAATGCATGGAGGGCAAAATGGAGCCAAAACTCCCAGCCTGGCCCACAAGGGCCTGCTTGTTGAACACTGAAATCTGCAAATGTGAGGTGCAGAGGCATCTGTGGGGGGGGGGCAGCTTAGTGTGCAATATTAGGGGCATGGCCAGAGGACACAGCCCTAGTTCACTCTCCATGCATTAGCTCTCTCTTTGAATGGAACACGTGAGCAGGGCTGTGCTCTCTTTACTGCCCCCCTCAGTCTGCTTGTGCACCATTACTGTTCAGCTTGTTGATGCTGCTTTACAGCAAAAGACCTATTTCCATATCTCTTGACTTATCCCCAAAGACTCATGAGAACTGATGGCCGGAGAGGAAGCAAACCATTTGTGCACTGCCTTCTCCCTGGAACTACAGTTTTCAAAGTTCATGGTGGAGAAGGAATAAATATCAAACCTGTGCAATATATCTATCATACCTTCCAAATGTCTCAATTTTCCAGGGACAGTCCCGGAATTATGAAAGCCATTCTGGCTTCTGATTTGATCCTGGAATGTCCCTATTTTCCCCGCCAGTGTTGCTGCTGCTGCCAGCCTCCTCCCTTGGGCAGCTCATAATTTGTTTTCAGTTGTTTTAATTCTGCAACTCTCCCTGGGACCTTAGGGTGAAGGGAGCATCATCGAATAATAATAATGATATTAAGAAGAAGAATAATATGTCCTATGACAAGGAGGTCCTGGAGCTTATTTACCAGTAGCAGATGCTGGAAAAGCGCGGTGGCACTTTCCTGACCTCCCAGCCACAGATTTGCTGCTGCCCGGGATAGCTCAAGGTTGTGGGTTCAAGCCCCACATTGGGAAAAAGATTCCTGCATTGCAGAGGGTTGGACTAGATGACCCAACACTATAATTCTATGATCACTGGCACAGTGAGAAGGTCAGCGCAGTGCAAACACACCAGCAGGAGTGCTGTGTTGTCTCTGATGTATGCTTATACCGCACTGACCTCCCTGCTACCCTGCCCCTCCCATGCTCCCTCCCAGTAAGCAAGCAGGGTCTATGCTGCCAGGAGGTCAGAGGAGCACCACCTCCTCAAACCACCACCTGCTACTGTCATATACCTGGTTTACTGCCTTTCGATCCCTGTTCTCTTCAGGCACCTCCCCAGTGAATGAATTTTGCCGGAATCCTAAAATAGGGGTACATTGATTTCACTCACCTTCCCTGTCCCATCAGCAAATCTCACTCCCCCCTCCCCATTTTTCTTTACGTCCAAGACTAAATCAAATTGCAGGGCGCTAATAAAAGAAGCCACGACTAACAAATTTCCTCTGTCTTAAACCTAAAATGCAGCAAGATTTATCTGGGCTTCTGATTCTTGGTTGGAACAGGAGCCAGTATTCCAAGCTAATGATCAGATATATCACTGGGATATAAAAATTCAATAAGAGATCTATTGTTGTGCGACAGTACAGACACACACACACACAGAGAGAGATGAAGTTGAAGCCCTTTGGGAACTCGACTCATTCCAATCATGCCTAAAAGTTGGAGCTGAGCGAGTTCCAAATATTACATGTGATTGATATAACCAGGAATTTCCGCTGACCCTCAAATATACAATTAAGCCTTCTGTGTGTGACTTGTCTTTATTGTCCTTTGCTCCCTAAGGATTCGGAAAGCAGCTAAGCACAGCACTATTGTGTTTAATAAAGAAGTTTGTTTCTGACAAATGGAAGCCCAATGATAGACCAAAGGCACAGGCTGAAGAGTGCAGGCTTTTATTCCAGATTAATTAAGCCAGACGGATGGTTCTCCCCAGTTTCATTCTTGCAACTGTGGACAGATATTAGGCTGTGCTATGGGTGACAAATACAAGGCCTGTTTATCATCTCTATAGGATGTGGAAGTTGAAACCCACTCTGCAAACTTGATTGCAGTCCTCTTCCTAAGCAACACTGCAAGTCAAAGATAGATGTCTTGAGACTACAACTCCCATCAGACCCAGTCAACATGGCCAATGGTCAGCGATGACAGGAGTTTTTTGCAGAACAATATATAAACAGACTTTTAGAAGACATCTGAAGGCAGCCCTGTTTAGGGAAGCTTTTAATGTTTAATAGACTATTGTATTTTAATATTTTGTTTGAAGCCACCAGAGTGGCTGGGGAAACCCAGCCAGATGGTGGGTGGGGTATAAATATATTATTATTATTATTATTATTATTATTATTATTATTATTATTATTATTCCCCCATCTATGCTATAGGCATATTTCCATCATCCTCATTTTATTTCTGGGCAATTGAAGCTGAGAATGACTTGGCAGACCATGGCTGGATCTAGACACATCAAAAAAGCGATTCAGTTAAATGCGTTGTAAACTTCATAAAGGGTGAAAGATGGGACTCCACAGCACCATCTGGTGTCACAGTGTTATAACTCATATAAAGCGCTTTCACTTTACTAATGTAGCTGAGTCCCAAGGTTTTGTAATGAGACGGTTGCAGAGGCGGGACCTGAGGCCTGGTTTCCCAGAGTCAAGGCTGCTGGGCTTCATTGGTGCTCAGAGGGAGGTAAAGAGGCTTTTTGTTCCTGTTCCGTTCTTCACTGGTCTCATGCAGCACCATTTCCATGCACTGAAATACAGACTACTTCTCACAAGGATCTTTCTCTTTATGCAAATGGCTGTACAAATGCAGAGAACTGAATTTAAGATGGGGGGGGGGGGGAATGAGGAACTGAGAGAAACAAAATTATCAGGTTTGTCCAACCCTACTTCCAGGTTTCCCATTGCATCTCCAAATCCACATTTAAGTAAAAAGTGGCCCATGGGTCTGAAAAGCTTGAAGATGCCTGACTTATGCTGTTATGCAGCAGCTCTGAAGGGGTTCAGGCAAGGGCCTTTTGCAGCTGGTTTGAACCTGACACCTCTTGCATGTAAAACTTAGAATATTAGAATTGTAGTGCTGGAAATGTTGGACATTTTCCATATCTGGTATTGGGTCCCCGGAGCACAGATTCACACAAAGTGGCAACCAACCTTGCAGGATTCAACAGGATTTATGCATATGCAGAACAAAGGTACAGATCGATAAGCTCATAATCTGCACACCCCAGTCAGGGTGCGCCCACTTTTATACATTTGCAGAATACAATACCACCTGATTTCTGGGAAATCGAAAGTTATAGCAACTTCCTATGTCCTTACATGGGCTTGCCCCCCCCCTCCTTCATGCAATGGCCCCACCAACCTCACCACGCCATGGCAATGTGCATTCCTGAGTCTGCTTATCTCTTTACAACCTTGAAAAATAAACATTTAAGCCTGTTCCATCAATGCCAGCCTTGTTCTCCTGACGGACCTCTCCTTTCTCAGAAAGGCCGTTTGGGGGGTTTCTTATGGCCCTACAGAAGGGACACAAAGGGTCATCTAATCAAACAGCATGTTTAACTTGTTCTTCGCCACTGGGCTATAGTTCTTCCCATACCTGAGCCTGGCTTCAATCTGAATAATAATAATAATAATAATAATAATAATAATAGGATTTATAACTCATCCTTTTACCTCAAGGCCACAAGAGTCCAGTGATTTCATTTAAACAATTTAAATAACACTTAAAAATACCATTAAGATCATAGTTTTAAAAAATACTATACTGCGGAAGCGAGGAACAGCAAGGTTTTATATTACTCGTTGGCCCCCAAAGACCTAGGCAAAGAGATGCATATTGACCTGCCAAGGGAAAAACATACAATGATGGGGCCTGGTGCAGCTCAGAGGAGAGGGAGTTGCATGGCCTGGGGCCAGCACAGAGAAGGCCCTGCTTGCCACTGCCCCCTGGACCTCAGAGGGTGGTGGCACTGCTAACAGGGCCTCTCTGCTGATCTTACCACCCGGGCCAATACACATGGAAGGAGACATTTCCTCAGATATTTGGGGCCAACTCTGTTAGGGCTTTATGTGTTAAGGTGGACATCACAATCTGGGCTTATGTAAAGTGTCCCTAGGACCTTATGCAGAGTACCTTGCAGGGCCTCAGTGATCTGGAAGTCCCTCTCCTTCAGCTATGTTTGTGTAAACAGCTGGCATCCCGATTCAGTTTTTTCTTATTTATTTATTTTAAAAGCACAGTGTCAGATTTATGAATGCTAATCTTGGAATCGCCGTTGTTTTTCACTTGTGAGCATGTTAATGAATCAGAAGCCTGCCTTCCCCCCATTAATATTATCATCTAGCACTGCTAACCGACTTCAGGAAATCTCTCTGCTGATAATTGCAGCGTTCCCTCATTTGCAGATTGGGCGAGGCTGTGCCGTCATCAACATACACACCACTGTTTCTGTAAATATAGAAATTTGGGATTTGCCACTGGAAGTATTCATTACGGTTTGAAAGTAGATTAATAATGAATAGCAGTGCCATTTCTTCATTAATATTCTACAAAAGGAAAATATGTACTCATTATTCCTTTCATGAATTCAGCCCATTGAAGGTTCATAAATAATTGTGCTTCACAATTGTGTCTAATTAGTAATGAGCTTAATCCAGTGTATTGCCAAGGCCTGGAGCAAAGGATTATTCACTCTTTTTTCTTTCTTTCTCTCTCTCTCTCTCTCTCTGCAAAAAGTTCTCTCTTTTACCAAGATGGCCTGATACTGGATCTTCAAAGTCACATTGTCAAATGTTCCTAGATTCCCAATTTTGAAGCTGCTCTTCAAGAATGATTGACTCTCAGATCAAGAGGACTCCAGTGGCTTTTATATCACTTGATGGGACTATATTGATGGCATGAGAGAGGAAAGGGTGCTTTAAGAATCATTCTCTCTTCCCAAGGAACTCTGGGAGTTGTAGCTTTGTGATGGGGAAATAGGGATCTCCTAACAACTCTCAGCACCCACAAAAAACTACAGCTCCCAGGAGTCTTTGTAGGAAACCACAACTGTTTGAATTGGTATCATTGTGCTTTAAATGTTATACTGTAAACTGCCCTGTGATTCTCAGATGAAGCATGGTATCATCATCCTCATCATCATCCTCATCAGCATCATCTATGTTGTGTCTGGGGCTTAATGGCCAATCCTTCTTCCCAGGGAACTCTGGGAATTGTAGTACTCTGAAGGGAATAGCAGGTAGTCTCTTAACAACTCTCAGGACCTTTAACAAACTCGGACCTTCCAAGTGTCCCTATTTTCCAGGGACAGTCCCAGATTTACAGAAGACATCCCAGTTTCTGATTTGATCCTGGAATTCCCTGCTTTTCCTTAGTAAGGTAAAGGGACCCCTGACCATTAGGTCCAGTTGTGGCCGATTCTGGGGTTGCGGTGCTTATCTCGCTTTATTGGTCAAGGGAGCCGGCGTACAGCTTCTGGGTCATGTGGCCAGCATGACTAAGCCGCTTCTGGCGAATCAGAGCAGCACACGAAAACGCCGTTTACCTTCCCGCCGGAGCGGTACCTATTTATCTACTTGCACTTTGACGTGCTTTTGAACTGCCTGGTTGGCAGGAACAGGGACCGAGCAACAGGAGCTCACCCCGTCATGGGGATTCAAACCACCAACCTTCTGATCGGCAAGTCCTAGACTCTGTGGTTTAACCCACAGCGCCACCCGCGTCCCATTGCTTTTCCTTAGGACATCTCTATTTTCATCAGAGAAATGTTGGCAGGTATGCGATAGGGCTTTTTTCCAGCCGGAACTCGCTGGGATTCACTTCCGGCACCTCTTAGGTGGGCACCACTGCCGTTATAATAGAGCAAGAGAGCAAGTTCATGGTGAGTTCCAGCACCTCTTTTTCTAGAAAAATAGCACTGGACGTCCCTATTTTCTTCAGAGAAATGTTGGAAAGGGACATCTCTTTTTTCACTGGAGGAATCTCGGAGGGTTTGGAATCAGATGGCCCTATTTTCATTGGAGAAATGTCAGAGGGTATGCTTTCATACCATACAGTTAAGGCCCATTTAAAGCACATTGCTTTCCATTAAAGAATCCTGGGATCCATAGTTTACCCCTCACAGAGCTACAGTTCCCATCAACCATAACAAGCTATCATTATCAGGATTCTTTGGGAGGAAGCCATGTGCTTTGAATGTATGCTGTGGATATGGCCCCTGTCTGGGGCAGCAGGGAAGCTCCCACATGTCTGTGTGGGCACATCACAGACATGTGGGAGAGATAGGAGGGAGAAATTGCGAGTCAGTTTACCCTGTGTGTACAGAACATGCACACATTTTGGGGGTCAGCTTTGTGAGACAGCTGCCTTCGAGACCCTTGTGCTATTTGTTTGTTTGTTCACTTGCTTTCAATTTCATAAAATGTGTACATCGCTTCATTGTTAAAATACCTCCAGGTGCCTTTAAAAGAAACCCAATAAAATCAAACCATAAGTAAATTAGCAACAATAATTCAGGCTGTTCGAAAAATTGAAACAACAATAGACTAAAAACAGAGTGAAACTCACACCAACATTCTAAATATCTGGGAAAGCTTTCCTAAACAACAATGTTTTTTTTAGCAGGTGCCAAAAAGAGTACAGAGGGATGCGGGTGGCGCTGTGGGTTAAACCACAGAGCCTAGGACTTGCCAATCAGAAGGTCGGTGGTTCGAATCCCTGCAACGGGGTGAGCTCCCGTTGCTCGGTCCCAGCTCCTGCCAACCTAGCAGTTTGAAAGCACATCAAAATGCTAGTAGATAAATAGGTACCGCTTAGGCGGGAAGGTAAACGGCGCTTTCGTGCGCTACTCTGGTTCGCCAGAAGTGGCCTAGTTATGCTGGCCACATGACCCGGAAGCTGTATGCCGGCTCCCTCGGCCAATATTTTTTTTTTTTTTTTAAATAATATTTATTAAAATTTTCAGAAAAAAAAAGAAAATACAGAAAGCAAGAATTTACATATTTTCATATATCCTTATTTTCATATATCCGCTTTCTGGGACTCCCCCCTTCCCCCACCCCTACCATATTCCTTTTTCATATTGTTGGCTCCACAAGCTCTCAATTCTAATTAAAAACTTAATTTGTTAAACCCTTATTCGAATTTAAAATTTCTGCACTCCACATCAATACCCTTAATAAAACACAAAAAATTTCTTTCCCAAGGCCCACCCCATTTTCATTCCACAATTTCCTTTTTTTTTAATAATAAAAACTCCCCACATAATAAAAGTATCAGAAATAAGAAATAAAGAGTATAATAGATAGGACAAAGCTAATTCAAAAAAAAAGAAGTTAACAAGCCTTTGGATTATAGTTCTCCCCCCCTGTCCCCGGTTTAATTTCCCCCTGACCACCAAACCATGTTATCCGCCTGGGATTCTTACAATCCATAAATCACCTATTTCCCCCAACTCCTTGCTGGTTTTTTCTTTTCTTTTTTTTTTTTTTTTCCCTTTCATAAACATTTTTAGAACACTTAACTTCAGATCTGTAATAAAACTCCCCCCATTGTTCTTTCCAAATTGTAGTCCAGTTTTCTCTTGTTCCGCTGCTGAAACGTTCTAATTCAGAAGCTTAGTAAGTCTGCAGGGATTATTATTATTCAGGAACAAAAACTTGCGTTCAGTCCCTTCCTTTCTTCAATAGAAAATTCTATTGTCTCCTTTAGCTGAACACCCTGTAGACAAAATATTGTTTCCGTTTCGCAGCTTTCCCAGAAGATAACCAGTCCTGTAAAATTCCAATGGTGTTTTTTTCACTTACGACCATCTTTGTAATGTCCCGAAACTCCTCTAGGGGGATTGTTATAACTTTGTCTTCTCTAGTCCAAAAGTCCGATTGTTATCCATATTTTCGCCATTTTGTATCCAAGTTTTAACAAATTGTAGCAAATTGTAACAAATTTAGCCAGCAAAGTTCTCATAATAAAATCCTCTCTGCTTTCCGACTTTGACAGCTACTTTGACAGCTGTCAAAATCTCCGACTCTTTTCACCAGGCTCTCTCTTCAATCACCCCGGTTCCCAGGGGGGGGGGGGTTACGTTTCTTCTCCCTCAGTTCATCCTCCAGCACAGTTCTTATAATTCCCCATCGTGAAATTCTTAGTTTTTATCAGCAAACAAATCTTTTTGGACCTTGGTTACCCCGTCCTTGTCTTGAAAGGTTTACAATAGGGGGGGGGACTGACTTCCTTTTTGGATCCCCCCCCGCTCGTATCCAATTCAAAAAGAAATTCTTTTTTTCCTCCTTTTAAACCCAGTTTCCAAATTACTCACGGGTTGTTGTCTAAAAGTCCGAATTTTCAATAGAAGAAGTCAGCGCTCTCCGCCGGATGGCATGCGGCTGCGCTCGGCAGGGATAGCAGAGGACTCAAAGCACCACGCTTCTCCCCGGCACCCGATCCTTAGCCTTTAAAAAGGCTCCTTCACGAGTCGGGAGGGCGCTAGCGGTGCCAGCCGAGTCTCCATGTCCACGACCCTCGTGGCCGTGGTTTTTAAGGGTCCCCGCATCGCCGGTGCGGTAGGACCCAGCCCCTGCCGAGCAGACTCCCTCCGGAGCTCGGAGGGAGTCCGCCATTCGGCGATGGCGCCAACCCGGAAGTCGCTCCCTCGGCCAATAAAGCGAGATGAGCGCTGCAACCCCAGAGTTGGTCACAACTGGACCTAATGGTCAGGGGTCCCTTTACCTTTAAAAAGAGTACAGTGAAGACACCTGCCTGATACCAAGAGGCAGGGAGTTCCAAAGAACATGTCTGCAAACATGACATGAAGGCTGGAAACATTAACACCTCCATGTGGGAATTCCTTGCAGATGACCACAGTGCCTGGAGACAGACAATCAGGTTGTGCGTCCACAGCAGTGACCAGAGGAAGACCCCTAAGAGGAGAAGTAGAAGACCACTAGGAGGAGAGCAGAGAGAAGAAATGCCTTGATGTATCTGCCCCAGCTGCAGCAAAGCATGTCTTTCCTGTATCGGTCTCTACAGCCACAGCAGGTGCATTAACTCTCCAGGTTAAGGCACACTTTCCCACTGTCTCCCGAGACAGACGGATGCCAACCAATTTTATAATGATTTTTTAAAAAATATTGGAAGCCACTTTGAGTCTCACCTTGGAAGAAAGCAGGCTACAAAGCTACTACTACTGCTAATAATAATAATAATAAATGCAGCATTATTTTGTACAAGCAGATGTCTCAAGTGTCCGATCGCCTGTCCACCCAAAATTAATCAGTAAGCCTGAGTTTTCATGTACTTTTGTAAAACCTGGGATAATAGCGCCACCTCTTTCCCCCTTTTCTCCTTTTCTCCAAATGACTTTAATTCTACATTACTTTTGCTATAGCCCTTTAAACATAAGGGAACACAAAAGGAAGGTTAATTGGAATGGCTAATTAAACTTAGTGAAGTTAAAGAACTGGAACACTGGGATTTTTGTTTTGATACTTAGCAACATCTCATAACCCTAAGGACACGGACTTAGCCCATGGTCTGGTGTTTTTATAAATTGCTACGTAGCCCGGAGATCCTGAAGAGAAACAAAAGAGTTGAGCGTTGATAACAATTGATCCCCAAAGGAAAAGTAATAACAATTATGACTAACATGATTATTTGCAGCAGTTTAAAAATAAAATCTATTTCTTTGGCTTGCGGTTTCCCCCTCCCCTTTCAATTTATGGTGTGCAGCTAACAGATGAGGAAGGGAGAGCAGGCACACAACATCCCAATAAGCATCTCTGCTGCATGAATTCAGTTTGGCAGGCCAGGATGGAGCATCGTGGCCATTCTGGGGTCCAGTGTCAGAAGGCAGAATCCCAGGACAGTTCTGAGGGCCATTGCAACCTGGCAGAGCCCCTGGTTAATGCCTTCCCTGCCCTCTCCTGTTTCCCAATATTTCTCTGGTAGCTGACTTTCCAATCAATGTGAAATCATGCCAAATTCATTTCTCAGCTGTGCCAATCCAGAGCACTGTCACTACCTGCTGCTTCCTCCTGAGGATGGAAGAGAAACTCAATTCAGTTCGTCTTTAAAAATGCATTATATTAGGGAAAATTGGATTTCCAAAATGTGTATATTATGTGTGTATATGCATAAAAAACCCATGTATATTAGGAAAATTGTGTCTAAATGTGGTGGTTAGAAGATTAGATTATGTAAGTAAATATTACTTTTATTTCTTTAGAAAACAATGTGTGTGCAACGGCTGTTTTTAAGGGGGCACCAGCCAACATGGGTGATGGATTTTTTCTCAGATCTTCTGGCCCCCACAAAGCATCCACCCATTGTTTTCAGATTGTTGAGAAAATCTTCTCTGCCCTGCCTGAAAACATGGTTTTCCAACCCAATGCTTAGGGATGGCTCTCCCTTAGCGTTCAGCCAGGCATCTTGGCTGACTTGAGATCTTGGCTGAACAGCAGACATGGATATCCAGTCTTGCCTTGAGGTTGCTGGGTCTGTCAGTAGTTAGCCTGGTTACTAGGAAGGGATAGGGAGTCAAGTAGGGAGTCAAGGATAGAAATCAAGGACAGTTAGAGGCCTACTTAGGACTGAACAGCAACAGCAACCTTACGTGGTATCATTCTAAGTCCAACAGCACTTGGAGAACAGCCTCACTAACTAAACTACTAATCCACATTGTAGGGGTTTTTGACTGAACAGGGCATACATGTAAGAATTACAATAAGATCTTAGCCAAAGGGTAATACAGGGCTGTTTGTTTGTTTGTTTGTTTGAACAAAATGCAAAGTGGAATCTGGTGGTTTTCTTTCCCAAGGGCTAAAAGGCTTGCTAGCTGCCTGAAATTTGTAGATTGGGCATTGCAACAAAAAATTTAGAGCAGATGCAGAACAAAATGAAAATGTTCATCTCTGTGAGGCTTTCATTTTACCAACTGGAAAAAAGAAGTGGTGTGAAAGCCTTAACAAGGCTTAACTCCCTTCTAATACACATTCTCCCTAATTTGCCGGGAATGAGAGCCGGATCTTAGGCAACATGCTATGAATGTGCTACAATGCTTCGACATACTGGCATCGTCTAAATGACTGCAGAATGTGGTTGATTGTATATTTAAATAGATCAATCACAGGCACATAAATAATAAATAAGACAAAAAATTCTCTTTCCGTTTAACATGCAAGTCAGAATTTGGGGAGGGGGGAGCGATGAAAGATTTTGGTTTCTCTCTTTTGTGTGTGTGTGTGTGTGTGTGTGTGTGTGTGTGTTTTCCCATTTGCCAGCATTTCAGAACTAAGAGATAAAAATCGGCAAATTCTTTTTTCTTTCTTGACAAAGAACGCGAGTCAAAAACTGGGAAGCAGATGGCTGCTTATATATTTCTCTCTTTTTTTTATTTACTGCAATACTAAAGCCACCATAAAAAAGCAAAGTTGAACAGACAGAGCTAATAATATAATCATTCAAAACACCTGCAAACAGTGCAGATGGGCAATTTCTGTCTGCAAAATCATCAGCGAAAGACCGCCTTCCCATATGGGCAAATCTATCTGCCTTGGAGCATCCAAAGCTTTGTCCCTTACCTTAAGAAAACCTGCACCAAACATATGCAGTCTTTTTATAGCAGAGCAGAAGCGCCTTGGATCTGTGGGCTTATTTTTAGCTAAATATAACTTACAGTACCTATAACCTTCTGCCACCGTGCTGGGTTTGTCCACTGTTGTGCAGCAGAAGAGCAAAAAAAATCCCAGGGATTTAAAAAGCGACCAGCATCCCCCAGAAAAGCAAACAGCTTTCCTTCTCAGTCAGAGTGTTTGCAATTGGATAATGTATATTAATGAACCAGCTAGCCCATGTTTCATTCCTAAATATCTTGCAATGGAAACTATGCCAGATAGAACCAAGGTGATTTTCTTTTTTCTTTCCCCCCCAAATTGCAGAACTTTTTTTTAAATGCTAGCAGTCCTCATTTTGGATCCTGGTTGCAATTTACCTCTTCTCAAAGGACACACACACAAACAAAAAAAAACAAAACAAAAAAGGAGGGAGGCAGATGGATATGAAAGGAAGAAAGCACAGCTGGCTAAATCCAGAGATATAAACACACGAAAGGATGCTCCAGATAACCAGATAGGCTGTTGTTATGATTAAGCCCTTTTTAAAGCATTTCTTTGTCACTTATTCCACCATTCATTAAAGAAAAACCGGGTGCCATAAATGTCTCCACTCTCATCCATCAAATCCTCACAACAACCTTGCAAGGTAAGACACGTAGATAATAACTGGCCCAAGGTCACCTTCATGGCCAGATAGGATGGCCACGAAGGCAAGAGTAACTGGCTTTCTGTACCATTAATGATTCTGGAGAAATGGGAATTTAAGGAGATGCAGTAGTCGCTGGTCCATTAGGGTAAATGGGGCTCAGAGTCCATCCCTCTTCCCATGGAACACTGGGAATTTATTCATTTCTTAAAACTTATATGCCACTTGATTGTAAGAAAAAAAGTTTGCAAAAAGAATAAAACCATAAAATTATCAATAAAAACCAGTTGAAAACAGCTCCTCAAAACTGTAGCTTTATAAAATGGTAGTTCTGTGAAGGGAAGAGGTAACACAGGCATAGGCAAACTCGGGCCTCCAGATGTTTTGGGACTACAACTCCCATCATCCCTAGCTAACAGGACCAGTGGTCAGGGATGATGGGAGTTGTAGTCCCAAAGCATCTGGAGGCCTGAGTTTGCCTGTGCCTGAGATAACAACTCTCAGCGTGTTTACCTGCAATTCCCAGGATGCTTTGGGGGAACCCAGGGCTGTTAAAGAGACATGATAGTGCTTTAATGTTATCGTGCAAGTGTGGCCTGAATTTTTTGGCTACGCTATTCCCAAATTTCCAATGCTTTCAGTGGAAAAAATTTAGCCACCAACCTATCCAAATATGTATGTATGTATGCATGTTTTTATCCACATCCCTAAGCATGCTGGATTAGGCCAGTGACCCATCTAGTCCAGCATCTTGTTCACACAATGGCTAACCAAATGTCTCAAAAGGAAACTCGCAAGTTAGGACCTGAGAACAAGAGCCTTCTCCCCTCCTGCAGTTTCCATCAAGTGATATTCAGAAGCATTCACTGCCTCCAACTGTGGTGGCAGAACATAGCAATCCTGGGTAGTAGCCATTGATAGCCCTTTCCTCCATGAATTTGTCTAATCCTCTTTTAAAGCCACCTGAGTTGGTGGCCATCACTTCCTCCTGTGGGAACAAGTAGCTCTGCCATAGATAGCTGCTGAGACATGCTCAGGTCCCAAGCTGCCGTGACTGGATGTGCCACATATGATCTACTATTCTTCAGGAAACCTAAATTAGTTTTGTTTAGTTGCTATCTACACCTTTATCAAAGTGCAAAGGCAGAACCTGCAATGAACGCCTTGAGATCTTCCCCACTGAGCAATCACAGCTTTCTTGTTTGGAAGGACCTTTCCTTCAGAGTTTTCCTAGATCTCCTTGAATCTAACAATAATTTTAATAATTACAAAAGGAGGGGGGGAAGGAACCCAAGACCTTTTGCTTGATGACTGGCTGTGCTCCCCATTTTTCCTCCAAGCGAAAGTCTCCGCTTTCATGTAATACATAAAAGAGCAATATTGCTCTGATGAACTAAGACACATGAAATGTCTAATTAACATTAAAATATTGTCTCTTGTCATTAGCTTCAGTTGCGCTTTAAGTGTCGGCTTCTGAGAGACAAGAGGTTCAAGCAACAGTGACCTGGGCCATGGGGAAAGAAAAAAAAAAAGAATGAAACCCAAATAATAAATAAATAAACAATGAAGTCCAAGCGCATGCCGTGTTATACAGCATTATTTTCTTTGCTGTTGCTTAACCCAAATGGAATTTAAATATACCACCCTGAAATGAAAGAAAAACATTTTAAAACACAGACTGGGAAACCTGAGGGGAACCCTCCTGATGTTGGGGAACTCCAGAGCCCACCATCTCTGTCTGTTGGCCATGATTTTATTATTATTGTAATAATATAATATAATAATAATAATAATAATAATAATAATATCATTAGAACAGCTGGCATTGTTCCAAAACAGCAGGGCCATCCCTATTATTGGCGCCCACCTGAGAGACGCTGGAACTGAGTTCCGGCGAGTTCCGGCTGAAAAAAAAGCCCTGCCTCCCGCTGCTGGAATTTAGGCTTTTAACTGACACTGGCCACCTGAGGCGAAGGACAAGATGGCGCCCTTCCCCATTCCATATGCAGAACCCAAGGGTGAGTTCATGGTGAGTTCTGGCACCTCTCTTTTCTAGAAAAATTGCACTGGCAGAAGGTATGTCTTAAACATCTTAAAACTTCTCCAAAAGGATGGAAATACATCAAATGGTCTTTAGGCAGCCCTGTTTAGGGAAGTTTTTACTATTTAATGGTGTATTGTTTTTAACACTCGATTGGGAGCCGCCCAGATGGGAGGGGTATAAATAATAAATTATTAATATTAATATAATAAATAATAAATAACAATAAATAAATAAATTATTATTATTATTATTTAGTTCTTTTTATATGTTTTAAGCTGTCATGGGAAGGTAATACAGGTGCACAGGAAGCTGACCTATATTGAGTCAGGCCATTGGTCGCTCTAGCTCAGTATTGTCTACACTGATTGGCAGTGGCTCTCCCACATTTCAGACATTAAAATCTCTCTCAGCCCTAATTGGAAATGCCATTGGGGAATTATTATTTTTTAAGATCACTTTTTATGTGATTATTAGGCATACATTCCTTTTTGCTATATATGTTTATAGATATAGAATCTCTGCTGTTCACCACTTCAGAAACTTTCGTTAGATATCTATTTATAAATCCTCCAATTAAAAAAACCTAACATTTTTTTTTGGGGGGGGGGGAGGGATGTCTTTCCGGAGGAAGGAACCAAGAGTGCCAGTACATCTTCAAGAAGTCAAACAAGTACCATGGAGTTGACGAGCCCATATTTCAGGGAATGTGAATAATTAGATCAGAAATTTGCAGTCCAGTCTAATTTTGAAAAATGTAGACAGAGAGTACCTAAAACCATTTCTGTCCTTTGGGAGAAACACTGTGTGAGGAGCTGGCATACATGAGTGCCAGACTGAAGGCGGAGGGAACCTACTTTCCTTTGGCAGTCATCTTTTGGCAATACAAATAACCCAAGCCTAATGAACAAACTGGTCAGTCTAAAATTAAATGAACGATCTCTCATTGCCTGCATGTTCCCACCAGGATAATCACAAAAGGTGATCTGTTTCAGCAAATCAATTAGGTTCTACAAGCTGGCTTATTTACAAAGCAGGGAAGGTTCCAGCCACAATTCTCACCCCTCTCATTTGGAAGCTGGCAGTTCAGGGTTCTCTCCCCCCCCCCCTTTTTCCAAGTGAAAAGTTAGAGTGCTAAAGTGTTGTTTAATCACTCATTCCTTCCAAACAGCCTGATTCTTCCTTAAGCCAATTTTAATTTAGGCTTTGCGGCCCAGGCTTTCACTTCCTGACACTATCTGTGAAACTTGGCTAAAGCAATCAGTCCGTTTCTGCAGCAGGGAAAGGAGTGAGCGAGCAGTGCTGAGCACACATCCAGGGGACGTGTTAGCATTTGGGAGGCTGGCTGGCCTTCCCTTTGCCGGGGTGTCTGTCACTGATGATGAAATAAGCTCTTGAGCTGGACCAGCGTTGCATCTTAGCCAATGGATTTCACTTGGGCATAGGAAACGTTCATTCAGTTCCTTGTTCCTTTCTTCTTCTTAACTATATATATTTTTTTGTCTCCAAAAATATGCGTAAGAAAACAATCCTCATATATCACTACCCCCCAATGAAAGATCCCATGCATACCCAAGGTAAAGAATACAGTCAAACATTAAGCGAATTTGTCAATAGTTTAGAGTTGATTACATCAGTTAGATGTCTTCTACTTTCCATCTTACAAACAAGCTTGTTTTCTGCTGCTTTAGGGAGCGGGACCCAAAGCAATGGATTCAAGTGGCAAGAAAGGCGATTCCAAGTAAACCTTAGGAAGATCTTTTTGACTGTAAGAGATGTCTGATAGTGAAATGGATTCCCATGGACGGTGGTGGCCTCTCTTTCATTTTTTAAGCCATCTATCACAGATTCTATTGCTGTGATTCCTGCATTGCATTGCATTGGACTTGATGACCACCACGGTCCCGTCCAACTCTGCAATTCTATGATTATATAATTCTTAATAGGTTGCCCCAATGTGAACCTGGGATGCTGGTAGTGAGGGGGCAATATTGTCCTTTTCAGAGCAGTGCATAAGCATGTACCATAAAGTTTCAAAATCCTATTTGTTATTTGTGTTTCTGAGTACCCTGAGATGCTTTCTTAGTTTCACCATGAGGGCTATATTTTGTCATGTATCCCACCATGCCTCTAGAGTTCAGTTTGTAGCTGCTTTCCAATATTGTGTTGCTATATTTCTAGCTGCAGACATGAAAAAAAAGATTAGTAAGTCCTTAAATATTAAATCCTTGTGGTCATCTTTAGCCGCCAGTAGCCCTCTCCTCCATGAATTTGTCTAATCCACTTTTATAGTCATCCAACTTGGTGGCCATCACCACCTCCCATGGGAGCGAGTCCCATAGTTTAACTACGCACTGCATGAAGTCCTTTCTTTTATCTGTCCTGAATCTTCCAACATTCAGCTTCATATGATGTCCATTTCTAGTATTATGAGAAAGGGAGGATAACTTTTCTCTATCTACTTTATCCATGTTAAGTATAACCGATTTAATTCACACAGAAATAAAAAAAAATACATATGTATTAATGAAAGTTAAAATGGAAAATGGCTGAATGTGTATTGCTGAAGAGCTGGTAACATTGGGGGTTTTCCAGTGTTGTTTCCTACTGGACTCTGAGCTCCTTAACACATTAACGAATAACTGTTGGCTGTTTTCTGTTACTCTGAGCTGTTGTAGCCTCAGATCAGGTGACAAAGGCATTGGGTTGCAAATCTCCATTTTGAAAGGGAGTTGCCTTTAGTCTTTGTCTCCCAAACTCCATGGAGTGAGGATGTAAAAGAAGTTCTCCTAAAGGCTGGAATGCAGGCTGTGGAGAGAGGGAGAGAGACTTTTGCTTATAGGTCTGTTTGGATTATTTCATATTTTGTAAGATGCCTATACTGGCACAAGACATTGTATGGATATTTTGGTTGTATCTTTAAAGCTTACATTTTGTTTTTAAAGGGTTCTGTCTGTAAAAGTTTGAATGTTTTTATGGACCTGGACGATGATTCATTTCCCTAAAGAGTCAGTTCTTATGCTTCCAGTCATTTCAAACTGTGCAATATTAATACCACCAACACTCCATATTGTGTATATTTTTATAAATTTCTATCATGTTGCCTCTTACTCACCTTTTATCTAAAGTCCCCAACTCTGCAAGCTTTCTTTATAGGGGAGTCATTCCATTCTCTTGATATTTTTGGTTGCTCTTTTCTGAACCTTTTCCTAACCCTAACCAATGGTCCTCCAGAGGTTGCTGGGCTCCACCTCCCATCTTCCTTTACCATTGGCTACATTGGCTGGGTCTGATGGGTGTTGAGCCCCACAACAGCTGGAGGACCACAGTTCCCCATCCCTGTTTAAACATTACGCTGAATGCACACAGAAGAAGGGGCTCTCCCTAGTGTATGTTCAGCGCGACAGCTGAAGAGTGCTCTTATTCTACTCTTACATCATTCTCCAAGAAGGTTTAGGTTTTAGAGGCACCCAAGCACAATTCTCTCTGTGCGTGCTCCTATGGGAATTGCTCCCTGAGAAGTGGATATAGCCTTGCAACTACAGCATTGCACAGGTCCAGGCCTGCCCACCCCCAATCAGTTTAATATTTGCTAACTTACGTGGCCTGAGGTTTGCAGCCTAAGTCATCAGATTAGCTACAATGGAGTATGTATGCATATAGACAGAGAGAAAGTTCTAGCCAGCCTTACAGTCTCATTGGAAGTGATAAGAGTCAGTGTAAGCTTAACCACACAGAGATCTGTCCTCGGTGATCTGTGGGGGAATTATCAACACTGCGACATTTGTCACATCTTTTCACAGGAGATGTCATTTTTTCCTTGAGGGTGGCTTGGTTATCTTATAGAGTATGCAAACAAAGTTATAAAGTCTACAAATTAAAGCAAGGATGAACACTCTGTTCTTTGGCTAACACAATGTACAGTATTCTATACTCCCATATCAAAATTGCATCTATTTTAATATACGGTAATTACACCAGAAAGGATTTCTGTCTCAACAGATGATGAATGTCTCAGTCCTGGCACAGTATAGCACTTCATGTGGGCTTCATTGTTGCACAGTACACAAAAGAAATAGCTATTGAGCCTTGCTGGCTACCAGCAGTTGGGAGACGCTTCTTTCAGCCATTCTGGAGGTTATTAAATGCACGTACGTGTGCAGAGCAAGACTACCTTCCTTGACGATGAGCTTTTGTTAAGTGCTAACAATCTCCATGCAATTAATTGCATAGTCCCCTGTGATAGATTAGTGTTCAAGTACTGGTTGAGGACCACATATGTAAGCTTTGAGGAATTTGGATTGCTTCGGGGGTTTTTCCTCAAAACCCTAAGCAGCAACCCTGCACACATAACTGCTTAAATTCCATTGATTCTTATGGGGTTTAAGCAGCCTATATTCAGAGGGGTAGTCACATGTCAAAAGTCCTATTTGCATTTATTAATAACAAAATAATAGCCACTGGATCAGGCCAACTGCATATCTAGTCCAGCATCCTGTTCCCACAGTGGCCAACCAGATGCCTGTGGGAAACCAGCAAGCAGGACCCAAGTGTCAGAGCTCAGCCTACACCCAAGTAGGACCCTGGTAGAGACACATGCCCGACTGGCATGTTCTCTCCCTCCTGGTCAATCGTTCAGGAGCTTCAAAAGCTTTATTCAGCCCAAACATCACAGCAACCGATGCCAACCGACACTGGTACACTTAGGGATCCGCAGAGTTTGTGCATCAAGCATAACAGACCTCAGCAACTCAGCATTTTGGCTAATCTACTTTATTTACATATAAGCACACACGGAGCACTGCAACATGGCTCCCCCCCTCTCTCTAGCATTAGACAACAAAGAGAAAAAACAAAGGACAATAGTCCCACTTCACGGAACACAGTAACACAAACCTCCTGTCTCCGTCACTTCCCACTTTGTGGAGTCAAAACATATACCGTCATGTGAAAGACAACAATCCCATGACTGCAATCATGGAGCAGGAATTCTAATACCAAGCACACAATCACTCTCCCTTCCTGTGGTTTCCAGCAACTGGTATTCAGTAGCTCTTCTACTGTTGATCTCATCCAGAGCACTCTGGACCTCCTTGCACAGCTACTGCCTGTTTAGTTCTCCTCTCCAAGTATGTGTCAAGGACTTGAGACCTCTCCAGAAGGAGTATGCACTGACATTTTGTCCAATTCCATCCCCCCCCCCCCATAAAATCAGGAACCAATACTGGGCAGAAGCAAGGAGCTTTCTTCCCAATGTACTAGCTTTTCAACATGTAGAGAGATTTCTTGATGTTTCTGTGCATGAGGATGGATTCCATGGGCCTTCTGAGGTGATACTGAGTAGAGCTAAGCCAACGTCTCATGTATTTCAGTTTTCAATCTCCTGTCAAAATTTGCATGCTTGATGTAGGAGGAAATATAGGATGTTTGCACACACACACTCACAAAACCAAATATGTTTCTTTGGGTTTCATCCAAGATACTAATCACAACTCAGACAGAGCTGTACAAAAGGTTCTGCATATAGGCTGGTTTTGAAGACTCTGGGGTAACGGGCAGTCCCCAAGCTGGCCCAAGGCCTCGTTATTGAGCTTCCCAGAGCCTGAAAAACCAGCTTTTCTGGGAACAGCCTGAGCTTTGATTAATATCCGGGAATTGAACAAAAGCAGACAATGCTCAAGGATACATCAGAGACGCAGGAGAGATTGCAATAGAAACAAAAGCAAAACTGACCCTCTAGCACAGCTGCACAAGTGGATTATACTGCAAATATTGCTGAACAATTGAATGGGCCAGCCCTACCATTAGGCAGAGTCAAGTAGCAGATCCGGGGGGGGGGGGCGTAACAGAGCAACGGCAGCAGACCTACAGCTGTTCCCTCTGAGTCCTTTCCCTATTCTCCTCTTTTGGAGGACAGAGCTGTGGGTAACACATGGCCTGCCCTTAGCCCCCTAATCTAGCCCCCTGCCCTCACGCGTGGTTGAGGACACCGATTGCTGTCATTGAAACAAAGGTACAATTGCCAGCTCAGTTAGTTTCAGTTTCTGTGTGGAATGGGAAATATACCAAAGTGAGCAAGAGGCAACATGTTACAGGTGTATAAATTTATGCATGGAATGGGGGAAGTGGGTTGAGAAAAGCTGAATTCATGAAGCTGAATTCTGGAAGATTCAGGACAGATAAAGGGGAGTACTTCTTTACCTAATGCATAGTTAAACTACGAAATTTACTCCCACAGCAAGCAGTGATGGCCACCAACCGAGATAGGATTGAGGATAGAGCAAATTCATGGAGGAGAGGGCTATTGATGGAGGTAGCAATGCTTCTGAATGCAAGTTGCTGAAAACCACAGGAAGGGAGGGTGCTCTAGTGCTCGAATCCTGCTTGCTGGTTTCCCACACGCATATGGTTGGCAACCGTGAAAAGAGGATACTGGGACTAGATGGGCCTTTTTGCCCAATCCAGCAACTTCTTTATGCATTCTTACCATATTGCCCTTCACCCCAGACTACTAAATGTTTTGGACCGGCCTTGATAGGCTAAGATGGTTTTATAGTATGGACTCTTTTCTGTCCCTTAAGAGTAATTGCTGATTAATTTATTTGGTCCCGAAGACAGACATTTTGGAAGCAAACTGCATTTCTGCATCTAAGCCTCCCCACCCACCCAAGAACATATTCCCATCCTCTTCTTTATTCACTACACAATGAACTGAGTCAAATGACAACAGAGAAAACTAAAATCAGGAGGAGCAGCACTCACATTGCCTACAGCAACAGGAAACTGACGGGTGATGTGATAATGACAGACAGATCCTTATTCCCATTCTAGAGC
>NC_138033.1:60492101-60674797 GCF_964106645.2 Podarcis pityusensis | reverse complement strand
TTTTTGCAAAGCAATTTCCTTTAAGAGAATGCATTTTTGCATGTTTTTCACATGCACATATTTCTATGCAAGCTATATGCATTATTTGGATGGAGAATTGTGAATATTAGGAAATGACTGTGTTTAATTGACAATCTTGGGATCTGTTTTATTTCTGTAAGCTGCTTAGAGTTTCTATTTATGATCAAGCAGTGTATAAATGTTGTTAAATAAAATATGTCATGGACTAACTATGTCTTAACCAACCCACACTCAGTGTGTAACCTTGGACTAATTGATATCTGTACTAATTAAATATCTCAGCTTGCTCTACCTTACAGGGTTATTGTAAGGGTGAAATTGGTTAACTTCCACCCTCAACAACTTGAAGGATTCAAGTCTTGCTATATAAATAACATTTCTTCCACTGGTAGGTCATTGTGCCAGCTTATAGTCCTTTGGTTCATTGTGGAATTAATAGATTGTGAATTAATAGATTGCCCCATCAGCAACACATTCATAGCACCCCCAAACAGACCCTGCTTTGGGCTTTTATCCTACAGATAAAACTTAAGATTTCATAGACGGGTCAAATGACATTTAAGTTTTGTTGATGGGATAGAAATGAAATCATCAAGAAACAGCAGCTTTCTTTCTTTCTTTTTCAATGCAATATAAAAATGAATTGCAGTGGTTTCAGGTGTAGGTCAGATACACGTTTATTCCAAATAAATCTTAGGTACAGTTCAAAAGATGCCTCTGATGTTTGAAATGAAAGGATGTCTGTCATCTTTCCCTCTCTCCCTCGCCCTTGTATTTTATTACAGTATATGCTTCCCCCCTCAAACAATGGATCCCCAGCCAGGAAGTGAAAGCTATTGTCAGACTAAGCAGAGCCATGTGTGGAGAGCTGAAATGCATGCAGCGAAGGGATCCATCTACATAGAAAACTGGATAAATAAGAGATGGAGTAGAAAAAAAGAAGGCAGGAGAGGAGTTATAGGAAATTGCTAGCCACCCACAGTCTGGATGAAGACATGAGGCAGGCATTGGGTTGAAGGTCACAACTTTATTTTGACATCCTGGGCCTGCCAGTTGCTGGAAACCACAGGAAATGTGAGTTGAGCTACCAATGGCTACCATCCTTGATAGGTTCTACCTCCACTGTGGGAAGCAGTAATGCTTCTGAATTCCACCGGCTGGAAGACACAGAAGGGAAGAGTGCTGTTGAACTCAGGTCATCCTTGTAGGCTTCCCATAAGCATCTGGTCCCTGTCCCCCACACATTTTATACTTCCTTGTAGAAGTCCTTCTTCAGACAGGGCAAAGGAAACCCCGGCACTCGTTCCCACAAGAGGCCACCAATCTAGATGGCTTTGGACAAATTCATGGAAGAGAAGGCTATCAATGGCTCCTAGCCATGATGGCTCTGCTCTGCCTCCACAGTTGGAGGTAGCAATGCTTCTGAACACCGGTTGCTGGAAACCACAGAGAGGGAGAGTGCGCTTTTGCTTGGGTCCTGCTTGAGGGTTGCCCAATTGGGGAATCTGGTTGGCCACTGTGAGAGCAGGATGTTGGACTAGATGGGCCATTGCCCTGTGCAGAGAACTCTTCTTATCTTCTTTAGATCAGTGGCTCTCAAACATTTGTGGCTCCCAAACATTTGGGGGCCATCCTCCCCCTTGGTGCCATAAACTCACCTCAATGCCCCCCCCCATCCTACAGTATAAAAAGCATTCTTCAGAATAGTGGTTTGCATGATCCACTAAGGAAGTAATAGCACAATAACATTCAAAACCGTAACAATTCTTTGCTCATTTATTCAAAACCCAATGGAAACTATTTATTGTAATTAATTCCACAAAACGGATGACGTGATCCTGTGATACCTGCTTTTCAAAGCTGTATAGCCATTGATACCTTCCGCTCTCCCTGCAACCCCTTGTCCCAGGTAATCCCACCGGTCCCCTGGGGGTACTACCACCCATTTCGAGAACCACTGCTTTGAATGTGTGATGTGCATATGACCTTGTAGCAATCAGAGATGTATGATGCAGCCACAATGGGGGACTTCCCACTGCTCCCCACCTTTTGTCTCCCTAGGTATGATCAGCTGTGGGGGTTGGAGAAGTTGCTGAGCTGCCATTTCCCAACTGCATCTCTTTGCCTTCTTCCAGCCTGAACATCCCATCCCGCGGTCCCAGCGGTGCACAAGCTCCCCTCCTTGGCTGGGCTTGGTTCCTGCACCCCGTCTCTCAATACTCCTCAGCCTGCATGTGTTAAGCAGTGCTGAAAATTAGCCTTCTCTCTGTGAATGGCAGAACGGCATTAAGGGTATGCCTCTTTCCATCCAGACAGAAAACTTACAATGAGGATGAATTTGTAATTACACACATGTCAGAATAGAGAGCATGATATTTTGCAGGGTCTTTATTGAACATTGCTTTAGAATATATTTTTTTTCCCTTGTAGGAAAAAAGAAAGAAAGAAAAGAGAGCCTTATTGTACATCATCTTTGTCATGGGACTTTTGTAAATTTTGTCCAACTATGTGTGTGTGTGTGTGTGTGTGTGTGTGTGTGTGTGTGTTTTCCATGTTTCCCTGACACAGAACTTGCCGACAAGCTGCTATTCTATGATTGATGTACTTATTTCTACTAAACTACCCCTAACCAAGCATATCATTTTTATACAGTACGTGTATATTCAATTTCCTACAGTTTTGACTACTAAACTGTCTCAGTGGTGGAACAAATACATTGAGCAGGTTATGAAGGTCTCGATGAATTCATGCAATCACCTGGATAAAGAAATGGAACTCAGGTACTTTTCATTGATGGCTATGGCTTTGGCACATAAGGTCCTCTTTTTTATAAAGCTAGGTACAGACAAAAGCAGGAGGGCGTTATGTGTGCCCCCCCGACAACTTGAAGGCAACGTAATAAAGATTCATTACGTGTAGCACTAACCATTTTTTTTGTTAAAAATAATAATAATATCTGTTTCATTATATAATATCTGTTTGAACAGGCTCTGTGGATTATTGTGGCACTTTTAAAAAAACCCCGCAAAGTCTACTTGATCAAAGACCATGGAGGAATGTTTTCTTAAAAGGAACAGGTAAGTTCACAGACAATACTAGATATCTTCTGGGGCTTCAGGCTACCATGCACAGCCATTTTGCACACTGATTCAGGTGATCTGGTTGACATCATTCACTTGGAAAGAAGGATGGAAGGAAGGAAGGAAGGAAGGAAGGAAGGAAGGAAGGAGCAACAACATAGCAACAACTGCTCAGATAACAAATAACGCTAGACAAGTCTCTGGAAATAATCCTTCTAGTTCCAAGTAGTTAATTGCCTCCTTATTCTTACTGCCACCCATTGGAATTTGGTGATTATCAATGATGCCTATGGGAGAGCCATCTCTCAGCAAGTATTTAATATAGAATTGGCCTGATCTTTCCTGGTAGTCTTTGCCATAACATTTTTATGACCAGGTATTATTATTATTATTATGCGTTTCACCTCCCCAGTCCATGTCCTTTGGGCTTTCCAAAGGAAGGAGATACTTCTGAGCAAATGCCAACCCTTATCTCCCTAAGAGAAAATAAAGAGGGAAAGGGAAATGTCTTCTCCGTCGAATGCCATTTTCTGCTCTTCTCTCCCCAACGCATGCCAAATCATGGCATCTGTTCCTGCTGTTCTTTAGTTCTCCCATCCAGCGTGTTTTTCAACTTCCTAGGAACATTTGTGGTTCTTAAATCCAAAGGTCATGTTTAACATTAGAGGGGTGTTTTTTTGGGTGGAGAAGAAGAAGGCAGCGGATGTGTGTGTGAGAGAGATGGGGTCTGTTTCTGTTGGAAAACGGTTGGCTTGGCTCTTGTTGTTTTTTCTCCCCTCAATTCCTTTCTTAGCTGTTCATTAGCTTTTACATCTGATGGGTTTTCTAACATTTCAGCACAGAGCACTGCAAGTTTCAGCTTCATACAGTGTGGTTGTGGGGTCAACAAGGGTTAAAAAGGTTTGCCACCCTCTTGTCAGTTGTGTCTGTGAATGCTGCAAGGAGGAGAGTCGTCTCACGCAGTCACAGCATGGAGAAGGAGGCACTTTTGTCAGAGGCCAGGAGAAAATTCAGGCTGCATCCAAACCCCACTAGCTTTCTTCTAAACAAAGGCTCTTACAGTAAATACTCAAAAATCTCTTGAATTATATATGACAGTTTTATGCAGAGATACAGTGAGCTTAAGCCACCAAATTCCTCCTCTCCTTTCTTCTTCGGTGTTCAAACTGCGAATCCAGACCTCAAATGCTAGTAAGGTAACCTTTTTCTTTTTCTCTCTCTCTTTTTTTTTTTTTTTTTTTTTGAGGCTGTTGATTTATGGTATGCAGTGTAGGCTGTGATCCTAGACCCACTCACCTAGAAGGGAGCCAAACCATTAAGAGCCTGGTTCTCACTATCCAACACACATTGCACACATAGACCAACAAACTACGGTTTCCAGAGTTCTTTGAGCACTATCATAGTGCTTTAAATGTGTGGTGCAAATGTGGCCATTGTGTTATTCTGAGGCAGTATAACACACACACTCTCTCTTTGTGTGTGTGTGTGTGTGTGTGTGTGTGTGTGTATGAGAGAGAGAGAGAGAGAGAGAGAGAGAGAGAGAGAGAGAGAGAGAGAAGGATGTTGGGTGCTGAGTTATTTTTGCCTCAGGAGAATCTCAGGTCCTTAGACCAAATACCTGGCTTCTCTATCTGGCCCTTGGGAGTCTTCCCAGGCCATGCCTCCTCACCAGGCCATGCCCCTCCCCCTAGGCCACACCCCTCACTGGCCCAACCCCACACCTTCTTCCAGTTTCTTTACCTGGATGAAATGTGTCCTTGAACAGTAATAATGCCTCTTGGGAAAGCGCTTGTGTGCTTGGACGCCGGCCTACTGTCCCAAGCTAAGAATCACATCCGCTGCCCCACTCATCACTGCAATATGGCCCCTGGAACAGAAGGGAATGTGGCCCTCTGACTGAAAAACCTTCACCACTCCTGCTTTCATCCTTTTCAGGTATTCTGTTTGCATGTCAAGCAGATGCAGGGGACAGGCTGTGTTGAGACGTTCCACCTCTCCATTGTGTTTCCCTCGCCCTAGTGCAGAAAAAGATGGAGAAGCCCTTCAGAAAGAAATACTGCAATCTTCCTTCCTTCCTTCCTTCCTTCCTTCCTTCCTTCCTTCCTTCCTTCCTTTCTTGTGGAGGGCGAGAGAATGAAAAGCACCTTCTGATAAATTTCAGCTCAGCTCCAGGCAGTACAGTGGGATGTCAAGCAGCTGAGAAGCTGGCTGTTGTCTCTCCGATTGGTTGGCTATGTCGCAACTGGTGTAGGTAGAACATCACAGGAGCTTGTTGGATCAGACCAGTGGCCCATCTAGTTCAGCACCCTTTTCTCAGAGTGGCTGAACTGTTGCCTATGGGAACCCAACAAGCAGGATTTGAGCACAAGAGCAACTCTTCCCTCCTGTGGCTCCCAGAATTGTTTGGTTTTGTGTATGTTACATATATAGTGCCTTTTTGAAAAGAAATGCTGGGTGGAGGGGGATAATCGTATGTGAAAAGCTTATAATGTTGTTTTTTAATTAAAAAAAGAAAGAAAGACTGACTAGGTTTGAGAATGGATTATTCCACCAAAGACTCCCTTTCTTAGGCCCTGCAGCCTAGCAATGTCTACCTTTGGACACAAGCATTGTGTTCAGAACTACAGGTCTTGAACCCTTCCTCCTAATACCCTGCAGCTCTCCCTTGGACCAAACAAAAGCCAGATGCTATTTCTGCCTGCAAGGTTAATCTTAGTACATTTGTTCTCAATTGCATATAAATCTCAGCAACGTACATATGTGTGTGTTTTTGAAAGTATATTTGTTATAAGTTGTAAAGCACCTTAGGATGCAACATCTGAAAGGACCTGTAAAGGGACATTGGAGCACTCTGCAATTTTTATATTTCATTGTGCAACAATTGTACATTGACTATTGAGGAGCCAAACCTATTATATATTTGAAGAGAGTAACCTGGGAAATTATTTCAATAATGTTTTGCCGTTTCCATAATGATCGGAAACAGTAGTTGAGATGCACAGGAACAGTATGTGTATTTATACACACACACCACTAGATAATTGATGTGAGCTCCTTCCTCTCATTATAACAAGAAAAAGACTTAAGAAGAATATGAGACATACGTCTTTTGTAACATATTTTGAAAGAATTTGCTTCCTGTTAGGTGTATTGAATTTTTCAAACCTCCATATATTTATGGCGAAGTGTAACAAATTACTTATAGCTCACAAAAGCTTATGGCATACGATTACCCTTAATTAATGGGTAAGTGCAAGCCTTTATTATTCAATGAAACTAATTTATTATCTTAATTCTCTGATGTTCTGTCCCACGTTTCTATCGAAACCATTGTTTGCACCATGGAAACCAGCTGCCACCATATGTAGGGGGGTCTCTTTTTATGACCCACACCACCTAATTAGATGGCATTGTTCTTTCAAAACTACCACCCCAAGAGAGGTGAACCATCATGCTGTAGCTTCCGTTGGCGACCGGTGAGGCAAAGCCCTCACTGGTGTTCCTGTGTCTGTAGTTGCAAGAATACCCTTCTCCTCTCCTGTGCATTCATACAACTCTATTATTTTCCTCTCCGTTATTTTCTCCTTGATGCTTTTGTGCGTACCTCTCTCCCCCGCACACACACCTTTTTTCCTCTGAGCAGCGGCACAGTCGCCTTACCTGTCCCCTTGTCTCTTCTATTAGGCTCAGCTAGTTAACTGAAAGCAAGTGAAAAGAGCTGAAAGCTAGTGGGTGTCTGAGCTGCCTAGCCGAGAGTTTCCCCAGCTAATTGCCAGTCCTAATAGGCACCATTAGCCGCTACAAGCCCTTTGAGATGGCCCTGGGCTCCTCTCAGGTAACAGCCATCACCAGATAAAGGCTGAAATATGCTCCATTTAGAGAGACACTTGCAGACAGGGATGTCACAGGCTGCCAATTATGTTCTGCCTGTACACAGTCACTTCCAAGCAGTAGGCAAGACACATACATCGGGAGCTAAAGGGACGAGCTCTGTACTATCTTGAACTACAAACGTGCAGGGCTTATGGGGACGCACCCCCTTTTCGAATTAGGCCACATCAAGTTTCAATTATCGCCTCCTTTGTTATCTCCCGACTGGCGACGCAGCTCAAAGCACCATCAATGTGGCAAAGCCCCAGAGAATTCCATGGAGCAATGCAATGCCTGCACATTCTGATCTGCTCTTGTGGAAGCTGCAGAAGCAGGAACACAACCATCACAACTTGTCTGGCATGGCATAAGAGACCCATTCCTCTAAGGGAGGGGGAAAGGGAAAAAATAATAATCCATGGGTTTTAGTCTGGTGGAATTTTGGCTGGCGGTAAGATTAGTCTGGTGGTATGTTTCAGGAGTGGGAAAAGAATTGTAAGCAGAGCCTTCACGGCACTTTTTTAAAAGCAGAATTCAAATCAAATTGTAAGGTGGGAAAAACTATTTGTCAACTGAAACATCTGTAGAAAGCCAAAGAAGGTTCAACCAGAAAAGAAAAAGATATTTCAGTTGGAGGATCACCACATCTCTAAACTAATGAATGAATTAAGCCACACAGGCTGAATTTGCGCAGTCAATACATCTTCATGATAAAAATATATAAAATTATGCATGGCATAGAGAAAGTGGATAGAGAAAAGTCCCCCCCCCCATAACACTAGAACTCATCAACATCCAATGCAGCTGAGTGTTTCAGGACAGAAAAAAGAAAATCCTTCCTCACACAGCACATAGTTAAATGATGGAACTCGCTCTCACAGGAGACAATGATGGCCACCAACTTGGATGGCCTTAAAAGAGGATTGGAAAAAACCATGGAAGAGAAAGCTATTTGATGGCTACTAGTCAAAATGACTATGATCTGCCTCCATGGTTGAAAGTGGTAATGTCTCTGAATACCAGTAACTGGAAACCACAGTTGGGGGAGAGGGTTGTTGTTCTTGGGTCCTGCTTGTGGGATTCCCATTGTGGCATCTGGCTGGCCACTGTGAGAACAGGATGCTGGACTAGATGGACCAGCAAGGCTCTTATGTTCTTATGCTCATTGTTCATGTATTTTTATTAGTATCCTTGTTCACAGATATTTTCATAGATATCTTCATCCATATGAAGTTGATCCCATGGCCATAACGAAGCATGAACAACTGCTCTGTAAAGATGACCTGCTCACAGTTATATGCCAGTGGTTCATCCCATTTCATAGATTCACATAGGCATTTCCTCAATATCACCATACCACAAAGATTAAGCTTGCTGATGTTCATCTGCAGGAAGTACCATGTGCTGTGATATGGTTAGATGCCATTGCTGTATTTGTCATGACATTGAGCTGCATGGGAATCCTGTCAATTAATACAGCTGCCTGAACCTGTGCTTCTTGTTGGCATCAAGGTATCTGCATGGAAGGTATTATTCACCACCACATTCACATGCAATACCTATGTCTGAAATCATGTGATTCATTCAATACAATCTAAGTCTACAGCAGCAGTAAAATCCAAAGTTGGGTCCAAGTGGCACCACACTGTCTGAAAAAGGGGCTAAATACCTCTTCTGATGCTCTGGGCAGTATCCCATGCTAGTCTTACTCAGTGTAGATCCATCAAAGTTAATGGGAATCACTAGCCTATTAATTTCAATGGGTCTCTTCTTGGTTGGCTTCAAGCCTCAGAGTTCAGCTAGACACCAAAGTCACACAATCCAGTGAAGACGCAATCCGGCATGGTCAAAGTAAAATACTCTGTGGAACAAGTGCCAACTATGTCTTTATACAAATGAGACTGACGATCAATCTAGCACTGTTTTAGCAGAAAGGCTGCAGCATGCTCATATCTTGGAAGAGAGTATTATTTTTCAATCTTTAAAGAAACTTCACTCACACCAAACAGAAAATCTTGGAAACCCTACAGCAAGAAGTCTGGGTCCACTGCCAACAATATTTTCCCTAAGATTGTCAGAAATCATACCTACATCATGAAATATACAGAGTGTTTTATTTTAAAACTGTTTATTACCCTACATTCGCCATATGGTAGTGATGAGACAGTCTTGGTTCCTCTGCAATGCCAGACTCGCAGTACCCATCATAACAGATTCAGAGGAAACAGACGAGAGTTCAGCAGAGGAATATTTCACTTGGTTGATGGGGAATACTCAAAGAATGAAGACTCAACAGCCTTGACTTAGCAAGGGATTAAAATGACCAAGGGTCTAGAAACCAAGCCTTATGAGAAGTGGTTGAGGGTGTTGGACTTGGTGATCCCAGGGTCCCTTTGAACCCTGCAATTCAACAATTCTATAATCCATCAGTGCCAGATCCATACCTTCAGTGCTTCTCCTTTCTTCCCTGACTTTGCCACTTTCTGAATCTTCTGGGACCAATCACCACAACTACCTGGCCCCAAAGGACAAGTGAGAGGAAGGGCAGCAGTGCTTGCTATTCCTTTTCAATCCCCCATGTCTCCCTGGGTCCCTGCCACTGGGCAAGAAGGAGAAAGCAGAAATGGGAATAGCTTGAGCAGCAGTAGCAGCAGGACCAGGGAGCTGTGTTGGTCACCACTGGACCTCCACATGAAGGAAGGCACACAGCAATGTCCACCATTGGTGCCAGAACTGGGGTTTTCATAGAAGCAGAGGTGATATTTACTTGCAGGCTGACCTGTCTGTTCTTTGAATTGGTTGTGGCTTTTTTTCTTGCTAACCTGGCATTGCAGGAAGTGCCATGTCAAGCATTGTCAAGGGTCCACTGGTAGAGAAGGAGTCATTTGCAGTTCCATATTACCAAGTTACAATCAAAGTCTCAGTTTAATATAGCATAGCAGTTAACACAGCCCTAGTTACTGCACAAAGACATGCCCTATGGATTAAAATAAGGACAACACTCCTAAGAAACAAAGGTCTGATTATTTATTTTTTACTTACCTTTGTTGCACTTCTGGGGATTTCCCTCGTGTGTTTGCTGTTTATGATTTGTAGCCTTGCATTTTACAAAATTATATATATATATATATATATATATATATATATATATATATATATATAACATGAACCAGAATAATTCATTGATGTATATAGGACAAGTCTCACATAGTTACTTGATGATAGTTCTCAATATGAGTGGAGAGCAAAGACATTTGAGAAATAACCAAATCCTCTTTCCCTACTTTCAAAAACTTTTTTTCCATGAGATTATTTTTTATCCCAAACATCTTTTATTCAAAAACCCTGTTAGTTGTTTTCCCCCCCACTAGAGAGTTTAGCCCCCCTTGCTTCATTAATCTTGTCTCCCGGATCCTTCCATTGTTTTCAAACCATTTAGGGGGCTTTGTTCCATATCTAGCATCACTGATGAGAACAAATCTATCTTTGATTAAATGAATCAGATAGACGTGAGATAAAGGGAAACAGATTCTTGAGATGCTTCTGGCATTACAAAATACCTTTGCAACTGCCCATCTGACTCCTCTGAGGACAACATCAAAGCCTATGATTGTGCATGAGAAAGTAGAGGAAAATGGCATGGCAGGCACAAAATGGTACCTAGACAAAGGCAATTGGGGATTTGAGGCCCTCGGCTTATAACACCTGCTTTCTACATCACATAGATTCTTACATTCAACTCTTGATGTTTTGATGGCAAAGGTGAGACCAGGACAGCAGTTCCCAAAGTGAGTGGAAACCAGTGTGATTACTTAGGAGCAAGGAGGCATCAGCGTCCTTGGAGGTGTACCTGGAGGTGTAAATGACTATCAGACTTTGAAAAGCTATTATCACTGGATCAAGGCAATAAGTTTTGTTGAATTGATTAAACTAAATAGTTTTAAATGGGTTTTGAATAAACGTGCAATGAATTGTTACTGTTTTGAACATCATTGTGTTATTAGCTTCCTTTGTGGGTCATGCAAACTGCTATTCTGAAAAATGTTTTTTACAGGGTGGGGTAGGGGGCACTGGGGATGAGTTTATGGAGCCAAGGGGGCAGTGCCCCAGGAAACCTCAGGAATCGCTAGGCTAGGAGAACCTGTGGCCATCCAGATCTTTTTGGACTCTGACTCAAAACAGCCCCATTGCCAATGGTCAGGGATGGTGGTTGGTGAAATCCAACAACATCTGAAAGGCACCATGTTGGGAATCAGAGCTTCTCTGACCATGCCTCACATTATTAATGCTCTCCCAGTGGCTTATACTTATGATGTGAAAGCACGGAACAACCTGGTTCTGCCATTTCGTCCTTCCCATATTTCAATCCACTTGTATTTCTACATATAAATTTAAACCAGAGTTCTGTTTTCCTGTGGTCACTCTCTAACCCCTAACTCAAGATTACTTATGTGACAATCTGTGGGTCGCCATTGCATAGAATGCCCTTTCTTCCGATTCCTTCTCTGGGGCACCTGATGCTCATTAGAAAGACTTGAGCGCCTTGGGAAAAGTATATTCCCCATGAAACCCACCACCGGGGACACTATCATTGCAATATCTCAGGTGCCAGGGAAAGAGGTAGACTGCTTTATATCAGGAGTCTGGAAATAAGCAGAAGGGATAGCACTCAGTTTGAGACACAGATACACATTAGAACCAGGGCAAATTCATATCCTGAGTTAAAAAATCCTATCATTGAAAGCCCCCCTCCTCAGTCTTCACATAGAGCCTTTAACCTCTGTTAAAAGTGAATCAGAAGCCCACAAGCACATTTGGCTGTTGAGATATGGGCAAGAGCAAGAGATTTTGTTAGGCTTTCTTACTGTAGTGTGTGTTACCAGACTCTGTGCATTAAGCATGCACATACACTGAGTTGGGAGTCGGAGGGAACCTCTGTAGCATTTTCATTTCCTACAAGCTGCAATTCCTATGAACAATAATTATAAGACACATGAAATATACAAGAGCAGCTGAGCATATTTCAGTCAGCAGTCCAGGAAAGTCCTCAAGTATGCATGTCCACACTCTGAAAAGAGAGTGCCTTCAAGTATTAAATTAGCAAAGCGAATAGATATGCATTTTTGTATTTCATTTTTACAGATGCATTTGCAACCAAATTAGCAACTGGATTTTCTCCAATATAAATAAGAAAACCCCTTGCACTTACCTATTAATTAAGAATAATGTTATGCCATAAGCTTTTGTGGTGTAATTTGTAACTCTTCACTCTAATAAATATGGAGCTGATTAAAATTTCAGTGCATCCTATATGCCATAAATTCATAGCACACGGTGTATTGGCCAACATCCATTCACTTTATACAGCCCTTTCCCCAATGAATTTCATTCAAGGAGAACAGGGGTGTGCAAATTAAGGATGCTGTATTAAGTGGTTTCTGGGTGGCAATTTTGGAGCAGCAGCAACACCATTATAGAAAATGAAGTCTAAAGTGTATTCTGAGCACCATAGCCTGACCACATGCTTCTGAGTTGGGCTGAGAAGAGCTGCAATGTGGCAATGCAAACGTTTAGAGGGTTGTGGTACTTGTGCGCCACTACCTAAAAAGAAGAAAGACATCACTGAAAAAGAGTGCCCATGTTTGCAGTAATGTTGCACATGTAAATGTATGTGTAGAGATGCAAATTTAGAAATAGTGGGCTGTGTGCAACACAGGAGATCATATGCCAGAGGACAGGTCAGTTTCAATAAGAACATGCATAAGCATATAAGAAGAGTCTGCCGGATCAGACCAATGGCCCATCTAGTTCAGCATCCTGTTCTCACACAGCAGCCAACCAGATGCCAAAGGGAAACCTCCAAGGAGGACCCAAGCACAAAACACCCCTACTACCCCTGTGGTTTCCAACAACTGGAATTAAAATTGCTACTAGCCATCATGACTAGTACCCTTTGAACACAGTCGCCACCTCCATTGTTCTGTGTCACCCTCTTTTCAAGCCATACAAGTTGCTGGCTATCACTGCCTTCTGTGGGAGTGAGTTCCATAGTTTAACTATGCACTCTGTGAAGAAGTACTTTCTTTTGCCTGTCTTGAATCTTCCAACATTCAGCTTCGCTGGATGCCCATGAATTCTGGTGTTACGAGAGAAGGAGAAAATATCTTTTCTCTACCCACTTTCTCCATGTGATACATAGTTTTATAAACTGTTATCATGTAGCCTCTTACTCTCCTTTTTCTCTAAACCAGGCATAGCCAAACTTGGCCTTCCAGCTGTTTTGGGACTACAGTTCCCATCATCCCTGACCACTGGTCCTGTTAGCTAGGGATGATGGGAGTTGTAGTCCCAAAACAGCTAGAGGGCCAAGTCTGGCCATGCCTGCTTTAAACTAAAATGTTCAGAGCAACAGTTGCACTAGTGGAATCTCCTTGTGCAACAGATTGCATGACAGAGTTACCAGCAAACGGCTTCCAAATTCTCTTGCACAATGACATTCCGCTTGTGCAAAACATTTTGCCCCAAAGAACAAGTACACCACTTCAACTTAGCCATGAGCATACGAGTAGGGCTGCATTAGCTCCTCTTTCATCTGAAGGAACCTAATACATTTTAAATGCTCATTAAAAACTATTTATATTTTAACTCTGGTAATCATGGTTTTTTCTTTTCTTTTTTTTTGGAGGTGTGGGGGTCATGGAAGTCTGCGTTGCCCTGTTTAGAATGACTGGGAGAGGGATGTGAGGAATACGTTTCTTGGGCTAACCAAGACATTCATTGAGGGAGACATCAGGGAAAGCTCACACCTCCTCTTGCCAGTCTTTGAATCTCCCTGGGGAAGCCTGTCTCACTCTTCAGGCTCCCAAGCAATGGCATTCTGAAAGGCAATGTCAATTGTATGAAACACTCCTGCCTTTAAAGCTAAGGTTTCTACACTTTCAGAGAGTGAGACAGAGAGAGAGAGACCGACAACCAACAGATGCAATTTAACAGGGGGTGAAACCAAACCACTTAACTTCTTACGACAATGTAGCATTCAATATTACGAGCTGGAGCACGAGGTTGCTTTAATTGAGTATGAGATGCATAGTCTTCTGAATGATCAAAATTCAATTGTAACAGTATTTTTTGGTGACACGTGTAGCACTTTTCAGATTTGCTGGAGGTCTCTTGTCATTGTACACTCAGAAAGAGCAAAACAGGTTAAGGATGATCCAGTAAAGAGCAGTCGCAGCAGGTTATACAAATCTGACTTAGAGTCAGAATATTGGTTCATCTCACACAGTATTGTATCTAACAGCAGTGGGGCCCATCTAGTCCAGCATCCTGTTCCCACAGTGGCCAATGAGATTCACTAATGGGAACAAGCAAGACCTGAGTACAAGAGGACTCTCCTCTCTTGTGGTTTCCAGAAACTGGCATTTGGAAACATCACTGGCTCCAGCTGCACAGCAAAACAGAGCCATCATGGCTAGTAACCCCTACCATTTACTGTATGAGAGCTAATGCTATGTATGGATGTCAAGAAAGTTAAGCAAGGTGATCCTTTTCGGGGCATGAAAAATATCAATGATTTGGGTAGGGTGGGAGGAAACACTGGCTCTACTTAAACAGGTGGGCTTTTTATTTTTTGACATTTGTCTAGGTCATCAAGTAGCAGTTCTCTTAATGCCTTCTTGGTGCAAGTCAAGGAAACATCCTAGCAACTGTTCAAGGTTGGACAGGCGAGTTCATAAAATGCATATCCGTGACTCATAGCAACCTGTGTCCCACAAATCCCCTATTTTATGTCTTACATCCTTGCCTTCTTGAACTTAGATCTTATCACCTACCACAAACAAAGGCAGTATCTGAAATGGTCAATACCTGGACTCTGAGCAGCAGGCCAGCTGCAGGCATCATTAGGGATGTGGTAGATAGATATCACCTTGTCCTGGGAAGAGCCATGAACAAATTATCTTATATGCTGTTATCTCTCGGGCACCATGGAGCTCAAAGTGTTGTCGTTCAGATAAGAGACAGAAGTCAGGGCTTTGCCATTAAATTTCCAGGGCAGTTTTTGGAGAACAGGAAGAAGGATGTGATGCTCAATCTCCCATCTACTTATCTCAGATCCACTTGAGCTTTCCTTAACTTTGCAAGAAATACAGCAATCAATGTCCTGTTAAGCACTTGCCCTCCCCAGCCCACCCCAGTTTCACCCTTAGAGACATAGGAAGCTGCCTCAGACTGAGTCAGACCATTGGTCTATGTAGTGTAGTATAACTGACTGGCAACCACATTCCATGGTTTCAGGTAGGGACATTCACAGCCAGAAATTGAAACTAGGGCTTTCTGCATGCAAAACGGGTGCTCTACCATTGAGTTGCAGCTAGGGTTGCCAGGTCAGGAGAATCCTAGATCCTGGAATTTCAGGACTCAACCCTTCGATTGGGGGCAGGCTCTGGAAATGGAAGTTATTTGTGAGAGGGGAGCAAATGAAGGCAGACCAATTCATGGAAGGCAAGGCTATTACAATGGCAAGCTTCCACATCCACTGTTGAGAACAGTATGCCTCCAAGAACATAAGGCGAGCCTGCTGGATCAGGCCAATGGCTCATCTAGTCCAGCATCCTATTCTCACAGTGACCAATCAGATGCCTGTGTTGGAAGTATGCAAGAAGAAGGACCTGAACACCACAGCACTCTCCCATCCTGCAGTTTCCAGCAACTGGTATTCAGGTACATTTCACCTCTGACAATGGAGGTAGAACATAGCTACCAGAGTCAGTAGCCACTGATACCATTGATCTCCATGAGTTTGTCAGCAATCCTATTTGAAAGCCATCCTCTGAATACTGGCTGCTGGGAATCACTGGTGGAGGGGAATGATGTGCTCAGGTCCTGATTGCTGGCTTCCCATTGGCGCATCTGGTTGGCTGTTGTGTGTTCTGGATGCTGGACTAGACAGGCCCCCTTTGGCCTGATCCAGCAACCAGACTCTTCTAATGTTCTTAGCAAGAGACGCAAGTATTCCTTGCCTATCTCCTTTTGTAGATGCACAGGTGAAGAACATCCTTTCCAATGCTGCTCTCTTTCTTCCCCTCCCTCTCCCTTTCTGCACCACACTGTCTGGAGTACAAATCTTTCACGGGCTTAACAAAGACCCCAAATGACAAGCAGGTTTGCTTTAATGAATTTTTGTTTGCATAGCTGACTAGCATCACGTTAAGACAGGTACCGCGATGTAACGTAACATCCTAATCAATAGTTAAAAGGTGCTGAACAATCCCTGAGATGGAACAGCCTGGAAAACCCACACAGGGTCTCTAGCTGCTGTCTGGAGAAGGAGAAGAGAGGAAAGCACCGCATCAATTTATGCGCAAATTGGTCGCATTTTCACACATAGCCCCAATTATCTAAAAAGGGTTTAACATTATATTTATATTGATAAGCTTAACAATGTTGAACTGCGACTCACCGATGATCTCTTTACAATTCACATCCAAAGAGAGCAGAAGGAGTAATTGGAAAGCTTCCAGGATGTCAAGAAATAGAAGCAGCCTTGGTGGTGAGGAGGAGAAGGAGAGGGAAGGGGGGAGGAAGGAGAGGAGGAGATGAAAACGGCAGTACAAGGTCTGGCTTTTGCTGAAATTACAACATAAATTCCAAATGAAGGATGGCCAAGAATAACTCAACAATTACAAATTCCCTTCCAAAAGACAGAAGGAATGCTTTGCGATTAGAGAAATTGAGCCATCTAAAATGCCTTCAAAGGAGGAAAATGAGAGGCAGTAATGATGTCTGTTGGAGAGAAGGTGGGGGGACTTGATAGGCTGAATCACAGATTGAAAGCAGGAGGGGATGAGTTGAATAATTTGATTTCCCATAATGAATATTGAGACCTGACTATTTACGCAGTGAAATAAACACTTACCAAAGAACTCTCTCACACACACACACGCACACTCACACACACCTCTTCCCAATCCCTAGCAAACTCTTTGGCTAATCAGCACTAGTTAACGTAAGTATGCAGCATATGAACATTTTCTTAATTTGTTTGCACCATTTTGAGAGTCTTCTCAAAGCTTTGGTCTTCCTTGATGCTTACCGGATTCCTCTTAAAAGTCAGAAATGCAAGGCCACCAAAAGAAGATGTGATATTGCGGGCAATCAGTAACCAAACTTGTGTCTCCTGAGCCCTGATTAGATTTTGATGTGTGCATCAAATTGAATTTTATTTTCTCAAATCAGCTCTCGATATAAAAGGGAAAACACTATACCCAGAGGATTGCCTGGGAGATGTAGTAAGACCAGGGTGGGGAGAAAAGGTATTATGAAAGAAGATAGAGAACAACCCCCCTCCCTGCTATAAATCAATACTATATCTAAAGGCATTCACAAAGATTCTTCCTTTTCTCATCAATTTCTCTCACGCCCACCACTAAAAAAACCCAACACCCTAGCACTGAAGTACCAACATTGCAGACTAACTTGGGGTAAAACATGGAATAAACCAGTCTCGTTTTATTCCTGCTGCAACAAGGGAAAGAAGGGACTCTCTTGATAGTTTCCAAGAATCATCCTTTCCTTTTGGTGACAGTAATAACAACATAAGAGATTTATGGTATATCAGTAGCAACTTTGTGGGGAGCCTAATCCCATAATTTCAGCAATTTGTGATGAGGGGAACATAAAGTCATTGGGACTGGTAGGGCAGAAGACAGAGAGAACAACAGGAGGCAGAGCCAGAGCTGTCAACTTTTCCCTTTTCTTGTGAGGAATCCTATTCGGAATAAGGGAATTTCCCTTTAAAAAAAAGGGAAACGTTGACAGCTATGGCCAGAGCCAATGACCAACTAATTCTCAGTCTCCGCCCCTCACCCTCCTATGAAACAGTTTCATAAAGGCAGCGCAAAGGAGGCTGGCAGTGTGAGAGAAAACTCCTTGTGGGGGTTCAATTGCAGAGGCTCACACCAAATTCCCAATTAGTCAGACTTTAATTCAGTATCGCATTACCGGACAGAGTCCAAAAAGCGTCTGTGACAGCATTTCCATTAGTACACACCCTACATAGGAAATATATGTCATCTTGGCTGGTTCATTCTCTAGTCAACCACTTTCTGTCACCTTCCGCCACCCCAGCACCTCACCATCTCTTCATCCCACCACCGTCCTTGAAATGCAACTTCACTCTATTCATTTTTACTATATAGTGGTACCTTAGGTTAATAACTTAATTCGTTCTGGAGGTCCATTCTTAACCTGAAGCACCACTTTAGCTAATGTGGCCTCCCGCTGCCACCACACCATCGGAGCATGATTTCTATACTCATTCTGAAGCAAAGTTCTTAACCCGAGGTACTATTTCTGGGTTAGCGGAGTCTGTAACCTGCAGCGTCTGTAACCCCAGGTACCACTGTATGTGCAGAGACCCCCTTGCACCTTATCTGGAGTTGCTCTTCAGTCAGTGTTAGGCTCCCGCATAACCAGTCCTTGCCAGTGTTGTGGTCAGGATTTAATCTTGCATATGTGAAGCTGGCCTCGCTGATAATGGATTTTGCAGAATCTCAACCTCAACAGCCAGGGGCACCTCTGGAGTGGCTGTAACTAAGAAGTGAGGCAGCTGGGAACTGATTTAGGGCAGAATGAGGCTGGTGGGGCAGTGTCCCTCTGTTCTCCTTGTGTCCCCCCCAAAAAAGAAAACTGCTCTACAGGGTTGGAGAAAACACCAGAACAGATGGGGGGTGAAGTCCAATTGGTGCAAGTGAAAATCCTTCCACTACCCCATTGGATCCTGGGATAAGGAACCTCAGAGAAAATGTTTCGATCGTCGATGGCCAAAGAAAGCACCCAGTGACGACTGATACAATGAAACATTTGTTCTTTTCTCTTCTCCCTTTCCTATAATAGTTTGTAAGAGCTGGATGTACGGGCTTCTATAGAAATGCTTGCTTTTGAGCTGACTTAAAGCAAGCAAGCTGAGAAAGAAAAGCAGGAACTGAATCGTTTGGAAGGAGATAGCACTTTGTGATCTGATAGAAATGCCTCTTATCTGCATTCTATAAGGAAAGAAAGTATTGTGAGCAGCAAAGGGCCTTTGGAATAAGTGCTGTAATACGGTAATAAACTGAACTTCACCTTGCAGCAAGTAACCCCTAGGATGTCTATCCCAGGAAGCCCTAGATACAGAATCTGTTTGAATTAGAGCCAAAACATGTGATCACACTCCCCCAACATTCACACCACCCAGCAGCCTGGAGTGATAAAATTCCAGGGGAAATGTTACAACTTGCCTTGGCTGATTGTAGAGACTGGCTCCCTAGCACGTAATGCTGATAAGGGACCATGTCCAAGGTGAAGAAGGTAAGAAGAGCCTGCTGGATCAGACCAATGGACCTTTAAAGCCCTAAACGGCCTCGGTCCTGTATACCTGAAGGAGCGTTTCCACCCCCATTATCCAGCCCGCACACTGAGGTCCAGCACCAAGGGCCTTCTGGCGGTTCCCTCACTGTGGAAAGTGAGGTTACATGGAACCAGGCAGATGGCCTTCTCGGTAGTGATTCCCGCCCCGTGGAACGCCCTCCCAGCAGATGTCAAGGCAATAAACAACTATTTTATTTTACTTTTAAAAGACAACTGAAGGTGGCCCTGTTTAGGGAAGTTTTTAATGTCTGATGCTATATTGTTTTAATATTCAGTTGGAAGCCGCCCATAGTGGCTGGGGAAACCTAGCCAGATGGGCTGGGTATAAATAATATATTATTATTATTATTATTATTATTATTATTATTATTATTATGTCCAGCATCCTCTTCTCACATTGGCCAACAAGATGCCCATGGTAAGTCTAAAAGCAGGACTTGATGGCAGCAACGCTCTTCATATTTGTGATTCTCAGCAACTGGCATTCAGAGGCATATTTCCTACTGGAAATTAAACATAGCTATCATCCAGCACATGGATAGCTCAGTTGGTTAGAACATGATGCTGATAACACCCAAGTCCGCAGGCTGATCCCCATATGGGACAGCTGCATATTCCTACATTGCAGGGGGTTGGGTCAGATATACTCAGGATCCTTTCCCGTTCTATAATTCTACAATTCCATGACTACTAGCCATTGGTAGCTTTTTCCTCCATGAATTTGTTCAACCCTCTTTTAAAGACATCCAAGTTGGCAGCCATCACTGTCTCCTGCAAGAGCGAGTTCCTTAGTTTATGTATGTGCTGTGTTAAAAAAGTACTTTATCTGTACTAGATCTTCCAACATTCAGCTTCATTACATGTCCACAAGTTCTAATATTTTGAGAGAGAGAGAAACTTTTTCTCTATTCCCTTTCACCACAACATGCACAATTTTATACATTTCTATCCTCTTACTCATCTATTCTAAAATGTTGTAACCTCACATCACAGGCAAAATTTCAAGTGACCCCAAACTCCCTTTGTGGTATTCTCTCTACATCAGTCCCCTACCCAGCCTCAGGGCTTACCCAACTGCAAATGCTCTGGAATAGCAACCAGGGGGCGGTCACATTTCTGTCAGGTGGCAGATCCACAGCTTTGGGGCCACCACAAAGAAGGCCCTCTCCTGAGCTTCTGAAGGCAGAGGAACCACCAATGTATTTGGGGCCTGAGTCCTTACTATTAGTTCCTGTTGGTGTAGTCTGTATGCTAAGAAAAAAGGACCGGAAGGAGTAGGGCCCAACCCCACTACTTCTTTCAACATTATTAAAATAATAGTTAACAAGAATGGTTTGTATCCAGTAGTGTCACTCAGCTGATGTGAAGACTTATGTTGACAGAAGGGGGAGTCAGGAAAATGAGAAAATTTGAGAAGAGTCCTAGTGGAGACTGTTGGAGACCTGGCATTTGCCCAAAGGTGGAGAGGATTATTGATGGCTACTAGCAGCAATGTATCTGAATACCAGTTGCTAGAAATCACAGGAGGGGAGAGTGCTCTTGTGGTCAAATCCTGCTTGCAACTTTCCCATAATAGGAAACCACCCAAAAAATTTGGAAGGGCTGTTGCCTGATCCAAGAGGCGGTTCTTATGTTTGTAAGAGAGTTGCTGATGTACTCAGGTCCTGCTTGATGGCTTCTCAGAAGAGGCATCTATTTGGCCACTGTGACAACAGGATGCTGAACTAGATGGGCCATTGGCCTGATCCAGCAGGCTCTTATGTTCTTATGTGTCAGGGGCTGAATCTAGGCCAGTACATATATTACAAAATGTTTGTGGAAGAAGGTTAGGAAAAGATGCTTTAAGCTGAAGATAATGCATTGTCAAACTACAGAAAAATGCAGGGTAGAATTCTTTAACATCTTTATCTAATATTTTATCCACGAAACATTGCATCGCCTTGACATTAATTTATATAATAGGGACAGAAAGTGATAATGCTGTTTTAGTGGCGATCTATGCTTAATTAACTGGCAGCACCAGCCTGTATCAAAAGAAGAAGAAGCTACAGAAATAAAGCCTGTTTATACACCTTCCATCTTGCATTATTGAAAACACAAGAAGTCATTATGAGGAATAATAAGCACTCACAGAGCCAGCAACTAACAAATGCATTCAGATAACTTTTCGTAAAAGTTTGTAAATACCGTATTGTATGGAAATTCTAATGCACATTAACACTCATGTACACCATCAAGTATTTTATTTTTTTTTAAAAAAAAAAGTGGAAAAGATACTTATCTTTTAAATTGGTGTTTAATATTTTATTAGTGTGAGGCACATAATTCTCATCAAATGGAAGGAAACTCTTTTTTTGTATGGGTATAAATGTCTAGAGTTTAATATTTCAAAGATAAGTACCTACTTTTGCATCTATCACACAGTGGCTTAATGGAATTTACTTTTTCTTAAATATTTATGCCGTATATGTGTTTGGTCGTCAAATGTTTGTAGAATCACAGTGGTAGAACACTTACAGCAGTGTAGCCATCGATGTACAACTTTCTGTGATTTCGCAATAGTTTGCAATAGGGATGGGAAATCTTTTTCAGTCCAAAGGCTGCAGCTCTTTGTAGGCACCTTCCCAGGGCCAAATTGTATTGGTGAGCAGGACCAGAGGCAAAAGTGGGTGGAGAAATGGAGATGACTTTCTTACTATAGGCTACATTTCAACCAGCAGTGTGAGAGCTGGGAAGCAGAGCTTACTCCATTGACTCTGCTGTGACAGGCTAGCTTCATCAGAACCAATGTTCATCTGAGGGCAGCCATTCATTCCCTCAGGTTGCCTCAGTGGGAGAAATGGGAAGCAGACATAAGATATTATTGTTAAATACTGTGGTGATTGTTTAAAAAAATGCATAAAATTAACACTGAAAAACTTTTGCAATAAATGAACTTTGTAAACCTTTTGTGGAATAAGCACACACAAAAAAAACGTGGCTAAGGCATGGCCAGGGCAAAGGCCTCTTATATATCTGGTGGGATTGACATGGCGTCTGACCCTCACCTGAATCTCATAACTCTCCTGACAGGTGATTTGGTTTGCAGCCACAGTGTGGAAATAAAGGATGAGATTGCCCACCAGATACCAGGCACTCTACTATTCAAATTAGGCCCCAGTGTTTTTGTTACAATCCCCTTCTCAATGAAGTAATCCATTTTAATCTAGAATTTAAATTCTCAAAACTTTCTTATTTGTTAATTTGAGCAAGTAAACTACTGCTTTCATTTCATCACAAACAGTATTTCTACCTGCAACACACTTGAGCAAACCTGCTCCTCTTCCTTTCACAGATATTTTGTTGCCATTTGCAACTGTAGCTGCCTCTGATTAGTTATCATTTAACTCTTTGGGGAAATAATTACCACCCCTCATGTCGAATCATTTAACCAACTGGAAGGATTACTGTTAATAGTACCAGTTTTCCTATAACTTGATATTGCTGGATAGTTTTGATGAACTGCAAAAGCATTTTTAGTTTGCTTTCTGTTGCCACCCTGGAACTTTTTTTTATTAGTGCCACTTTGTTTTGCACGATTCCTAGCAAATGAAGGGAAACAACTTTTCTGCTTGTATATGTTGATAATATAATTTTGGTTACTGAGAACAAAAAGATTGTACAAAAACAAGATTGGGCACAGGTCTGGCCAGGACATAGGCGTCCTGACTGTGACAAAAGTGTGCTTGCTTGCTTAACAGCTGTTGGGAACTTCAAGATCCCTGCTCTCCCTTCTTATGGTCTTTGTACTTGACCTGGAGCCTCCAATAGAGAGCATTCCATGTCAAGAAGGAGGGCAAGTGGACACCCTATCAAATGACAGGGCAGGAGCTACACGGAGCAGGGCCTTTTCACTGGTGGTGCCCATTGTATGCCTCACTCTTCCCAGACCTGTTGTCTTTTGGCCTGTATTTTGGAGCTTTATAATTTAGGAAGACTTTGGAAGAACTGGTTGACAAGTCTTATCAGTCACTGACGCATGAGCAGATTTTATTTGCTGCTATTCTGGGCTTCTGGTGCACCAGGGTTTACACCAGCGTAATAGAGTTGGCCAGGATGCCAGAAGGGATAGAATTCATGAGCTTTCTCCATTATCTGCACAGGAGGGGGTGGTGCACCATACCCTTTGAAAACCACTGGCTTAAGGTAAGTCACTGTCCTAACACTTGTCATGCTCTCCAAATATCTCCTTTTGTCAGGAGTCTGGTTCCCAGCTTGATAACACACTAAGCGTAGGTAATTAAAAAGGAGGATTTATTGCAAAAACAACCAGATAGTTCTGGAAGGCTCTAACAAAGCCTCCGGCATTATTACTCATGATGACCCTTCTGAAGACTTCTTCCGGCGTCTACAGAAGATATTGAACTTATGACCCTTACGTCTCTTGTTTTGCTTCTTGTCTAACACCCCTCCCATTCACCGACTCCTCAGACTTAGTGGCTCAGCTCCAACCTCTTTCTGTTCTGAGAAGCTGTTTTTGCCTTTTTGTGCATCCTGCGAGCTTTGGCTGTGTTCTAGTCTGCTCTTAGCTACTGCCTTATCAGCTTGCCCATCAAGGTCAGGAAGAGCCGAAGTCTGCAGCTGCCAGCTCTCCCCTGCCTGACTAACATCTAAGCCTCTCTGTCCTTGGCTGCTTTCTGCAGTTGGCTGCAAACCTTTGCTTGGAGCTGGCTCATTCCTGACACCTTTTGAATGGTGGGGAAGGCACAGTCATTCACACTGGGATGGCAAATACTGGGGATGCTGGGCTTGCTTTGCATCCTTGGTAATGGAGGTGGAGTTGGTTGAACCAGCTCACTGTCATAGTTATCCCCAGGTACTTCTATGGAGAACTAGCTTTGCTGGCAGAAGGTTTCATGAAGATCCCATTGGCCTGCTGTAACACTGCACTCTCTGTAAGAACCAGTGACCCACTGTGTTAAGGGCTGGGAGAGCAGTGGTGCCCCACCCATGCTGCCTCACCAGCCACTGCTGTACAGGAAACTGTAAGGGGAGGGGAGATCCCCATTCTGCCAATTGTGTTCTGCAGTTGGATGGGCAATGTTGGATTTCCTCCCATTTCACTGCATCATACACTGTTCCGTATGTTCATCCATAAATCTGCCTTGGCACATTTCCACATCCATTTATTTATTTATTTATTGTTTGTAATCTGCACAAACATTTGGATTTAAATATTATGTAAATATGTGGTTTTTAAAATTATTATTACGTTTTGCCGAGGAAGGCATTGGCACATCTGAGATGCACAGAAGCTGGTGGATAAACTTAACACTGATTAGAACATTTGTCCAAGAAGTGTACAGCAGGTCAGACTGAATTAGATTTTATATATCTATAAATTGCTTTAAATTCTGGAAAGGCAGCCTGCAATGAGTTATCCTGAAAGGGCAGGGTATAAATACATGAAATAAACAGACTGAATTTCTTATGTGCGATTTCCACTGTGAAGGTGTGTTGTTGTTGTTGTTTTTTAAATGTCTTGTAAGCCACTCTGGTTGGGCTTGTCCTGAAAAGTGGTTTTAAAATACTTTTTAACTAATGTAAATAAAATAAGCACAGACAAGATAAATTCCTCCACACAGACAAAAAATGGCATTTCAGGAGCACACAGAACTAGGTAAGAAGGATGACATTGATTCAGTTTGTGTTTAAAGAAAAACCTACCTAATTTGCAAACTGAAGATTTCACTTCTCCAAATTTTGCAATGCAGTCAGGTGACATTCAACTAAAGTGTTCATAAAAATTCGTGTGTGTGTGTGTGTGTGTGTGAAAATAATATGCAACAATGCATTGTATTAAGGAAAGCCACTTGGCAGAAGCGTGTGTATTGGGAAAGGAAGCATACAAAAATGTGCATATTTGGGAAAATATGGACTAAAATGCTGATGATCTTCCAAGGTATTTTTTATTTCATTTTAAACAAAAAGCAAACTGACGTGGGAATATAGAGAATTCAGTGTAAGATTGGCACTATGAGAAACTGAGAGAACCCAAAACTGACAGATGCACCCATCCCCACAAAGAAGAAACCTCTATGAGGCAGCAACAACAAAATATTTCTGGTGACTTCAAATGCAGAGCGAGCAAATGAAATCAAGACCAGTTTCTACTGCTTCCAGAATAATCCACAGGCAGCCTTATCCGGGTTGTGTAATACTGCAAACTGTTTCATCAGTTCTGAGAAATGCTTTCTGATCCATGCTGATACAATTACCTAGCCTTTATTGGCAATTTAGACCTCTTTTAGGGGCATTTTAGAGCAAATGATGTTTTCTTGATATTTTAAAAAAGCAGCACTATTTGCCGTACCTTTGGGATAAGGTGGAAATGGAGTTACAGGCTCATTAAATATCTGATTGGTACAATGTGGTTTTTGTTCCATGTGAACTACGCGACCAAAAAAGGAAGCACTTTCTAGGATGACTTGCTCCCTCTTGCAGTCAGATGGTATATTGTGTGTGTGTGTACGTACACACACACACACACAGAGTGTATCATTTTTATCAGAGCAACTGATGAAGGCAGAAGCTGAAATGCTTTGCTATAAGAAATTAAAATGTCTGTTTTGTTGGTCCCTGCAATAAATGTATAGTTTTATTGATTAACTGCATCCTACCAGAAAAAAAATTGCCTGTAGTGCTGTTTGATACTTTCATTACTGACTGTCTGTCTGTCTATCTATCTATCTATCTATCTATCTATCTATCTATCTATCATCTATCTATCATCTATCTGTAAAATAATAACTGACATTCATTAAAATATAGGCAGGATTATGAAGGTCTCAAAATCTGTCTCTGTACACAATGGCCCTTGTAGAGCTTTAGAATGAATCGGAACCATCACTAGGGCACATAGGACATCTCTCCCAGAAACAGATCACCTCTAGTATGCACATGGGTAGGATAAGGTTACCAGATTTTTTCCAATGAATCCAGGGACACTTTTCAAGTTCCTACTAAACAGATGGATTTTGTCAGGGGGGTTATTTATAAATCTGGGGACTGTCCCCAGGAAACGGGGACGTCTGGTAACCTTAGGGTAAAGGTAAAGGTAAAGGGACCCCTGACCATTAGGTCCAGTTGTGACCGAATCTGGGGTTGTGGCGCTCATCTCACTTTATTGGCTGAGGAAGCCAGCGTACAGCTTCCGGGTCATGTGGCCAGCATGACTAAGCCACTTCTGGAGAACCAGAGCAGCGCACGGAAACGCCATTTACCTTCCCGCCAGAGCGGCACCTATTTATCTACTTGCACTTTGATGTGCTTTCGAACTGCTAGGTTGGCAGGAGCTGGGACCGAGCAACGGGAGCTCACCCCGTCGCAGGGATTTGAACCGTCGACCTTCTGATCGGCAAGTCCTAGGCTCTGTGGTTTAACCCACATCACCACCCGCGTCCCTAACCTTAGGGTAGGGGGCTTATTTAAATTATCTCATCAGTTGAAGATTTCCCAGAATATGCATCAGGGGGGAGGTTTTTTACTCCGCTGACTGCTGCCCATTTGGATCAGCTATTAGAGTGCATATTTTCATGAAAACGTAAGGAATAACATGGGGGTTTTTGGTGAATTTTCACCATTAAGGAATGAGATATTCTTAGGGGGTAGCCCTTAATTATCCCTATGGAATGTCTAGCCTGTTTCTCCTTAGAGGCGATTCAAGCAGAAAAGCGTAAGAGGCTAATGTGATGGGACTAAGGGACGGAACACAGGGCCAATCACAGCCTCTCAGCCTGACCTAATTGGTTCTTGTGAGGATTAAAGGGGCGGGAGGAACCATGTATGCTCCTCAGAGAAAAAGGCGGGATATAAATGCAATAAATAAATAAATAACATTGGGCATGTTGTTGTCACACTGCTTTTTTCAGACCAACAGTCTCCCAGACTGGGCGGCCTCTTCCTGCACATTTTGAATCGGTTCCTTAAAGCCACCACTTTCCACAAGTCCTTTCTCTCTCAAATAGTTTTCCCGCCTATGTTTATTGTCATCCAATTATCTGTTTGACTCAACAGTCTGCTGAATCTGCCTCAGTTCCAAAGAGAACTACCTCAGTGCCCTCATTTGACAATCCAGGTTTTCAAAGAGCCGTTCCATTGTTGGAACTTTTGAGATTCAGTTTTTGAGTCAGTTGTCACCATCTGGGTTTTTTTTCCCTTTCTTGTGCGTGTAAGTGTGTCATGATGGCCTGAGCAACGAAGTAAGTAGCGTTCAGGAGAAGTGTAGAAGCCCAGGAGCATACTATTGTGATAAATAAAAGCTGCTAATTTAAAACTCTTTTAGCCAGAAGTGTGATATGTCTCGAGATAACTATTGTGGTAAATAAAATCTGTTAATTTAAATCTTATAATAAGAGAAAGCTTCCCGCTGTTAGTGACTGACACAAAACGTAGCTTTTAAATCTAATCATTTTTTGGCTGAAAGCAGACTTTGGCGTAAAGTAACAGCTCTGCTAACTTTTAAGCAGCAAACTGCTAAGGACTCCACATTTTCAGTAGGAGCAGACCCCCCACACAACAGCCCCCACTCTACTCTGAGCTGCGACCTGCTCCATTTGCACAAAAGTTTCTTTTATATGATTCATATTTGCATAAAGTTGCAACATAGCAATGGTTTCTATTTTTCCCATCTGGCTCTTTCCTTACAGCTAACTTTTCCTTTTGCATTCAGACTAAAGAATAGGGCTATGCATAGGCTAGGGTGTGTGAGAGGGGGGGAGAAGGGGAGGGAGGGAGGGAGAGATACCCACTTCCTGCAGCCCACCTCTACGTAGGCAAGCTTATGACTGCCTCTGAATAAGCCTGCACATGTACGAATGGGACATGTAGAGGTTCTGGCAGTACAAAATCAGGACGCCTGGTTGTGCAAGCAGTGCCTAAGCTTACAGGGTTTGTAAAGTAGCCCTGGGACTTCAGAACAGATGGGGGCAGCCTGAAGCAGACCAGCAAAGCACGTGGCTTGCATGCAGAAGGTCCTACGCTCAATGATGAGCACATCCACATAGGCACGGATGAATCTGTTAATGTGTTTATAATGGAGGCAGTGATGTTTCTGAATACCAGTTTTGGGAACTACATGAGGGAGGAGTGTGCTCAGATCCCATTGGTGGGTTTCACATAGGCATCTGGTTGGCCACTGAGAGAACAGGATGCTGGACTAAATGGGCCAATGGCCTGATCCAGTGGGCTCTTATGTGCTAGGGGCTGAGGCTGAGCCAGTACTTATATCACCGCTTTACAAATGTTTGTGGAAGAAGGTTAGGATTTTTTAATATTTTTTTTACTATCATAATGGGCATCTGGTTAGGCACTGTGAGAACAAGATGGTAGACTCGATGGGCCACTGGCCTAATCCAGCAGGAGTCTTCTTAGGTTCTTTATGTTCTTATGGAAACCACCAGAGGGGAATGTGCTATTTTGCTTGGGTCCTGCCTTTGAGCTTCCCTCTAGTTCCCAGTTACCCTGGGACTACACAGCTAAAGGGAAGCATCTTCTGGTCTCCAATGATCAGCCGAAGAATTAAGAGCTTCTGGGCTGGCTGGGTTTGTGTTACACATGTGTGTGATTTCAACCTGTTGTAAGCCATCTTTAAGGAAGTTATACAGTGGTTCTGCTCCTTCCTCCTGGGCCATGTTCAGAAAGTGGTGGTGGGGGATGAGTGTTCAGACCCCTGGGCTCTCACTTGTGGGGTACCTCAGGGTTCTGTCCTCTCCCCCAGGCTTTTCAACATCTACATGCAGCCGCTGGGAGAGATCATCAGGGGGTTTGGGCTGGATGTTCATCAGTATGCGGATGATACCCAGCTCTACCTCTCTTTCAAATCGGAACCAGTGAAGGCGGTGAAGGTCCTGTGTGAGTGTCTGGAGGCGGTTGGAGGATGGATGGCGGCTAACAGATTGAGGTTGAATCCTGACAAGACAGAAGTACTGTTTTGGGGGGACAGGAGGTGGGAGGGTGTGGAAGACTCCCTGGTCCTGAATGGGGTAACTGAGCCCCTGAAGGACCAAGTGCGCAGCCTAGGAGTCATTCTGGACTCACAGCTGTCCATGGAGGCACAGGTCAATTCTGTGTCCAGGGCGGCTATTTATCAGCTCCATCTGGTACTCAGGCTGAGACCCTACCTGCCCGCGGACTGTCTCGCCAGAGTGGTGCATGCTCCGGTTATCTCTTGCTTGGACTACTGCAATGCGCTCTATGTGGGGCTACCTTTGAAGGTGACCCAGAAACCACAACTAATCCAGAATGCAGCAGCTAGACTGGTGACTAGGAGTGGCCGCCGAGACCATATAACACCGGTCTTGAAAGACCTACACTGGCTCCCAGTACATTTCCAAGCACAATTCAAAGTTTTGGTGCTGACCTTTAAAGTCCTAAATGGCCTCGGTCCAGTATTCCTGAAGGAGCGTCTCCACCTCTATCATTCTGCCCGGACACTGAAGTCCAGCACCAAGGGCCTTCTGGCAGTTCCCTCGCTGCGAGAAGCCAAGTTACAAGGAACCAGGCCGAGGGCCTTCTCGGTAGTGGCACCTGCCCTGTGGAACGCCCTCCCACCAGATGTCAAAGAGAAAAATAACTACCAAACTTTTAGAAGACATCTAAAGGCAGCCCTGTTTAGGGAAGCTTTTAATGTTTAATAGGTTACTGTATTTTAGTGTTTTGTTGGAAGCCGCCCAGAATAGCTGGGGAAAGCCAGCCAGATGGGCAAGGTATAAATAATAAATTATTATTATTATTATTATTATTATTATTAAGGAAGGGCTGTGGTCCAGTGGAAGAGCATTTCTGCACCTAACAGATAACAGTCAGAAGTTCCCATCTCTACCTGGAGATGCTGAGGATTGAACCTGAGGCCTTCTGGCTGCAAAGCAACTACTCTACCACTGAGCTACAGATGAAGAATGTGACCTGGGGAGAGTCTCAAGGGCCAAGTAAAGCAGTCTGGAGGGCCACATTCAGCCCCCAGGCCCAAGGTTCTCCAGTTCTAGGATAAACAGTGAGATGCTACACCATATCTGTATTAATACAAATAAGTCTTTTAGTAGGAATTCAGTCTCATTAGAATGGTTTTCATAAGCTCTTTCATATAGGCTCTAATGTCTTGTGTCCCTCCCTCCCAGCTCCTGCTTCCTCACAAAAATGAATTTTGAAAAAGTTTATGGAATGTGCAGCACAGTACTTAAGTATTTGTTTTGTTAATTTCTTAAAAACAAATTGGGTTCACAGTAAATATAAAATGTAGGACGGCTACATTAGTCAAGCAGCAGGGAGGCAATTTCCTAACGGTTATCTTGTAAAAGGCGCCATTTGCCGAAGAATTCCCAGGAAAAAAAATATTCATCTAAACTGCTATTTGCTCGATTATAAAACTCTTCTTCAAAAAATCCAATATGGAAAGAAAGCAGTGGCAAGGAAATTCTAATATCTACATCTACCCCGGAGGTAATTAAACCAAACATATGGGATATAATTGAGCTGAATGACAATGGAGCCAGGTTAAAAAAGTATTTGTTCTGCACCAAGTTAATTTCTCGGAAGTTGCATACAGGCTGTGGTGACCATAGCATTGCAAGTGTTTCGGAACGCTTGACACAATACAAAGGCAAATGGATGGTTCAGCATTAGACAGAGATCAGAGCAAGCAGTGGACTTTTTGATGGGAGTTTAGCACCACTGGGTGGCTAACCCACAGGTTAGCTACCCCCTTTATGTAGACTGGCACACATATGAAGGTAGTCTAGGGATCAGTGGGTTGCCCCCTCACCCTGCAATTCATTCCATCCCATTATTGTTTTGCCATGCTGCTCAACACTCCATAATGCCTCTACCTTTCCCGCCCCGACCTGGCCACAGTGATCCATGCGATGGTCACCTCCAGGCTTGACTACTGTAATTCGCTCTATGTGGGGCTGCCCTTGAAGCTGTCCCAGAAACTCCAGCGGGTGCAGAATGCAGCAGTGAGGCTCCTCACGGGCTCTCTGCCATGGGAGCATATTCACCCAGTGCTTTTCCAGCTGCACTGGCTCATGGTGGAGTACAGGGTCAGATTTAAGGTGCTGGTTTTGACCTTTAAAGCCCTTCATGGCCTAGGACCCTCGTACCTATGGGACCGCCTCTCCCGGTATGCCCCACAGAGAGCCTCAAGGTCCATAAATAGCAACACCCTAGTGGTCCCGGGCCCTAAGGAAGTTAGATTAGCTTCAACCAGAGCCAGGGCCTTTTCAACACTGGCTCCGGCCTGGTGGAACGCTCTGCCTCATGAGACCAGGGCCCTGCAGGATCTGATTTCTTTCTGCAGGGCCTGTAAGACAGAGTTGTTCCACCTGGCCTTTGGCTTGGAGCCAATTTGATTCCCTCCCCCTCTTTCTTTTTTCTTTTTCCTTTCTCCTCCTGTGATGAGGCTGCATTTTAATATTTTAATGTTTCAATATTTTAATTGTTGTATTTTAATCTTGTTTCAAAGTTGTATTCATTCAACTTGTTTTTATTATTGCTTGTTAGCCACCCTGAGCCCGGCCTTGGCTGGGGAGGGCGGGGTCTAAATAAAAATTATTATTATTATTATTATTATTATTACTGTATTCTGGTCCAACTTCGGCAAAAGGAAGTCTTTTTTCATGCAGCGCATCGTTAAACCATGGAACTACAAGAGCCACCAACTTTGAAAGAGGCTTGACACATTCATGAAGAGGAGGGCTTTCAATGGCTGCTAGCCAGGATGGCTGATGAGAAGAGACCAGAGTGGGTTGAACCCATGGAATGCACTCACAAACCCAAACATGCCTGTGGGCCTTTTTTTCTATTTAAATGACCCCCATGATGCATTATTCCAAGCAATACTTTTCAGCTTTCCCATCAGTTAGAGGCCATGGTGGCTATCTGTTGTCATTTCTGCATTGCAGAGGGTTGGACAAGATGACCTTTGGGGGGGGGGAACCCATCCGACTCTACAATTCTAGGATTCCAGGACTCCTTTCTTGGGACAGATGTGCTTTTAAATTTGTAGGTACGTATTGGATTGGAATGCACCGTGATCAGTACACAAATAAATGAATAAATAATAACTGCTGAAAGCAGTGGAGATTTACCATAAGCTCTTATTTCAAATGATGCTTGATGTTTACAACTATAAAATCCAGGATTTGAGCACAATATAGAGTGTAATAAAAGCTAATGTCTGGGGTGTGGAGAGGGGGGGAAGAAGAAATATTGTGCACCGGGTCCGTTTTTTCCCCTGCTGAGAAGAAAAAAAGTGTACAAAGGCTTATCAATACAAAAAGAAATGGAGTAAAAAAAAATGATAATCTAATTAGTCCAGGTTGCTTCTCTGGCCTGCCCTTGCCCTGGGAGTTAGATTTCTTGTCATGCAGCAATATTATAATCAACCCTACAACACCATAAATCGGGAATTCTAAATAAATAAGAATAATCGGCATCTTTTCGCTCAGGTAAGGGGACATAAATACATTTATAATCAAAAAGCTATCTAGATAATGAGCCCTGGCTCCTTGTTTGGGCCATAACAATAAATAAAATTAAGTAAAATGTTACATAAAACATTGAGGGCATGATCCAGCCAAAGTTAAACAATTTTAATGCTCTTTTTTATTATTCCAGTGAGCGAGATTTAAGCATTCGCTTGGCTCTTCCACTGAAATGAATGGAAAGTTGAAATGGCTTCATACTGAGTATCTCCACTTCCCACTAAAATTAAATCATGGCTGTTAATTTCCCTCCCATCACTCTGCATGCTCAGAAATTGGTACAGAGACTCAAGTAGGCACGGGGAACCTTGACACGTACAGAGGTGACTGATCTACAACTCCCATCAGCCCCAGCAAGCATGGTCAATGGCCAGGTATGATAGGTACTGTAGTTTGGCAACATCTCGAGGGCCAAAGGTTTCTCACACCTAGTATAGTTTCAAGCACAAACTGATATATATTCAGAATAATTAGATCTGGGAATTGCATTTGAGAGGATATGTACAACTGCACGATTCATAGGAGACTTTCAAGCAGTGTTGGGTGGCCATCTGTAATAGATGCTTTAGTTGAGATTCTTGTATTGCAGGGGGCTGGACCAGATGACCACCAGGGTTCCTTCCAACTCTGCAATTCTAGGATTCTAGGATTTCCTGTGGACCATCTCCCTGTTTCTTTTATTTGCTCACTTCATTTATACCACGCCTTTTGCAGAACCTGGATCTTTTAACAACTGGAGATGCCAGAGATTGAACCTTGAAGCTTATGTATGCGCAAAGCATGTTCTCCACCACTAAACAAGGGCAACTACCCTCTCATGGTGGAACTTGAGGTAGCAGGCATGGTTTGCAGACCAGATTATGGGCCAGGAATACTTTAGGCAATTTTTCAGCAGGTTCCCAAGTGTCATGACCTGAGGGTGAGGAACACGAGCCCCCCAAAATAACCTCCTTGGATTTACAGGACCAGAGCCTGGACCCTTCACCTTCACCTGAGGAACCAAATGCCTCTTCAGGACATCTCCATGCCAATGGCATAGGCTGGACACAAGGGAATGGAGGAGCAACCATCTTCAGGCCAGAGGATTGGCCCTTTAAGAATCTAGACTTAGTCACTAGGGGGTTGAGCCTGAGAGTGGTGGTCTGAGAGGGGGAGCTTACAAACTACAAAGCTTCAGTCTACTCTCAGGCTTCATTGGAGCAAGTTGCTCACTTGGAGCTATCCATGGTCCTGCATGGTATCCTTTGGCTGCCTTGTTCCCAACTGTGCCCTCCATGCAATGCTCTCTTTTTAAAACTGCTGTGCTCCCTTGCCCTGGGAGTTAGATTTCTTGTCATGCAGCAATATTATAATCCACCCTACAACACCCTATAAATCGGGAATCCTAAATAAATAAGAATTTGATGTTTTGATTTTCTGGCGATGTCTTTTTTCAAACAGATTGTTATAAAGATTATTACAGCAAGATACTAATCTATGTGTCATGCTTTGATTTTGTGAACCTGTACATTTCCTCTAGGCAATCAATGGGACTTTTGCCCAGGGAAGTCCCACTGAATGCTGAGAAGGCGTACATAGCGCTTCACTGTTAAAGGATGACACATTGCTGCCTGGATATTTGAAATATCTTGCATGAATGCTCAGGATTACATCACCCCTCCTGACCTTCACATTATTCCTTGGCCAAAATTCCATTTCATTAATGGAGCCCAAATAAAACCTGCAAATGCAACCTAAGCACACACACACACCCCATTACTTTTTGCACCTCACAACATGGAACTTGCTAGTTTTGGGTTCCCTTGGTTCTGAATCTTAGTTTGTTTTGGCACAGGATATCGATAGCCCTTTATATAATGCAAGCCTGGCTGCATGCACACTTCATTCCAGCTGCTTTTCCGGGAGTCAAGAGGCACTGAGAGTTGTTTAAATTCCTAGCACTACATCAGGGTTATGGTCCTATGTTCCAAAGTTATTCAGAAACCTGATTGGCCATGTTCCTTCAATACATTTTTTCTAACCCCAAGATAAAGATCCACGCATCTCTTTACCCTTTAAACAAAAAAGCTATTGTAATAGCATGTAGTGTGATGCGCAGCATGAATACCAAAAACATGTACATGCGCTGCTAAACTGTTTAAGTATGGGAGAAGTAGTGTCTAATAGCATCAGGAAATTGAAATTTGAAAATTTTTCTCACTCACTTATTTGATGAGAACTGGGCTGCTGACAGGTGAAGCAGAAAGTCATTTTTCAAGTTAAATGCCAAGTGGTTATATAGCATAATATTCAGTCAAAATTAACCACCTCACTGCTGCATTGACATACAGCATATTTAATGGCAACTATTTCGGAAAAGAAAACTGTAGATCTTGGGGGAGTCCTGGGGAAAAGATGGGAAAGAACATTTTGTTAATATTACGGTTACTTGGGTTTTAGAAAAGAAAAAAAAGGTGGATGGGGGGGATCAGTCAGCCTACACATCTTGATAATAGTGTAAAAATTGTGTTTTTTTAAAAAACCCTCTGAGTCCAAATATCAAACAGTGTAATTTTATAGCACAAGCACAGGTATGTATAGATCTAGATGTGGCAAGAACTGTGCGCATTTCATGCTTCCATGTTGTACCCACTGACCTAGAAGCAAGCCTTGTTGAAATAAATCATATTTTGTTCCAATTTTATAGGACTTTTCTACAAAGAATGTACTTGGACACTCCAGATGCTACACCACATAAAGAGCTGAATTCCATAGGGCACTTATAGTGTGCAAACTGAGCAGATTGGCAGATGTTTATATGGCATTGCCTATTTTTCTGTAATGACAACAACAACAACAACAACCTGGTATTTATATAGCACTTTTGAGTCTCCAGAGCTCCTCACGTTATCTGTCTGTCTGTCTACATCAAGGTGGGCCAATGTTATTATCCTTACATTGACACCCATCTGCAAGCTCCTACTCCTCCCAACTACTGCAGGGCAGAACCTGAATTATGGGTTGCAGGGACACCACAAAATGGTGTGGCATATTTATCAGCAGGAAGGGTGGGGAATATATTCTTTTTTTACTTGAGTAATTAAATTTCACAATACTTGGTACAGATATGACAGCCAATAACGTAAACTCTCGCCACTGAGACAGAATGAGCAATGTAAAATAGAGCAGGCATAGGTCATGTTGTTATCAAACCAGTGGCCAGATGGGGGATATTGATGGAAACCAGACACCCTTTTGGGCCTTGTAAGAGGAGTCTTGCTGGGTCAGACCAATGTCCCATACTCAAAGTGGCCAAACAAGATGCCTCTAGGAAATGCACAAGCAGGACCTGATCCCAACATCACTCTCCTTGCCTGTGATTCCCAGCAAGTGGTATTCAGAAACATACTGCCTCCCAACAGTGGAGGTAGAAGGCCACTGTGACTCCTCCAAGAATTTGTCCAATCTTCTGTTAAAGCCATCCAAGCTGGTGGCTATAACTGCACATTGTGTGTTGTGGACTGAATTCCACTATGCACTGTGTAAAGAAGTATTCTCTTTCATCTGTCCTGAATCTTCAAACATTTGGCTGCATTGGATGGCCTCAGGCTCTAGTATTATTAAAGAAAGATAAAAAATGTCTGTCTATCCTGCTTGTGGGCTTCCCATTGGCACATCTAGTTGTCCACTGTAAGAACAGGATCCTGGACCAGATGGGCCATTGGCCTGATCCAGCAGATTTTCCCGATGTTCTTAATTCACAACCAATAAGCAAATTTTCACTTCTCCAAATCTTGAGACACAGTCCTCCAACCAAAATAAAAAATGTGTAAATTGGGGAATTTGGGAATTGGTCATATTTATTAGTGAAATTAATGTCTTAAAAAATCCATTTTCTAAAATTGTTTACAAAAATGTATATAGCAATTCTGGGGTACATTCCAATGCTAGTCCTAGTCAGAGTAGATCCCTTGGGATTAAGGAACCTAAATTATCCAGGTTCACTAATTGAAATGGGGCTACTCGGAGTAGGACTATCTTTGAAAACAACTGTGTGTGCGCGCACGCGCACGTGCGCAATTAAAAATGTTGCAAATGGTGGAAATAGGGGAAGCTGAATGGAAGACTGGAAAAATGAGGAAGCGATGCTGAATAATTCATCCATTCCCACTTGATATGATGCACACAGTGTTGTTCTTGCTTTTGTGAAGTTCTAATATAGTCGTGGCACAGAAGGAAGACTAAAAAAAAGAAAATGAAATGGAAAACACTGAGACCAAGCTGAACAAAAGCAGAACTAAGAAAATCATGGTCTTGACCCCAAAGAAGAGTCCACCACTTCAACCAAAGCAGAGAAATTCTTAAGGCCAAAGCTATAGCTGTCTCTTCCCATCAGTAAAGTCAGGCTTCATAAATGAGCTCCTTGTGAAGGGAGATTATCACAGAGGGGAAAAGCAGAGATGACTTTTTGTATATTTCAAATTCCTTTCTTTCCATCTTGACAGGATCGAGGGAAGAATCCCCGAGAAAGTCGCAGACCTCTTCAACAGGTGAACAGCTGCCAAGGCGATTTCAAAACTCTAGATCATGATCCATCTTGTAGCTCATGTTAGCTCAGTAAAGATTATTCTCAGGAGATGTCGTATGGAGAGAAACAGATGCCAGTGGAGGACCCAAAAATGTTTCTTTCATGGTGGAGAGTCTACAGCAGAGACAGGAAGACAATGGTCCTCCAGATGTTCCTCCCAACATCTCTAAGCATTGGACAAAGGTCTTCTCTCCAGTCACCATATACCTAATTTCAGATGGTGGGGTAGACATTCAGGTGGGCCTCATGTGACTAAAGGAGACCCGAATTATATCCCATCCAACCCACAAGTAACTCAGCCAAATATGGCAAGTTGGTCAAGGATTCCCAGTTTGCTTCACAGAGACATGTGGATTTGAACCTAGCATCCCAACATCCAAACACCCTTGGCAAGACATCACAAAACGCTTGGTAGATTGCTTGTGCAATAACTGGACAGGTGTATCATTTCTTCAGAGAAGCTGATATGGAACTATGGAACTCTTCATAACAAAGTCTATAGCTGGACAAACAGGGACTACCATAAGCCATTTGGAAACTAAGTGCATTTCTGTACAAATCTTTTAGCATTCTTGGGCAGCAGCTTAGCTTTGTTGTAGCTCTGTTATAATATTCAGCAAAACGTGGTTTATCTTGTCAAAGAATGCAGTAATGAAAGAATTGTGAATGTATCTTGTTTATCAGTGTGTCTCTGTATATTGGTTATCACGAGATGCATTTTTTCTTGAAGGAACTGCAATGTCTGGTAGTTATTTTGATGAAAATACAAGGGCTCAAAGGCAGCCAACATCTATCTCCTTTGTGCTGATTGCGAATGCTTCTTATAATATTTTTTATAGTCAGTGGTTAGGATATGGATGATGTGGAGCTAATGCTTCTGATGAAACACACTGGAAATAAACTCCACTGTTATTAATGCCCAACAAACTTCAAATGTCAGTTTGGGTAAATTATCTCCCAGGAGAATGATGCTGAACCAACATTTATAAGTCATTGCCATGTATAAACAAGGTGTTTTGATCAAGTGCTGAGACACAGTTGTTCATATGAGGATCATTTGGAATACATTCTATCAGAAAGTCTAGCTTTTAATTTTTTTAAAAAATACTTTTAAAAAAGAAATATCTTTGATATAAGAAGGAACACAGGCAGCTGAACAATGACAATTAAAACCTTGGTCTGTCTAGCTCAGCATTCCCTACACAGACTCGCAGCAGCTCTCCAGGGTTTTCAAACATAGGTTTTCCCCAGTCCTACATGGAAATGCCAAGGATTGAATCTGGGACCTTCTGCATGCAAAATATGCTCCACCGTTGAGCTATAACCCTTCCCCTGGGGTGTGTTTATGTATGGAAATCTACAAAGTGGTGGTGGTATTGCTAGTCATAGATTAGGATAACTAATATAGAACTACCGGTTTAGGTGTGATATTTCATGAAGAATTATCAACCGATACAGTGGTACCTCTGGATGCGAACGGGATCCGTTCCGGAGCCCCATTTGCATCCTGAAGCGAACGCAACCCGCATCTGCGCATGCACGGGTCGTGATTCCCTGCTTCTGTGCATGCACGTGACATCATTTTGAGCGTCTGCGCATGCGCGAGCAGCGAAACCCGGAAGTAACGTGTTCCATTACTTCTGGGTCTCTGTGGAGTGCAACCCGAAAATGCTCAACCTGAAGCAACTTCAACCCAAGGTATGACTGTAATAAAAAATACAAGGCAATCCTATGCATATCTACTCAGAATTAAGTACCATTGATTAGGTATAGGATGCAGCCTTAAGTTCGTATTCAGTGCTAGTCCTATTCAGAGGAGAGTCACTGAAGCTAATGGACATGACTGCATGCCCAGGCACATTATATGGTGCCAACCATAGGAATAAGACAAGGACATTTGCAATGGGTTGAAACATTTATTGATTGCTGGTATAAGTAGCTTTTAGCCAGGGCATTGGGTATGTATACAGTATCAAACAGCCCAATTGCTGGTTTATAAATAGGGTGGGGTCAGCCCTGAGCTTAGAGGTCACCCACTGACATGTATCAGGTCATACAATCCCACCTGGGCTGCCATTGGGAAGGCTGCTGTGGCCCATTGGTCCCGGACAGAGACACCCTTTCCTGGACCCCTTTTATGGGGTACCTGATCAGCTAAGGATTCAACCCAGCACCTGTGACTTTTTGCTATGAGGTAGGCGAAATCCTGTAGAAGGGCCAATTTGTCTGCAGGAAAAAATCCTCCCTGGCCCTGAATACAGTGAGCAAATATACCAAGCAAGGTCCTCACACTGACCTGCAGCTTTGGGAAGGCCTGGGTGGGTGGGTGGTGAATCCCACAATTGTCTTCAAAGAAGAGGGACCCCCAGGTGTGGTCTTCCTTTATACAATGGAGGCAGACCTGGCTGAAGCTGGGTCATGGCAGCAACTCTACCTACTTGATGACCCCCTGATTGGCCCATTTAAACAAGCTTTGCCAAGTCAGTGTGGTCAGAGGAGAAGGCGCTGGTTAGAGTGTTGGACTAGGATCTGAGAGCACAGGGCTCAATCCCCTCTCAGCCATGAAGCTCACTGGGTGACCTTGAGTCAGTCACTGCCGCTCAGCCTAACCTACCTCACAGGGTTGTTGTGGGGACTGAGGAGTGGGGAGACCAATACACTACCTTGGACGCCTTCAAGAAAAGGGTGGGATAGAAATGCCACAAATAAGAAGAAGAAACTCCACCTTTCTTTCTTTCTTTCTTTCTTTCTTTCTTTCTATCTTTTTTATTAAAAGACTACTAGATTAGAGTGCATATATTTTACCATGTTCCTACCGATCCTGAATAAAGCCCAGTTGACTGCCATGCAGCAAAATGACATGTTCACATCATTACTGTTGTTTACTATTATAAATATAATATTTGTATTAATAGTAATGATGTGAACATGTCATCTTGCTGGGTTGCAGTCAACTGGGCTTTACTCAGAGTATACCGCTTGAAATGAATAAGCATGTGCAACCCAGGTCCATTCACTTCAATGGGCCTACTCTAAGTAAAGCTCAGTTGAATGCCACCCATTGGTATTTTAAAGGGATTGCTTGGAAATATTTCCCTTGCTTTAAAGCCATGCATTTTTGTTTTCCCTCTAGCGAAAGAGAAAGGCGGGGGGTGAGCTCTGATCCTGTCTCTGGCTTATGTTTAAATGAAAATAACAGGTCAGGGATAACACAAAGTAATTTAAAGGACTAACGCAGCGGTACGTGGGATTGCCCAGAGCTACACCTTGCAATCACCCAGTTCATATTTTAGGTCCTGCCACGAGAGTTCATAGTATTTTACAAGTCTATGTTCCATGTCAGTGGCTGACTGTAGAGTTGAATATCAGTCCTATTTAAATCTGCAAGAAAATAGCTGCAGGTGACATAACCTTTCATGTAGTACCACTGTGTACATATACAAATAATTGAGGCTCTTGACCCCGTCGACGCACATACAACTGTAAGTACAAACTTGACATTTTGATACTGCTCGTAGCCTTTCCCGTTCTTATTTTCTGTTTCAATAACCCATTGCAGGTAGAAAAATGAAAGAAGGAAGCATGAATGATTAATGCTGTCAAGCTAAAATAATGTATTTAGAAAAATCTATAAATCTCTTATTTGTGGCATTTTAAAACTCAACACGACAGTCTTTGGTGCCACTCAGGCTCTTTGGCGGCAGATAGATGTAAGCATATATATATATATATATATATATATATATTTCTGCAGCCATAGGAGCTCAGACTCAGCCCTACGTCCCACTACTTCTCCGGCAGGGAAAATTAAAGCCTCAGCAGTGAACTTCCTCTTAGAAAAATTACTCATAAGCATCAGCTGAATATTCAAAGGCACTCATGAATATTTATTTTGTGATGTAAATGGGATTTATGTTGCTGTTAAGCCCACTCCTTCTTGCTTTAACCATGCCAAGGATCTCTCCAAACAAGAAATTGCTCTGAATAGCAAGTCAGAGTTGGGTGCGATTCCGACAACCCAACAAATTCAGGAGCAAAGAAGCCCACATTCTAGACCAGACATACTTTCTACAGATGGCACGGACACCTGGTATGTATCACCTTACCTTATATGTGCCCAATTAACAGTTTCAACTGGTGGAAATGGGATTGCCGCAGGTGCCAAACAAAACCAGTTCTGCATTGTAAGAACTCATTTTTTCGGTGTGGCAGGACCTACACTTTGGAACTGTCCATGACACACACATAGGTGCCCTCTGCTGGTGGCTGCCATTTTGGTTTCATATCCAAACCTGAAATTCATCCAGTGTTCCAAAAAAACTAAAACATCTTCATTTACTTGAGTGGCTGTAAATGTGAGACATTTTCACTCACCTCTACTTTTTGAGCCAGTGAGATAAGCCAAGCCAGGTGCGATTCCTATCAAAGTTCCCCGCCTTGATTGGATTTGCTCTTGATTTTGAGCAACTAGGTTCAGCCTGCCTTTGCTTTGTCTCTCCCACAACTTGATCTGATACCACAATGGTGTCATAGAGAAGGATGAAGAAAATCAGCCATGCAAAAGAAGTAACACTTCCATGCAACATGCCAGAACTCACCATGAACACTTCCCTTATTATCTGATAATGGCAGTGGTGCCCACCTGAGAGGTGCCAGAATTGAGTTCTGCTGAGTTCCGCATGAAAAAAGTTGTACTTCCTAGAAAGAAATTAAATCAGGATCAAAGCAACAACACAGAGAGCCATTGGATGATGATTCTGTGTGATGTATGCAAATGCTGGTGTGAACTGAACATATCCTGGATGAAAGTGCAGATCAGAGCCGAGTTGGTTTTTCTACTTCACAAATGTTCTTGAGAAGTTCTTGGCTCAAAGCAAGTATCAAAATCCTTTTTTTAAAAAATGTGCATTTTGAGAGAAAATACATTCTAACATGCATAGTTAAAACACATATTTTACTTTAATTTTCATGTTGATTTGTTTTTTTATTATTATAAAAAATAGGTATTGGCAGGTTAATGTGGAAATGGGATGGAATGAACTTATTTTCGAAGACATGCAAAAGTGATATTGAGTCCCTGCACACAGATCCCCGAGAAATGCTATATTTTCCTCACTCAAAGGCTCCATCCAAATGCTGGGTTGTATCCAATGTAGCCCTACGTTAAAGTCACATAGTGATAGACTTGTACCCTTAGTGGAATGCTTTGCACCAGTGCAACTTTGTTGTACAAGAGAATGTTCCAGCAAGTTGCTAGTAACATGGCTGCACAATCAATCACACAAACTATTGCAGAACAACTGTTGGCTAGCACAAGTGTCGCATTGGATTCCACTGTTGTGCAACATTAAAGATCACCTTAGGGGTCCTTGTGCTAGCGGGCAGAGAATGTTGAATACAAACAATTACATGTACCTGTACCATAATTCATTTGTTCTGAGCCTGCTCAACAAGCATTGTGCTCCATTTGGCAACTCCCACCCCCACCCCCCATGAAAAGTGTTGTGCTTGGTGCTCAGCCACCTGTCTCAGTTCAGAAATTCTCATCCTGGAGTTTCCCCCCTTTCCATCTGATTTTGTGTGTGTCCTTTTTGATGAGCATGCATGAATTTGCACTATCTATCAGCACTGCATCTATTTTAAAAGTTCAGTGCCTATGAGACATGTGCATTTTATTAGCTAAGTGCTTGGGTTTGAATTACACAGGCAGAATAAGGATCCTTGTTCCAGTTGTTCAGAGGCTTCCACTACCGACTCAGGCAGGCAATCAGTGCATGCATTAGTAGTTAAACAAAATATTCTCTTTAAAAACACTAAGGGGCCTTTCATGCTAACATGATGCTTCCTCGCCACTTCAGCATGTGCACACAACAAAGCCATATCTATCCAGCTCAAACCATCTCCAAGACGTTACATTTGTTAGGAGCTCTAGAAAGCTGTTTGAAATTAAAGTTAATTAAATGAAGGCACTATTAGCCCAATTGTTTCACTTGATGAATCTGAAAAACCCAAACTGTGCAGCTCAAGTTACAGCAGATAAGAGAATTAGCAATGCATACAAATGATAACAGTTGTCTGAAAGACTTTTAAAAACAACAACAACCCACCAGATCTATAGCTTGTAACACATTGCACCTGAAGTTATAGCAGCCTGAAGCCTGTTAGATAACAATTGTTACACATCAGCACCACATTAGAGGTGTGACTTAACAGTTGGCGATATAAAGTTGGCTTATCTGTTACTTTACATCTCAAGTGCTAGATCACTAGTTCCCTCATTATTCTCCATATTTCCAATGTCATTAATCCTTAGACATGGACATATTCACTATAATTTTGATTTGTGCTTCATGACCATACATGAAGGCAGTATAAGCCTTCCCATATGAAGACGCAATATTTCATTTCCTGACCTCCACGTTGGCAGCTCGTAGCACAGAATAACAGAATTGTAGAGTTGGAAGTGACCCAAAGGGATCACAGCTAAAGTATCCCTCACAGATGGCCATCCAACCTCTGCCTAAAAACCGCCATTGAAGGAGATACCACCATCTTTCGAGGTAGCCTTTTGCATTGTCAAACAGCTCTTACCATCATTAAAGTTTTCCCAGTGTTTAATCTCATTTCTTGAAATCTGAAAAGGTTTTGGTCCTACTCTCATCCCTGGACATCCATTACTCAATATCTGGGAGGCATCATAGCTTGTGCAGAAGGTCCTTGGTTCAACCCTTGGTCTTCCCAGTGAAAAGAATCTTGGGGATCTGAGGTGGGAAAGAACCCTGCCTGACATGGTAGAAAACTACTGCTGGCCAAATTGGCCAGTGATTGACTAGATGGACCTGACTCTACATAAAGGCAGTGTTATTCTACATGATCAGCTGTGTCTATGGAACAGCCATCACAGGCCACTCAACACATAGAGAATGCATTAATCTCTGCACATAAGCTCAGGCTCAGTATCCCTGAATGGATAATGTTCATACATCTATTTCTAAGTCATCAAGTAATAAACAGTGGTAAAAACATCAAGGGAAGCATGTGTTATTTGGATAATTTATCACTGCTTCAAATCAGTGTCAAATGCAGAGCTAGGGAGCCTGTGGTCCTCCAGTTGTTGTTGGATTTCAGCTCCCATCATCAATGAACCAGAATACCCAACGGTCAGGGATGACAGGTATTGTAGTTGAACAATATCTATCTGGAGGGCCATAGGATCCCTATGCCTGGTTCAAAGAGAGTTGTTCATTCACCATTTCAGGCACTTGTCCTCACCTCCCGATCTAATATGTATAGAAAACACTTGTGGATGGTTATTCTGTGGTGTAGGAAAGATGTTCTGTACATCATGAATGGGGAACCTGTGGCCCACAAGTTGTGGCTGGAGTGGAACTCTTGCCATTACTTCCAATTGGACATGCCGGTTGGTACTTGTTGGGAGCCACGTTGGGCGCCAACGCCTTAGACCAATAGTACTGATGGCAGCTAGAGTCCAACCAGGACAACAAGATCTGCATCCCTGCTGTACATGATAGACATACTCCTTCTTTTATTTGCATAATAGCTGGTCTCTTGCTGGATATGAGACCTAGTTTAAGCCCTGGCACGGAGCAGATTCTGCAGATTTTTAAATGCCTTCCACAACAGCATCTTTTTTTTTTTGCGCTCTCTAGTATCCTTCTGTTCTCTTTTCTGATTTGGGCCTATTTCTAACATGACATTTTGAATGCAAGGAATGGGATTTGGAATATTGCCACAGAGTCATAAATATAAAATCTTTTTGTTGGAATGCATCACCCATGCGACTTGTTCACGGATGATTCCGTGAGCTGGATTTGCTAGCTCCAGCGACTAGTAGTGTTCTGAACAAGTGTTGATGAAAGAATCCAACAGAATATCTCACTTTTAATTCTTTTTAAAGCCATTCCCTGTGGATTTCTTTGCTCCACCCAGCTGATCACAATTGGCACGAATAATTATAGAATCACAGGGTTCGATTAAAGGGTCATTGTTTAGGTCCAAAGTGGTTGATACTGGTGCTCTGGGCCTGATGGACCTGTGCAGGAGGTGAATTAAGACCTAGGATGGAAAAGAGGTTTGTAAGGTATAGTGTGAAAAATTAATTACTAACTGCAAGCCTCAGAAATAAAAGATATTCTTGCCAGTGAAGATCTTCCATATTTAAGATGATTTCACAGTAAAACAGTATGCTTTATTTTTCTTTTACTTTATTTAGTAACAGTGACTGAAAATTAATCAATGTTGAATATTGGTATTTCTTGACTTGATTTCATTTACATTCCTAAGAATTTGGATTGGGCTGATAAATACTTTAAAAGCTCATGAAGGGGTTACTGAGCTCAGAGGTTTGTGAAAACTTTGCTTACTCAACCCTTCTTTTTAAAATAACACATTTTAGGTTTTATTTATTTATAGAATTTAAATACCGTATTTTTTGCTCTATAAGACTCACTTTTTCCCTCCTAAAAAGTAAGGGGAAATGTGTGTGCGTCTTATGGAGCGAATGCAGGCTGCGCAGCTATCCCAGAAGCCAGAACAGCAAGAGGGATTGCTGCTTTCACTGCACAGCGATCCCTCTTGCTGTTCTGGCTTCTGAGATTCAGAATATTTTTTTTCTTGTTTTCCTCCTCCAAAAACTAGGTGCGTCTTGTGGTCTGGTGCGTCTTATAGAGCAAAAAATACGGTAATTTGAGAATGTTATAGCAGTGTACAAAAGAAAGTAAGAAATGAATAGTTAAATCAATAACAATGAAAACATAGTACTTTTAAAGTCCATATTAAAAACGCCTGTCTTTGCAAAATTATTTTCTTATTTATTCTTTAGTTTAAAGCAGCATCATGCCACTTAAACAGTCATGGTTTCCAACAAAGACTCATGGAAACAGTATTTGGTTAAGAACTGTAAATCTGTGAGGGAAATAGAGGTGTCCTAACAACTATTAGTACCCTTTAGTGACTACAGTTCCCAGGATTATCTGGAGAAAGCCATGACTGTTTGAAGTGGTGCACTGCTTTGAATGTATAGCGCAGATGGAGCCTAAGATCAACAGCTGTAATATCAATATGGTGGCACTTCTCTTTCTGCTAAAGGATGGAGTTCCTTGTCTTATCCTTATTCACCCAGTTAATTTGCAGACTCAACACAGTCTAACCCCTTCAGTCAAAGCTTATTTGCATTTTTCAACTCGCAGATTTGGTTCCAGTTTAGAATTATTATTATTATTATTATTATTGCTATTATTGACAATCAATGCAGCAGCCTTGAATGGAACTGATTTTGAACCTGTTCAAATATATATTTAAATGGAATCATATATCTACTACATTTACAATTGCAGGGCAACCCTTATAAATACATGAATACATGATTAATATTTTAACTTGAGGGGAAATCATGCAATTTGCATGGACTAATGCCACTTCCTCCAGAACTCTGTCACTCATCTTTGACAACTGACTGGACAGAATGAATTTCAGCTCCCAAATATTTATTTTCCCTACATCAACTAGCATGGGCAGGAAGAGGAACCACTGTTTTTAGTTTATTTCATATACTGCTGCATTTCCCCCCGTCCCTTCAAGCTGTGAAGAGCTGCAAAAATAAAAACATTATTCTATAAATCTGCAGCCATATTTAGAATACTGTTTATTGTTCTGGTTGCCCCATTTAAAATAATAATAATATCCTAGAATCCAAATAGCAACAGAAAAGGAGCTTGCAGTGGGACTGAGTATTAATTGCTATTAATATTATTATTGGTATCATTAGTATTATTTATATTTATTAGTAGCATTTTTGCACTCAAGTGCCTAAAAGCAACTCACGCAGCAAAAATAAAATAGCAAAGACATAAACAAAACTAAAAGACTCGTTCAACAATATATTTAAAAGGAGCAAGTTCCCCATCCCTTAAAAAAATGGGTACAACAAAGTCCAACAAAATATCTAACTACCCTTCCAATTAAAAAACAACAATCCAAAGCCAGGGTCCAAAAGTAGACAGCAATGGCGCCAGGCATGCTTCTCTTGGGAAACCATTGCACAAATGGGGAGCCAGCACTGTAAAGACCCTTTCTCATCTATTTGAAGATAGTCATCTACAAATATCTAAAGAGGAGTCACATAGAAGATGGAGCAAGCTTTTTCTTTTCTCCTGCTCTGGAAAGTAGGACTTGAAATTTAAGTTTCAAGAAAGGAGATTCTTGTAACTAAGGGTGATGAGAGCTGTTAGGGAACCCTTATTTCCTACAGTTGACAGACTGATTTAACAGTCACTTGCTCTTCCCAGGGAAGTCTGGGAATTGTCGCTCTGTGAGGGGGATAGGTCACTGGAGAATTCCACCACAGTGGTATTGAGAGACTTCGACATCCACGAGGAGACCAGTTCCAAATTGCCATCTTAATTCTTCAGCCATCAGGGATAGTAGCTATTATCTTCCATAAATTTGTCCAGTCCCGTTTTTAAAGCCATCCAAGTTGGTGGTCCTCACTGCTTCCATATCCATAAGCTCCCCGCACTGCACCAAATAAAGATTGTTTTGTTCTTCTGCAAACGATGGGCTTACCCTGCATCTGCTGATACCTCTCCTGTGTGTAGCTGTGGCCAGGGCCGGATTCAGGTTTGATGAGGCCCTAAGCTACTGAAGGTAATGGGGCCGTTTATATGTCCAGCTGTCCTTTGCCAACAACAAATTGTTGATGTTTTTTGTGTTGAATATATGCTATATGGCAATTTATGGACCTAATAGGTATCTAAAGCCATTTGCACATAACGAATAGGAGCCTACACAACACAAAACACTGTTGCTGTATATAGGTTTTCTTTTATTTGCTTTTTTATCTTATATTTTGGAAATGTACATCCAGGTTTGTTTTTTCTTTAAAAATTTTTGGGGCCCCAAGAGAGTGGGGCCCTAAACTACAGCTTGTTTAGCTTATATACGTAAATCCAGCACCAGCTGTGGCTGCTTTGCCTGCATCAGGACACACAGTACCAAAAGGCCAATTGGTTTCACTGTAGAGTGGTACCTCGGGTTTCATATGCTTCAGGTTACATACACTTCAGGTTACAGACTCCGTTAACCCAGAAATAGTGCTTCGGGTTAATAACTTTGCTTCAGGATGAGAACAGAAATCGTGCTCTGGCGGCGCGGCAGCAGCAGGAGGCCCCATTAGCTAAAGTGGTGCTTCAGGTTAAGAACAGTTTCAGGTTAAGTACGGACCTCCGGAACGAATTAAGTACTTAACCCGAGGTACCACTGTACTGATCTCCCCAGTGCCTCTCCCCTTTGGCCCTGAGCAAGCAACCTTGGCCCACCTGCCAGAAAGCATGCAGACCAGCTCTGCCCCACCTGTCAAGCTACTTCTGCAAAGAACCGAATTTGAATATGGGGCCATCAGATGGAAGCCACTGAAGGTTGCAGAGAAGCTGATGCAAGTTCATGCAGGTGCTTCTGGGAAGGGAGCAAGCAAGACGCTGTGCTTGCATATGCTATTCCTCACCTCCCGCCCCCGGCAAATGGTAGCCAACTGGTAATGCCACCCGCCGTGGAGAGCATCTTCTTGAGAGCGACCCAAATTTGCTTTAAAATGCCATTTTGCTCAGCCAATGGGCTTGAATAATTCAGCGTAAAAATGTAATAGCTCTGTCAGGCCCCAAGTGCCGCATGCTAATTTAGGATTTTAAACAATAATCCCGAATAAATGGAAATGTCATTAAAAAGGAAGGCTTTATTTTAAATTAAGTGCATAAAGGGACATCTTGAATCAACACGGGCCATTACAGATACTCTTGGCATGGGCGAAGACTTACAAATGTCATCACTATGAATGAGCAAGGAAGAATACAACCCAGGTTTTTTTTTTGGGGGGGGGGTTAATTTCTAAAAGGAACACACAAAAAATCCCACCCAACTTTGTGTCACAGATGCTAATGCATTCCCCATCACAAATCCCGTTATAATCAGATATACAGTGCAGCCTAATTTAGCCACAAAGCCTGAAGGACATCTAAAACATTTGGATAATCAGGAATTCAGATTTAATTTGAGGGAACGGAGGGGGAAGGACGAGAAATACATTCGTTTGGCTGAAAACAGCTCCGGATTGGCTCAATGGGGGAATCATGCCAAGGCTGACTCTGTGCAATTTATAATCCCTAATCAGGCAGCAAATGTGATATCCCCTCACCTTTAAGTCAAATAGCATGCCTTGTTCACAGGTAAAATGCAACTTAACAAAGTACTGCCGTCCGTGATTATAAAACTATTTGCACGTCCAAGCAACCTGACCCACCGGCTGCATAATGGCATGCAAACAAACAGACCACAGACAAGAGTCTTGGGTTCAAAATAGGCCACATCTTTATTGATTACAGATATAAGTGAGTTTTGGCTTGGCATTGGGTATCACCTATATCATCTAGCCTGTCTGGAGGGTTGAGCTGATGACATGCATCAAATAGGTGTGATCCCGACAGGTTTGCCACATTGGGGAGAGCTATGGTCCTCAGTTCCCATATGGACAGATCCCCCAGGATCACTTTAAGGGATAGCCTACAGCCATAGTAGCCTAAGGGCCGGGGTCCCTTTTCCTCCCGAATAAATTAATTGAGGGGCTGGCCCTCTCCCAGGTTGCTGGGCATTGCCGTGTGTGTGTACCATGTCATGTGATCAGTTATGTGAGGTTGTGCTTATCCCCCCCCCCGCGTCGATATTTTATTCAAGTTGGCACCCCTGCCCCCAGCCTCGGAGAGGAAGGCAGAGGCATACAACTCCCCTCCAACAAGGACTAAGGGTCTTACTGCCATATCCACCCAAGTTGTGATGATTGCTATGAGGTAGGCAGCAAAAACCCAGATTGGCCCAATTAGGTTGAGGATGAAATTCCTCTCTAGCCCCAAATATGGCTATGAAGCAATTTATAGCAAAGCTCAAGATGCCACACAGAAGTGAGAGGAGAGTTAAGAAAGGGAGATCTGAAAGGCAATTACTGCCTGGCAAGGAAGCAGGCCTGTTGTTGTTTTTTATGACCGGGGAGCAAAACTGAGTGAAGACTTCTTCATGGACTGCATTTAATGATAGAACTCGCTCCCACAGGAAACTGTGATGGCCAGCCACCCAGATGGCTTCAAAAGAGGATTGGACAAATTCATGGAGGAGACCATGATCAATGGCTACTAGCCACAGTTGGAGGCAGCAATGCTTCTGAATACCAGTTGCTGGAAACCACAGGAGGGGAGAGTGCTCTTGTGCCCAGGCCCTGCTCACTCATCTGGTTGGCTGCTGTGAGAACAGGATGCTGGACTAAATGGTCCATTGGCCTGATCCCAGCAGGTTCTTCTTATCTTCATGGGTTCTTATGTTCTCTTTGCAAGCTTCTCATTGGCATCTGACAGTGAGAACAAAGCGCTGGGCTTTGGCCTGATCTACCAGAGTTCTTTTTTTAAGGGTCTTACCTTGTGGTCTTCTGTCTGGTCTAGTCAATTTCACATTAGAGAGGGTATGGGGAGAAAGAGCGAGATAGAAAGTCATACAAATATTACCTTATCTAATGCATTTTGGATACACTGAGTTAATATTTTCAATACATAGTATGCTTTCTTTCCTTTACATTTTTTATTTTATAAACCCCAAAGCATTAAACAGTTAGTAATAAAAGTTTTGTTCTACATAAATACTACAGTTACTTTTACCAGGAGGGAGGAAGATGGGACCTCAAATGAACGAATAAATGTATTTATTAGCTGTTCAGCTTCAGGCCATCACCCGACATCAAAACACAAAAAATATGTATTCTAACTTGCATTATGTATTATCTTGCTGTGTGTGTGTGTGTGTGTGTGTGTGTGTGTGTGTGTGTCTGTGTGTGCAAAATTACCAACAAGAAAAAAGAAAAAGAAACAAATATGAATAAAACACTTTGAATAGACACTAAATTTGAAACTGCTCCTGGTAACTTTACACTGTTGCAGAATGGAAACAATGGAACTCTCAGTCCACCTCGTAAGTATTATCTTAAAGAAAAACCCTGTAGAGGAACAGCAGCAGAGGGATTTAAAATTATCCAGATGCAGGGTCCGACAGGATGGACTGATGCTGATGTATCCACCTTAAACTTATGACCATTTTGTGGACTTCCCCTAGGCATCTGATTAGCAAATGTGGGAGAAGTGGAGGGAAAGGTGGTGGACTAGACAGTCCTTTAGGCTGTTCCAGCACAGCTTTTCTGATTACTTACTTAATTATTATTTTTTAATGCATTTATCACCCACCTCTTTTGTCACAGAGCTCACTGTGGCATCCATGGTTCCCCTATCCTCATTTAAGACCAACAAAAACCTTGTAAGGTAGGTTAGGCTGAGAGGCAGTGACTAGCCCAAGACCACCCGATGGCCAAGTGGGGATTTGAACCCTGGTTTCTTCCAGGTCCTAGTCCGACGCTGATCACCATCAACCCAGCTAGCATAGGCCATGGTCAGGGATGTCACGCATTGCAGTCTAATAACAACTGGAGGGCACCAGGTTAGGGAAGGCCAGCCTTGGCGTGGCACATCTGTTCTGTCTGATCTATGGGCCATTGCTGGCATTTCCAACACCGATACCATAGATGTCAGGGATTAAAGTGAGGGAAAGGTCTTCTCAATGCATGTTCACAACCACCATGATTCATCCCCTCATAGGACTTGATTCACACATTATGAGGTGAATCCAAAGATGGCCTTCTGTGAATGCAAGGCATCTCCCATTTGTAGAAGGCAAAGGCCCGTTTCATTTCCAGAAGGTGCTTGTGTTCAGCAAAGCTTCTGCAAAAAGGAGGGGAAGTGTTTTTTTATCAGTTCTTTATTTCCCCCCCCCCTCCACCTCTACACTTCCAAATGACCCTTCAAACTTCCTGAGCAGATTTTGGGGTATATGTGAATTATAGGAGAAAGGGTTGTGAGAGCTACTTGTAGAATTCTGCAGGAACGCCAACTCCTTAGGAAACAAGGCTGTTTTGCCCCCTCCTCTCCAAAAGTGTATTTTTTGAAGGGGCCGAGCCACCTCAATATTCAAGGGGCATTCTCCGCTCCTCGTGGTGTTGCACAAGCAATGTCAGGGACTCAAGTCATCCTGATTTGTTGTGATGTCACATGCATGACATCATGACATTGCGTGACATCATGCACGGACCCCCTCAATCTTGTTAAGAAGATGTTGCCTCTGAGTTCGGAATATGTTTTTAAGTGAACATCCAGAGCTCACTGTAGCCCCTTATCCTGGACACGTGTAATATGTGGAAATGACCGCACCCTTGAAATCACCTCCCCAAAGCCTGAAGACATATCGGAAAGATTGGCTAATTGGTCGTGAGCAAAAGCTGCTTATTTCCTCCAGTGCACTTAAGCATAATAAAACTAATGAAAAATAATGCTAACAATTTTTATATATTAAAAAATACCTTGTGTGGATGAGGGGGATCTCCCTCCTCCTCCAAATGTGTCAAGCTCGTCCAACGTTGTGATGGAATCAAAGATACCTTGGGAAGACGAAAGGTGGGGGAATCTTGTTTGATGGATGCTTGAACACTGCAGCATGGACTTGGCTCTATAAGAAATAAATACGCATGACTAGGAGGGCACTATCAGCAAGTGAAGCATTCAGAAATGTGCAGACATTTAAACTAACCACTTCTCAGATATAATACTCCTACATTCTTATTGAAATGAATTGGATAGACATCAAGGTAATAGAGAGGGAAGCCTACCCCCTCCTCTTTCTCCCAGCCCTCCTCCCTCCCTTCAAGTCTTTAGCCTGAAGTTTCCCAGCTCCCTCTGTTTAAGAACAGACACAAAGAAAGGAAGGAAGGAAGGAAGAAGAAAAAAAATCTAATTGCCAGCAGGATACAAAACCGAAAGCGTGTTTTAAAGCCAATTAGGATGTAATTTTACATGTGCCGATTCAGAAGTGTAAATCTCTTTGGAATCCAGGAGTTTAATAGCAGGGACGGCTCCCAATCCTGCTATGAACTGAGCAGATTCATTGTTCACACAATTCTGCTCAACTGTCCGCACACCGCATTGCACCTGGGCCAATAGGCAGATTCAGCATGTGCCCAGGGTACCGGCAAAGTAGGGATGCTCCCCCCTCCCCAAAATGAGAAATTGTTGAAAGAATTTGATATGTCAGAAAAGCATCAAAGGAGTCATCATGGAGGGGGACAGAACTTGGTTAGACTTCCTTGCACGCCAGTCCATACTCTTCCCTCATTCTTCGATTCTCTTTTTATGAACTGACCCAGACCCTGTGATCATCATCAGGGGCCCTTCTTTGTGTGACACCCTCTGCAGGAGGTTCAGAGGGTGGCTACAGAAGAACCAGCCTTTGCTGTGGTGGCTCCCCATTTGTGGAATGCCCTCCCCAATCTCCACAATTAGGTCTCAGGCCATTAACAATCTTAGGCCTTTTAACATGGGGGTCCCCCACCCTAACTTTCAACTGATTTTACCTGGTTGTGGTTTGTATAAAGTCACCTTGAGACTTTTTCTTTTTATAAGGTGACCATGAAATCATTAAATTCATCACCTATCCACTCCTAAATCTGGGAGCGCCATACCAACCTAGATTAAAATAATTCAAGGAAGTCAGATCCTGTCATGTGTTGCACATGACATACAGGCATTTCAGTATACATGCAAGTTTTGTGTGATTTAAGAAATAAATAAATTACAATGTAGTATTTTTTTTAAAAAGAATTCCATATGCTTAGGGCTTCTAAAGGGCTTAACGCTGCCCTGCACATGGGGAGCTTTAAAAATGACCGTTACCCCCATGATCTTTGAGCTGGTCAGGTCCATCTTTAGCCTAATTAATGCATGATGAGGTGTATTTCTTCACATTTTTAAAATAAATCTTAAGCACATAGAAGAGGTGGTGCTACACCTGTATCAGCCCATCCGGATGCCTTCATCTGCCCCAGCTGCAATGAAACATGTCTCTACAGCCACAGCAGGCTCTGTAACTCTTAAACAGTTTGACTTCACCCCCAAAGGCGTACTCTTCCATTGTCTCCCGAGACAGATGGATGGCAACCTAGTCAGAGTAGGTCCATTGAAATGAATGACTAACACATGACACATGACTAACAGGTGCATTGATTTCAGTGGGTCTACTCTGAGCAGGGCTTAGTTGGCTACAGCCCATTTACTAGGGATTAAACTTATTTGAATTCAATATATGCCTAGGATTGTGCTGTAAATTCATATTCTGTTTTCCTAAATATATCTTACATTAAATAATATATATTGTGTTATGTTTTGTTCTTGCTATCGTTCCTAAGGCTTTAAAGAAACCTTTTTTAAAAATAAAAAATAGGAGAATATAGGGGCAGCTTTAAATGCTTAACTGGCTTAACTGAGGAAGGCATTACTTACTGACTGATATCAACCGGGCCTTATAGCTGGCTGGCTATAACCCATCTACTACGGGTTTAAGGTCCTTGTATTAATTTACAAAAGCCCTGAATAATTTAGGTCTGGGGTACCTCAGGGATTGCCTGAACCCTTACATCCCAGTCAAATCGCTGAGTTCATCTGCAGAAGTGTCACCAGTCGTTCTCCAAGTTGGCGAAGCTCATTTGACATAAGCAGTCCTGTGGAATGCTCTGCCACTAGAGATTCAGCAGGCACCTTCTGGGCCAACAGAATACATCCTTCCTCAATGGTCTATTGATGCTTGCTTTTTACTCTTTTTTGTATAAAGTATGTACTTCACGCTTGTGTGTATATGTTGCAAACTGGTTTGAATTTATTTTTTCTAATGAAAAAATGGTCTATACATATTTTTTAGCAAATATTTCATTTAAAATAAAATGAAAACCCTCTTGGTCATTTAATGTCCCAGCTATCATGGATGTAGAGGAAACCAGCTATTTCCTGACTGCACAAGAAGAATCCAAGACGATTTCCATCTATCTGTTAAGAGGTCCTTAATATAATTTAACTAGCAGGAGCTTCATTTCCTGCACCAACACCCCTCTCTAGAAAAAGAAAAAGAAACCAAATACACATGCACACACAAATGGTCTCCTGGCAAATTGGCCGACATTGTTAAATTAAGCTTCATCCAATCTCTAGCAGGATATTAATAAATAAATAATGGATTGCACATATAACACACAAACCACGCTCTACTACTACAGCTATTAGCAGCAAGCAAGAGAGTCTTTGACAGAGGTGCCTGGTAAGGATTCCACCCCCCTTTTTCTCCTCCTGGAGACTCATCTTCATTTCATGTGAAAATTAAGCACACCCGAGGCATCCCAGATCTCAGGTCCCCGTTACAATGCATACCTTTTCTACCATCTTGCTCTATTCATTCACTTTTGCAAATCCTTCTGGGAGGAAAAATGAAGACTTACCCTAGCAGTTTTTAAAATGGTCTCTCGCATTAAGAATGCTCTAGGTTTTCTTTGTGTGTGTGTGTGTGTGTGTGTGTGTTTTATATATCCACTCCGAAAGGGTAATACAAAACTTATGAAATATTTACTAACTGTGATGCATAAACAACAAATCACCTCATTTCCATTAAATATTTTTTCCCCACGCAAGATATTTTTAATAAAATATCGTGCCTTGCAATTTAATTACAACAAGTAATTAAAACTTAGAAGATAATCGTTTTTGGCAAAAAGTCAGTTTTTGTTAAAATTTTAAGATAGAAAAAAGATGCATATTACGACCATAATACTGTTAGTAATTAAGATAAATGCATCAATTATTAAAGATGCAAACATGTCAAGCAAGCATAACTAATTATTTGAGCATGTTAACAGTTGTTTAATGTTAACAAGCAGTGAATTATTAAAGACCCCATGTGTCACATTTTTGGACTGCATAAAATATAATGTTCGGGGAAAGGTTTATGCTTTTGCAGGTCTCGCTTAGATCTCTGGGAGTCGGAGAAGCAATAAGGCCAGGATAAACTTTAATCTTTATTTCAAACCGTATTAGCTGCACTCACGGAAAACACACTGAAATGTTCAGACAAAATTCAGAAAAGCGCCTGAGATAGGCACTGCTTGTAGTTCAATCAATGCAACAGAGTCAAGTTTTCAACATCCTTTCAGATAAGCTTTCTTGAGCTGTTTTGAGGGTGTGTTAAGGGAATGTGTGTGTTAGCTCTGTCACATCAGAGTCCATGAGTCCGGGGTCCTTCTGTATTTGTGAAGGCCCCCTGCGCATTTTGGAACTCTGATTTCCCAGTGTTGCAACTGTGGAGACAGCCTCAGAGAGTGCAGAGGTTCCTGGCTTCAAACTGTCACTCACTGATGGACAGCAATGAGAGGGGAGATCTAGGTCACACTTGGCACTGTGTTGCCACTTTAAATAGTCATGGCTTCCTCCAAAAGAATTATGGGAGCTGTAGTTGATAAAGCGTGTGGAGAGCTGTTTTGAGCCTATACAAAACAGCACATGGCTATTTGAAGGACTGTTGGAGGACTATTTGAGAGTCCCATGAACTGCAAGAAGATCAAACCTATCCATTCTTAAGGAAATCAGCCCTGAGTGCTCACTGGAAGGACAGATCCTGAAGCTGAGGCTTCAATACTTTGGCCACCTCATGAGAAGAGAAGACTCCCTGGAAAAGACCCTGGTGTTGGGAAAGATGGAGGGCACAAGGAGAAGGGGACGACAGAGGATGAGATGGTTGGACAGTGTTCTCGAAGCTACCAGCATGAGTTTGACCAAACTGCGGGAGGCAGTGGAAGACAGGAGTGCCTGGCGTGCTCTGGTCCATGGGGTCATGAAGAGTTGGACACGACTAAACGACTAAACAACATTCTCCCATACAAACCTGCCCCGGCTCTGAAATATTTTGAGGAAGCTCTTCTCTCAGTCCCGCCACCCTCACAGGCACACTTGGCAAGGATGCAGGAGAGGGCCTTGTCTGCGGCTGCTTCCAAGCTTTGGAATTCCCTTCCTAGAGAAGCCAGACTGGCTCCCTCCTTGTGATCCTTTCACCGGCAGGGGAAGACCTTTTTTATTCTAACAGGCCATTGGGAGCTGACTATTTTTGAAGGAAAGGGCTTCAGTAGTGCTGCGCAGTTTAGACAATCTGTATTTTAATATTTTTGTTTCTATCCAACACAGAATTGTCTTATACGGACTTGCAGTGGCTCTTCAAGCAGGAGCATTTCAAAGCTCTGCCTGGAAGTAAATATATAGAAATTTGCTTCTGTTCTTTTTCGGTGGAAAATATATATATGCACTCCCTGAAACAATATGCAAACCAAAACAGAGCTTCTCTTCAAAAGACACTCTTCTCTGAATTTTGCAATGCAGTTCAAGGTGAAAATAGCATATCGAAATACATTATATTGGAGGGAAATGCTTGCAAAAATGTTTGTATTATTGCATACATGCATGTATATATTGGGAGAAATGTATATTAAAATGCTGACAGATTTCAGCAAGGACTTTTCTTTTTTAAAAAATGCAACTGATGCAAAGATGTGGGGAAGTCAACATAAAGCTGGGAAAATGCAAAAATGGAACAAAAATCAAGAGATTTGCCCATCCCTAACTGGAGAAGCCAGGGACTGAACCTTTTGCTTTTGAAGCATGCACTGTGCTCCAGCACACAACAGCTGATGAGATAATTCACCTTGGAGAAGTTTGGCTGTTGGAATGGGATCTACGTGGCAAGTCATCCTATTTTGCGGTGTAGCCACAAGCTCCCTCACCCTGGATAGATGGAATACCTCATCTGGTAGCAGAAGCATTTGTCACTGTACAGGAATGAGTATTTATTGAGTATTTATTGATGGCCTTTTGCATGCCATCCAGCTTGGAAGTCCCAGTCTTGTTCCAGAACATTAAAACATTCCAGCACCAAGATTTATTTGGGGTTCCAAGTAAAGGGTTTAAGTTCCAGAAGGTGCTAGGTGAGAGCAATATCTCATGTTCCAACGACGTTCCAGGGAAGGAAGAAGTGTCTCCTTTGCCAACAATTTATTGCTGTCAAAACTGCATACACACACACACACACACACACACACACACACCCCGAGAGAGACGTGCCCCCCACAATTTTTCTTCCAGCTTCTAGGTGACCTCCTTCATCTGACAAGGTCTCCCCATCATGACAGTGAGTCCTGATGATAATGTAGGTAACGTTCAGATGGAGACCAAGTGCAGCAGAAAGCTATATTTCACTTGTGACCTTCAGCTAGCCCTCCAGTGCAATGCTCACATTACATTTCCCTTCACTCATGGCAAAAAAAAAAAAAAAAAAGAGGAGAGAGAGAGAAAAAAACCCACCTAGTAAAACAATGCCAAGTGAAACGAGTGACATTTCTTTAGCTGTCTTCCGGAGATGAATAAAAATCCCTTTGCCAGTTCCACTCATAGGTGTGATACTTGCCACTTAGCTCATCATGACACATGTTAACATAATTGCTATAAGGAAGCTTCAAGAAGCTGTTTCCCCATGTTTGCTAGCTAACTTTCCTGACGGCGGAGGGAGTTTCTGAACCATGGTCATGCAAGACCACTATTTTTTCCCCCTTATCCCAACTGACTGGATGGCAAAGCTGACAGCTACCTTAAGGCTGGGGTGCAATGGCGCTGCTACCTTGAATCTTATAGACTTTATCCAGTAATGCATTGCAGGACAGAGTCCAAAGAGTCTGTGAATGCATTCAGTCAGCACACAAACCCCATATAGGAAATGCATGTCAACTTGGCTGATACATCAACCAGCCAACCACCTTCTGCAGCCTTCTGCCACCCCAGCCCCTCACCAACTCTTCATAGTCCTGGAAAACACTTACTCAACCCCTCACCCTTTTCTTTTTTTACATAAAAAGTCCTCCTTGTACCTTATCTGGAGGATTCCCCCCCCCCCCCCAATTCTAACAGGGAACTTTAGGTTCCTCCTAAACTGGTTCTTAAGGGACGCGGGTGGCGCTGTGAGTTAAACCACAGAGCCTAGGACTTCCTGATCAGAAGGTCAGTGGTTCGAATCCCTGTGACGGGGTGAGCTCCCGTTGCTCGGTCCCTGCTCCTGCCAACCTAACAGTTCGAAAGTACGTCAAAGTGCAAGTAGATAAATAGGTACCGCTCCGGTGGGAAGGTAAACGGCGTTTCCATGCGCTGCTCTGGTTCGCCAGAAGCGACTTAGTCATGCTGGCCACATAACCCGGAAGCTGTATGCCAGCTCCCTCGGCCAATAAAGCGAGATGAGAGCCGTAACCCCAGAGTCGGCCACGACTGAACCTAATGGTCAGGGGTCCCTTTACCTTTTTAAAAACTGGTTCTTAGCAGTTCTATGATCAGGCCGCTCTTGCATAGTGAGAACGGCCTCACTGATAATGGGTTTTGTGCGATTTTAGTGCAACAGCATTCTCCTCACATATGTCTCCCTGTAAGTGGTATTCAGAGGCATCCACTGCCTCTGACAGTGGAGGTAGAATGTAATGACTAGTAGGCACAGACAACCATATCTTCCATGAAGTTATCTAATTCTCTTTTAAATCATCCAGGCCATCACTGCATCTTATGAGAGTAAGTCCTATTGAACTCAAAGAGCCAAATTTCTGAGCAGTCAGGCATTGGAAGACATTTCCCGAGGCATCTAGTTACCTGACATTTTACACCCCACAGACTTAAGAAGGCTGTGGGTGATATTTTTCCCCCAGTCACCACCGTCACATAAAATTTATTGGCAGCAAGTGACAAACCCCCACCCCCACCCCACGCCACCCACATGCATCAAATTAACTATTTCTGCCATTCAAGGCTAAAAACAAGCAAGAATTTCAATTGTTCCAGAAGCTTCTGAAGCCAGGAAGGCCATCGCCGTAAATCGTACCTTTGCCTATCACCAATACCAACCGCTGAATTATACAACACGTCTGGCACAAAGCCAAACGTATCTTTTTAGTTTCAGGCTTGAATATCTTCATATGTGAGGGTACAGCTTCCCATACAGTACTTTCCTACTTCCAAGGCATGTTTACCATCTGTTTCTATTATGGGAGTTTATGGCACAGAGTACCTCAGACGCTGGAGTGTCTGTTCCTTTTCTGTGGTGCAGTTTAGAGTGCTGTAGCGCTTTATGACTATATATATATATATATATATATGCTGTACCGTCTGAGCTATCCAAAACCCACACAGAATGAAAAATGGAGAAAAAAACCGATCTTCATCCGCCTTCATATCTCTCCACCCACCCCACCCCACCCCACCCTCAACATGTTACAGAAATGGAAGGGATTTTATTTAACAGATCATGTTATTAAGATGAGAAGTGATTTGAAAGAAAATTAGTAAATTATCCAGGACTGTAAAAAGTGACTATCAGATAGCTTTTGGAAATCCTTTAAGCATGTTGTGATTAAGAGGGATATATATATATATATATATATATATATGAACAGTGCTCCCCCCCCCAGCATAATCTGAAGTTTGCTGGGGTTTTGAGGGGAATATGAAGCAGCCTCTATCGGAATACATTTAAAGGCTTCACAGTGAAGTAGCGGCTCTACCAGGCCTTGGCTGAGTGGATTTCCATGAGCAATGTTTCACAGTTCCTCACACACAGAATCAAAGAAGCCCGGCTTCTGCTTCTCAAAGCTCTGTGCTATCAATACATTGAAAGCCCATCTGATACACACAAGGGGAAAGCACCACTCTTGAAGCAGCTATCGCTGTTGTGTCCTATCTATCCAGAGGCACTCACTTGCAACTTGGATTAAGCAAAGGTGCCACAACGTCCTTAAAAGACTTGGGCGTGGGGCCCGTGTGCGACACATATTTGCAATGACTTTGCATATGCTCATCCACACACATAGGTGCAACTTGAAGGCAACTTGCAGAGCGGGCAAGATGCCTTTACACATCTAGCAAGAGGGCAAGGGTTTTTTTATTTATTTCTCAAAATTTGCATACCACTTGATTGTAGGGAGGGGGAAAAACTCTCAAAGTGGTTGATCAATAAGAAGAATTTAAGCAATAATTTAAGACTTTCAAAAAGTTTTTTAAAAAGCAATAAATTGAAAAAAGATTAAAACTCACAATCAAATTTCTCAATTTCTGGGTAGACGTGTCTGAACAAAGATATTTTTAGCAGTCACCAAAAAGACTACAGTGGAGATGCTGGCCTGATACCTGGGGCTGGATTTATATTTGATGAGGCCCTAAGCTATTGAAGGAAATGAGGCCCTTTATATTGTATGTCCAGCTGTCCTTTGTCAACAACAAATTGTCGCTGTTTTTTGTGTTGAATATATGCTATATGGTAATTTATGGACCTAATAGGAATCTAAAGCCATTTGCACATGCAGAATGTAGGCACCCTATATATAGAAATGTGCAGACCAGCGATATTTTAGGAAGCAGGCTAGCAGGCAGGGCCCATTGCTTACATAGTAGGAGCCTACACAACACAAAACACACTTGCTGTATGTAGGTGTTATTTTATTTGTTTTTTTATCTTATATTTTGGAAACGTACATCCAGTTTTTCCCCCTTTAATGTTTTTTGGGGGCCCCCAAGAGACTGGGGCCCTAAGCTATAGCTTGTTTAGGTTATACATAAATCCGGGACTGCTGATATCAATAGGCAGGGAGTACCAAAGTGTAGGCGCCACATGTCCCACATGCTAGATTTCTGAAGGAGAAAGAATCATGTATTTCCCATGAACACTCGCACCCTGATCACATTTTCTCTGAAGTTAAGTCCTGTTGGTTTTGATTTTCTCTCAAGTAACTCCTAGAGGAGTTCCCTGGGAAGAGTGATTGATTGTTAAGCCGTTCTGGGAATGGTCACTCTGTGGGGGGAAAGTGGGGTCTCCTAACAACTCAGACGGAGGGGGAGAGGAGCTGGTCACAGCAGGAGAGGGAGATTCCTGGGCTTCATCAGCAGCCTGCCTCCTCTCTGCCTCTTCAGCCCTCAGCTTCTGCCTCTGATTCTGGGCTGCTCTTTGCCGCAGCCTCTTCCTGCTCACCAAACCCAGGCATCTCTTCAGCTTCTGAGGTTTGCTCCCTCTTCTATGAGCTGTCTTCCCTTGGGGATTCCCCAGTCCGCGACACTTTCTTATGAATGCCACGCTGGCCTCACTGAAATATCCTCTCTCCCTGTCCAATCTCTGAAAAAGGTAGCCTTGTGGAGATGTTGCAGGAACGAGCTTTCATTATAAACGTTTATATCAGTGGTTCCTGCCTGCCATGCGGGGGGGGGGGGGGAGTGGGATTCCCTAGGTGGGGCACTAAAGGGCAAGAGGGTGGCAGAGGGACACTGGAGGTATGAAAGACGATCAGACTTTACCAAGCTGGAATCGCTGGATCGAGTTAATCAGTTTTGTTGAATTAGTTAAACTAGATAGTTTGAATTGGATTCTGAATATGTGTGCAATTGATTAGCACTGTTCTGAATTTTATTGTGTTATTATCATCCAGAGCGGGTCATTATTCAATATAATGCTTTTTATAAGGTGGGGGGGCCCACTGGGGATGAATTTATGGAACCGAGGGGGCAGTTGCTCAAAAAAGTTTCGGAACCACTGATCTACATCGCCAAGGCTTTTAATTACCCCCATTGTCAATGAATGAACATGTGTGGAACACACTACATTGAAGAAGAAGAAAAAAGGAGGGTATCTAATGATAAAAGAATGAACACAGGCTTCTAGAAGAGTGAAGGTATGGATTTGGCAAAGAAACTGGATATGGATGCATCCCGCTTGCCTGCAGCAGGTCTGATCACATGTAGACCATCTGGAGTTTTGATAAGAATCTTCTTCTTTTTTTAAAAAAAGGATCACACTTTTGCAGCCATCTCCACAATGCATTAATATCTCTTCAGTAAGCACGGCAAGAAAGTGGTGATAAAGAAGACAAAAGCCATCTCTCACATACTCCGATTGCAGTTCAGGTTTTTTTCACGCACACACACACACACACAGAGTTCCTTCACTTGTTTCCTCCCCTGATCTAAACATTATGGCTGAAATTCTGCATGCTAGGCTCTTTAAAAATTTCATTGACTCAACGAAAGATTGAGCCGGCATAGCTGGGTGCCGGATTGCAGCTTCGTTGTGCAGACTAAGGAGGACAATTAAATAAATGGTCAAAATCCTAGAGTTCCAACATGACCTTGGTGGCCAAAGTTGAGACGAGGGAGGAATCTGTTTGCTATACATTTTGCAGTGGATCAGCCAGTCTGGCACGCTCCAAACTTGCTGACAAACTGGAGGCCAGCTCCCCGCTAGACTATGCCTTTCTCAGGATCTTGCCATGCATTTTTGTGTGTATGAAACATAAAATTCATTTGCATTTAAAATAATCACGTGAAATGCATGTCTTGCTGTTGGACTCCTTGAGAAACAGGAGAAAGCATGTATTTTGGGTCCATAGAATACATTATCAGCTGCATCGCTACAAATCTGGATATTGGGACCCTGTAGAAAGAGAGTTGGGAGGGACCCCCATGCAGGAATCACAGCTAAAGAATCCCAAGAGTGATCAAATTACGCTGACATCTGAAGCAGAAAGTCCCAGAACTGCCTCTCCTCCATGGCAGGAAAAAAGTTACAACATTATTTGTATTTATATTCATAAATAACCAACCAAAAAATTTCTGTTGCTTCATGACACCTGAAATCAGCTGCCTGATGCAACTGCCTCACTCCGCCTAATGGCTGAGCCAGTCTGGCTTGCATATGTTCTCCCAAACGCACATGGCCTGCACTCAGCACAGTATACAAATGTCCATTTTCCAAGGAGTAATGTGTGCAGACACCATTCACCCTGTACCCTTGAACCTGTGGTTATTGGGAAGGAGAACAGCTAGTGTGACCCTAATCACGTCACTCCATGCATGCTTTCACTGGAATATACAACTGAAATGCAGCCCATGGTATGCTTGACCATCACACCCAGTTAGGGATGGGATGATATGCCAGTTTCTTCCAGTTCTCTATTCCCCCTTGCCTAATTTTCAGTTAAGTTCTCCACTGTTTTTTTGTTCTGTTCACTCCCCCCACAATCAGTATTTTATTGCAATTTCCCCCTTATATGCACATTTTTGTATGCAATTTTGTATCGTAAACACATTTTTGCAAAGCAATTTCCCCTAATATGTTGTTTTCAGTAAAATGTGCATTTAGATGTGTGTGTGTGGAGAGGGAGGGAGGCTGAAGAATTACATAACAAAAGTTGGAAAAGTACAAATTTCAGTGGTGGTATTTCAGTTCACGTATTGTTTCAGAAAGTATTGTTTCAGAAAGTGAATTAGGTAGATTCACCTTTAAATGTGAACTGAATCAAATACCACCCCCACCCTAGACCCAATAAACCAAAAGTTAATCTGTAACCAGCATGAGTAGGTCTTCCTGACCTAGAAGCTTTTATAGCTAAATTTGCTCTGGACCATTGATCCCAAAAGCCAGCATGAAGTTCCATAAAGTTTCCTTCTTTGGCCAGATCTTCAAGGCAAAGCACAGGCTGAATCCCCACAGGAGCTTCAAGAACAACTGCCAAACCCATTTTAATTGTGCAACCTAAATTTCGCAGCAGATGACTGAATCCCACCTGTACAATGGCACGAGACTGAAAGTCTCCATGGTCACTTAAAGCACAGATGACAATAAGATTCTGCTCAACACAAACCCTGAACTCTGGAAACACAATCATGTCTTTTTAAGAGATATTATGCATGATCTGCATATTAATTTCTGCTTTTGTTTTGCTTTAGTAGGAGACACTGCTTATACTGCTGTACAAATGAGCAAAGTCAGAGATTTGATAAAATGGGTCCCCCACCGTATTTCCAGAAAAGCATACCAGAACACAGTGCCGTTGACTGTGACCATTAGTCATTTTTGGTTATAAGCTTATGAATTATCACCTCAAGGTGCAACATGCTTAATTTATACTGTACATGCTTGCTAAAGAAAGCTACTTATACTGAATGGAGACAACTGAGGTCCCCTTTGCCATGAGGAAGCAGTTAATATGGAGAACACATCCAAACATCGTATTTTGGAAAGAAATCTATGCAGGGAGATGACTGCTGGAGTTGAACCCACACCAGGGATATTTTGATAGTTTACCTGTGAGATTGTCTTACCCAATATGGGTCCACTAGGCTACTTAAGTTGACGGAATTGACACTTCCAGGTGCTACATAATACCCATTCTGTATTTGTAAGAACTCAATCTTTTAATGTGGCAACACCTGCATTTTGGAACTCCTTGATTATTGACAACAGGCAAGCTCCTTCACTGTGCCCTTTTCAGCATCTGTCAAAAACATCTTTGTTTAGAAAAGTCTGCCCAGGTGTTCAGGAAGTTGGTGTGAATTTTAGTCTATTTTCATTTTAACTTGTCCAAATTTTAAGTTATTATTCTTAATTTTTCTTATTGATAATTTTATTGTTTTATCTTTTTTTATAAACTGCTTTGAAGGGTTTTTTTATTTTTAACGCTCAGGTAGTCTATCAATTTTCTGAAATAAATAAATAATTTTAAATTATGTTAGCAAATAAATTCCCACATCGGTTAATGTTAATATGGTAATGTGCTAATTAGTTTATCACTTGATAGCCCAGTCATTTCATAAGAAAAGCCTATTCATTCCCATCCATCTATGATAGCTTGACTTTTTGAAATGGCTATTGCCCAGTAAGCAAGGTCATATATTTACCACTCATGATAAACAAACAAGCAAACAACCCCAAGTTTTAAGACCCACTGATTTCAGTGAGAGAATTAAGGACATTCTTACCATTCTCCCATTGAAACAATGGGAGTCAGAGAGGATCAAAAGGAATGAGTTTGTCATGTGATAGAATCCAACTGAGAAATGTTGTTGGCTTTTATCAAAAGCATTTATGTTTCCTTTGAGATCTTTCAAATGTCTCACTTTAGGATGTATGGACTGCCTTTGCCCCCATGAGAAATTTCTGCAGCGTAGCCAAAATGCTAGAGATGCTCAAAATCCTCACAGCAAAGCAGAGTCCTCCAAATTTACTTTTAAACTTTGCTTCTGGAGAAATTAGAAGGGAATTCTTGAAATTGCTTAGTGGGGGAAGATGCAGATGGAGCTGGGGCGCATCACATTTGGTAGGGAGGAAATCAGGGAGGCGCACAGTAGGTGGCGCCAAAGCTAGAGTCAATGGCAGGCCGAGGCAGAGACAGCAATGGGCAGAGCCAACTAATTCTGGGTTTTGCCCCAATCCTTCTCCCTGAGGAATTCTTCAAAGGCAACAGTGAGCAGACACCCTGGATTGGGTGTATGAAAGGATGCAGGAAGGTGGGAGTTGGTTGAGGGCTGACTGTGCTTGGTGGCCCGGTGGCCCATTTGCCCTAGTGGACCAGTTTCCCCTGGGCAGATGGCCACTTCAGAACAACTGCTACAGCTGGCCCACATTTCCTGCGCCCACTGAGATTCCAGCGATGGTATCAGTAATAGTAGCATCTGCCGTCAGGCAACCTAGCTGCACTAGGCCTCATCGCTCCAGAAAAAGCCATCCATTCTAGTTGTAAATGAATGAGGGTCACTTTCCAGGGCTGGCTATTGAAATGGATGCCCTTTCATTTGCCTCGTGAAAGAAACACAAGTTCTTTTTATGCTGATGGATTAGAAAGGATAAAAAAGACTCAATCAGAAGAGACAGGGCAAGTGCAAAAAGAGATGGCTGATGGATAGGCGCAGCCAGTGCTCTGTGTCACAATTTTGCAAACAATCTACTCCCAAGAATAAATTTTAATTTAATGTGGAGAGGTGTGATATTCATATCTGAGACCTGGCTCTCCGCTATCTATTGTTAAAGGACAGTTACAAATTTTCTCCATTTTGCTCTGTATTTTTTATTCAGCAAAGTACCATGTTGTCAGGGAACAGATACAAAAAAATAATAATAACCCCAAAGCAAAAGAGTGAAAGTTAATTTTAAAAAAAGAAAGAAAGAAAAGAAACCCCAACAGCCTCAAAACATTTAAATGCCACGTGTAGTTAAAGCTTAAACAAATGGCTCTGCCTTTCTGTTTAGATCAATATAGTTTTAATAATAGCAGTATTAATGTCTTTAAATATATGGGGGTTTTGTGCAAATCACATATATATATAGAAAGGGGGTGAGGGTGTCTGTCTCAAGAACTGGGCCTCCCCCCCACGTCTCCTGATTTAGTTATGTGTCAGACAAACCTCATTCTCTCATTTTTCTCTTTTCCGGGGCTGAAGGAAATGCTTATTGGATCTGTACTTTAAATCTCAGCCAATAGAAAGCAATGCTTCACCATCTATCTGACCCTGACAGATTTTTTTCTCCCTCCTTAATGTAAACTCTGTTCTGGAAACGGAAGAGGTGCTTTGCAACCCCCCCCCCCCGATGCATAAATAAAAATATACCCACTGGTTCAAAGAGTTAAATTTAACCAACAGTTTTCCTCCCCTTTTTCAATACTGACTCCCCCCTGTGCATGCACCCTAACACAGACCCCCACCCTACAACACTCTCTCTCTCTCTCTCTCTCGGCTTTGCTTGATTTATAGCATGATCCATCCCTGTTGGGAGTTGACAGTCACTTTCATTTTCTTGCATTCTCCCCCCCCCCCCCTTGCCACCAAGGTCATAAGAGAAAGGGGCCCTCCAAGTTTCCTGCATTCGTCCTCCTTCACCCTTCTCGCGGCCCGGCCTCATGAATCATTCCGTCTCTGCATTGAACTCCTGATGCTTCTCTTCCACCAGAGCGCCCGACTTCCGCAATTTTTCTTCATTCTCACTAACAATTTGGTAATGAAATATTGATTTTTAGTTAGATTCAAATAGATGTTATTAAGTTTGCATTGATAAATCGTTCCCTTTCTCAGGCTGGAAGTACCTCAGTCAAATTCTAACGGGTGCTTTCATACCTGGTGATGTATTAATTTGACATATTTGTCACCCAAGCAGCCTGGCTTAGATGGAGAGTAGGGTGTCTAGACCTAATTGCTGCCAGTTCAACAGGGACAGTATAAAACTAACTGATTCAAGAATTTGAACAAACACACACACACCTTATGGACTTCTGTGATCAAGAACCAACTACTCTGTCTCATCAAATACAATCCAAGGTTCAAAATGATATGCACTGGGCTAATTTGACTCTTGCTTAATGGAAAGGAAAACCCAGTTGCCAACAGATTTGTTATAGCTTTGAAACAGGGAAGTTAGCTTCTGCTGAGATTTTTCTCCTCCTTGTTTTGTTTTTAAAGAGAACCCTCCACGGAATTCCTTGAGTGATGAGATATTTCAAAAGTACAGTCACTAAAAGACGAGATGAACTATCTCATCTGTGTGAGAGTGAAGGGTGAAGGGCGGGGCAGCCTGGGGGAGTGCAAATTGTATCTGGCTCCTTCCTAGCTGACCTGTGACTGTAAGCCATTCTTTTCCCAAGAAAGTCAGAGAAAGAGAGGGGGGAGGGGGGAAATGGTGATAAAAGATACACATACAAATAGATAGTGTTTGAAAACAAGCACCAGCTGCAGCCAGTGATGGACTCGCATGCAGGAGCATAAAAAAGCAGAACTGACCTTGCTTAATGATAATAGTCAAGCTAAGCTGAAGTCCCTCCCTCCCCAACACCATCAACGATTTCTGAAAGAATGGCAACCTTACTTACCCCCAGTGGAAATTGTGGACCCTGCTCCCTACTGGATCAGGCCAGTGGGCCATCTAGTCCAGCATCCAAATCTCACATTGGCCAACCAGATGCATGTGGGAAACAAGAGCACTCTACCTTCTTCTGCTGTCCAGCAACTGGTATTCAGAAGCATTGCTGCCTCCAGCTGTGGAGGTTGACCATAGCCATCATAACTACTAACAACTGACAGCCCCTCTGCTCCATGAATCGGCTCTAATCCTCTTTTAAAGCCATGTAAGTTTGTGACTCTTGAGAGTCCCATGGACTGCAAGAAGATCAAAGACATCCATTCTTAAGGAAATCAGCCCTGAGTGCTCACTGGAAGGACAGATCATGAAGCTGAGGCTCCAATACTTTGGCCACCTCATGAGAAGAGAAGACTCCCTGGAAAAGACCCTGATGCTGGGAAATATGGAGGGCACAAGGAGAAGGGGACAACAGAGGATGAGATGGTTGGACAGTGTTCTTGAAGCTACCAGCATGAGTTTGACCAAACTGCGGGAGGCAGTGGAAGACAGGAGGGCCTGGCGTGTTCTGGTCCATGGGGTCACGAAGAGTCGGACATGACTAAAAGACTAAACAACAACAATAACAAAGTTTGTGGCCAACCCTGTCTCTTGTGAGAGTGAGTTCCATAGTTTAATTATGCACAGCGTGAATACTGACGTCTTCTTTAAAAAATCTGTCCTTACTCGTCCAACATTTAGATTCATTGGGTGTCCATGAGCTCTAGTGTTAGATGAGAGGGAGCAAAGAACATTTCCCTCTCTAATTTCTCCATGCCACACATGTTAATTAGAAATTTTAGTAGTAATGTAGATTTAAAGTAAAATGGAAATATAGAAGATATGTCACGGGGCATAGGCACTCCCACCACCTATAAAAACTCCCATTATCCCATCTTTCTTCTTCTTATTTAAAAACAGGCATCCCAAGCCCTATTTATAGATTGAACTTAATCTTGTGCTTTGCAATATGCTATATAGCATTTGTTCATGTGCCCTGTTCCCTTTCTACAGCATGTGATATATGATGGGTCCGAGACATAGTGCAGAGTGTTTTTGAGTACAGAGCATAATTCAGCTGAAGTTAAAGGGGGGGACGGAAAAACATTCATCCGTTTCTGTGGGAAGGACTCTACCCCATTTGTAAATTATGAACTCAGTAAGGCAATGCGTGTGCACACCTACAGAAGTCTTGATCCGCTGCGCCTGCTCAGATTGGTGGAGGACAAAGAATAGAGATGAGAAGGGGGAGAGAGTCTTCTTCTTGCAGGGCTGTGCAAGACCTCCTGTAAGAAGTTTCACGAGGCATTCTACATACCTGTTCTTATGCAGGGGCAGACGTTGGTCTTTCAAATTTAAGCAGTGCCCTATGCGAGGACAAAATTTGGTGCTCCCTGCTTCTCGCCTTCTGTTCTGTGTGTGTACCATGTTACAGTTTCAGCACCCTGCAGTTTCCCTCTGGGCTTGGGACCCAGTGCAGGGGAACCAAACTCACTGCCCTAAATCTGCCCCTGTTTCATGGCTCCCATATCCAGCAGTGATCTCAACACAGAGTTGGAGGCTTCAGGGGCACGAAATTGGGAGCCGGGTCAGGGCTCACAGCAGAATGCTAAGAGCTTTCTGGTCATTTCAGTGGCCCATCTAGTCCAGTATCCTGTTCTCCCAGTGGACAGCCAGATGGATGTTGGGAACTGGCAGGCAGGATTTTAGCACAAGAGCACTCTCATAGAAACATAGGAAGCTGTCTTGATACTGAGTCAGACAAATTTCTGCATTCGGCAGAATTGCATATAAAATGTGGATAGTGGAAGAAATTAACACAAAAAGTGCTGGTGGATTTCATGGGAACTTTTTTTTAAAAAAGCAAATTATTATAGAAAATGTGGAGAATTTAAGATTGGTAAAGAGAGAAATTAAAACTGACATATTCACAAATTCCCACTCAGGAGTAAGTCCTAATGAATTCAATGGGCTTGCACCCAAGTGAATGGGGTTAGGATCTCAGCCCTGGTCACTAGCTCCTCAAATACATTACGTATAAACTCAGCATTCAGAGAAAAGTTCCACGCAAGTCTTAACAGGGGGGGAAAAACCATTTTTTTATTTTTAAAAAATGTCGCTTTAATAGAATCAGAGAGCCAAGTGAACAATTTGTGATCTTAAGAAGTTGGATTTCTCTCAGAAACACAGAGAAAACAAGCAAATATATCCATTGGATTCGCAAACTCTAATCCATATGGAGCTTGCAAGGAGAAGCCAGGGCAGGATGTAAGAGCCATCGGAGAAAGCAAAATATTAAGGGGCTGAAGAAAAGGAAAATTAATCAAAATCAAGGAAGACTCAGAAATCTGATTAGGAAAAAGAATGTATCCTGCAATATATATGGATGGGCATGTTAATGGGTGGCTGATTCCTCTGAGATTAAAGAAAATAACCTAAGGTTAGATCTCCCTTTCAGTTCATGTGCCAGCATCAACAAAGCTGCAGCCCTGTTTTGCCATGGCTCCAAGCAAGGAGCTGATAAAAATGATATTCTTGCAGCAACATTCTCTCTTTTCCCAGTGGCTTCTGAAGTCGCTCTTCTTGAGACAACCTGCCAGGAAGTTGAGCGAGTATGTGGCCTTTCCAAATAATTTCCCTCACCCACATTTATGTCTAGTACATTCTAAACAGATGGGTTCGATGATAATTTCTAAAGGTCCAAAATGAAAAGAAAATATATTTTGTCCTCGCAGGGCTCAGAAAGATGGAGAGCAACGAGGAAGCATCCCAAAGTGTTGTGTTCATAGTGCAGAAAATATTCAAACTGCAGAATAGATAGATAATAGAGTATGTGCGGTGGGGGGGAGGTAATCTCTACACATTTATGGGATGGTCAAAACTCTGGTCTGGATCATACAATAGTCTGTGTTGCAGGTCCAGGTGCAGTGGGTTCAGATTAGGTCACAACCTTATTGATTACAGAGGAAAGCAGGTTTGGCATAGGCATTGGGTACATACGCAACAATCAACCAACACATTTACTCATTGATGGACAGTTTGGGTTGACAAATGTAGGGGTCCCCTTATGACATAAACCTCATCCAGGGAACCACCATTGATCACTGGCAGGGGTCCCTGTGGCCCATCAACCCCTGAGGTGGGCATCTGACCAGTCTTTTCCATCACGAAAATTCATAATTCCTTGCACTGATAGGAAATTGTCCTATATGGATTGGAATTTTTAAAACTGCTATTTACACCTACATTTCCTTCAAGGAGCTCATGGTGGTGCACATGCCTTCCCCCACCCCATATTAATCTCTCAACAACCCTGTAATGAAGGTTAGGCTGGAAGGTGGTGATTGGCCCAAGGTCACCCAATGAGCTTCATGGCTGAGTGGGAATTTCAACAGTTGTCTTCCAAGTTCTAACCTGGCACTCTAAGTTCTATTCTCACAAAAATTAATGGGCATAATAAATAATTATTTAACATTTACTAGTAACAGCATACAAAATCATTCTCCTGAGTGAGAAACAATCTAGAGAATTTTCTCTGATGTATTGGTAAAGGAAAACATGGAGCCACCTTCATCATGGAAAACAACAACAACAACAACATATGTATTTGTGGAAAGCCGGAATTTCATTCTGTGACATCCTCTGCTTGCAAATATCCAGAAACCCATGCCCACCAGATCACAGGGCACATTTAATGTGCTAAATTGGAGTTAAAATATCTTCATTTTACAGGGTTGCATCCACCTAAGTTAGTTGTGCCCATCAACTTCAGTGGGTCTACTCTGAGTAGAATTGCTGCTGGACACAATCTATCGCATTGTACTATATTTTAACTTCACACTGCATGTTCTTCCTTTGAATTTTATTTTAGCCCTATTTTTAACTTTTCAGTGTCCAAATTGCTAAGAGCAAAACTGCTCCCTGACATGATAACTGGTCTTTGTTAAATAATAAAGAAATGACCCTTTAAAAATAATCCATAACCTAACTGAATTCTGATTTACAGCAAATCTATGGCTTCCTTGAATAATTCAAAAAGAAACGTTAAAGGAAACCTTGCCTCTTGGATTGACTTCAAGGTTGGCAGGGCTTCAAAACTTACTAGTGACTGATAAAATACCCTCTTCCCACACTCATCCTTGTGGGGTTCTCAGCAGAGAACGCAACAGCAAATTCACAGGTGCGAGATAGTTTTGTGATGTTCAACTTCCCAGCTGCAGCTGGTAAAGAAAATAATTATTGCGCTTAAACTTTTCAATCAAGAGTTTTCCTTCCTCCCCCCACATCCCGACCCATCCTCAAACTCCTTCCCCTCCTTTCTATTCAGGAATTGTCCTCCCGAGGTATCTGTAGTCAAGGAGGGAGGTTAACAGCCTTTAACAACTTCCATTACTTATTCATATCTACGTGGGGAGCCTTTTATTCGTAAATCAAAAATGGTGTTTCCATTATTATTGTTATTACTCTTTTTAAACTCACATGTAGGGAGAACAGGGGTTGTGTCTGTAAGTAAGCACCAGCCTTGAATTTAATCATGCTATTTATTTGCTTTAAATTATCCCATATTCATCCCCACCCCCTCTTTACTCTTAGGCATCGATAAAGTGGCTCTTACTATTAGAGCAAATGAAATGCACTTTAAAAGATTATCTCTTACATTTGTCATAACAAGAATTTACATTCCTCCTGCATTAAGTGGGAGTAAAAAACTCATATACATTTTCTAATTTATTGTGTAGTATTTATTACATACAGCAGGTTCCTTGTCTAATCACGACTTGTTACAATTATGTATTATTCACAATAACCCCTGGCAAAAGGCTTAATATGGCAATGGGGGTGGGGTGGGCTGATGAACCTGTGAGGGTTAAGGAATTTAAGCGGGGATGTCTCATAAGAAATCAGTATGTCCAGGTGCAAACAATTGCATAATGGAACCCTAGAGAAGACAAACTTTGAGGGGAAAAGGGATATAAAAATATGTGACATAGAGAAACCTACATTGAAAAAGTTAAAACAGTTGACCAAAAAAGAAATGAGAAATGAGAAGGGGCTGTGGGTGGTGTCCACTGTGCTCAGTGTCCCCACACTCACCAGCCACCTCAAATCTTCCCACAATGATTGGGTACCTCTGACAGGTGCTCCTTGGTGCACTTAGCTGAATGCACTTAGAAGCCAAGGGACACGGGTGGTCTAAACCGTTGAGCCTCTTGGGCTTGCTGATCAGAAGGTCAGCAGTTCTAATCCGCATGATGGGGTGACCTCCCATGGCTCTGTCCCAGCTTCTGCCAACCTAGCAGTTTGAAAGCATGCCAGTGCAAGTAGATAAAAAGGTATCGCTGCAGCAGGAAAGGAAAAAGCATTCCCGTGCACTCTGGTTTCCGTCATGGTGTTCCGTTGTGCCAGAAGTGGTTTAGTCATGCTGGCCACATGACCTGGAAAGCTGTCTGTGAACAAATGCCAGCTCCCTCAGCATGAAAATGAGATGACCACATAGTCGCCTTTGACTGGACTTAACCGTCCAGGGGTCCTTTACCTTATTTTTTGTTGTTGTTTAGTCATTTCTGACTCTTTGTGACCCCATGGACCAGAGCACGCCAGGCACTCCTGTCTTCCACTGCCTCCCGCAGTTTGGTCAAACTCATGTTGGTCGCTTCTATAACACTGTCCAACCATCTCGTCCTCTGTCGTCCCCTTCTCCTTGTGCCCTCCATCCTTCCCAACACCAGGGTCTTTTCCAGGGAGTCTTCTCTTCTCATGAGGTGGCCAAAGTATTGGAGCTTCAGCTTCAGGATCTGTCCTTCCAGTGAGCACTCCAGGCTGATTTCCTTAAGAATGGATAGGTTTGATCTTCTTGCAGTCCATGGGACTCTCAAGAGTCTCCTCCAGCACCATAATTCAAAAGCATCAATTCTTCTTTATGGTCCAGCTCTCACTTCCATACATCACTACAGTGGTACCTCGGGTTAAGAACTTAATTCGTTCTGAAGATCCGTTCTTAACCTGAAACTGTTCTTAACCTGAGGTACCACTTTAGCTAATGGGGCCTCCCGCTGCTGCCGCCACGCCGCCGCCGCCGCACAATTTCTGTTCTCACCCTGAAGCAAAGTTCTTAACCCAAGGTACTATTTCTGGGTTAGCGGAGTCTGCTATCTGAAGTGTCTGTAACCCGAGGTACCACTGTACTGGGAAAACCATTGCTTTAACTGTATAAACCTTTGCCAGCAAGGTGGTATCTCTGCTTTTTAAGATGCTGTCTAGGTTCGTCATCACTTTTCTCCCAAGAAGCAGCCATCTTTTAATTTCCTGGCTGCTGTCACCATCTGCAGTGATCATGGAGCCCAAGAAGGTAAAATCTCTCACTGCCTCCATTTCTTCCCCTTCTATTTGCCAGGAGGTGATGGGTCCAGTGGCCATGATCTTAGGGTTTTTTTTATGTTGAGCTTCAGACCATATTTTGCGCTCTCCTCTTTCACCCTCATTATGAGGTTCTTTAATTCTTCCTCTCTTTCTGCCATCAAAGTTGTGTCATCTGCATATCTGAGGTTGTTGATATTTCTTCCGCCAATCTTAATTCCGGCTTGGGATTCATCTACCTTACTTTTACCTTTACCTGTTTAGAAGCCACAGTGTGATCGGGAACCCTGCATTATCAAGATTGTCAAAGGATAGTTCAGATCTTCCCACCCAATGCAGGAAGATCAGGGTAGCTCATATACTGGCCAAAGCAATTTACAATGTAAACCTTGAACCTAATTAAAAATGCAACTGTAAAAAACCTGGAAGACACACTGAAAAGTCATATTCGAAGGACGTATTTAAGTAAATCCATCCCAACGCATCTGCAGCTGTACATTCGAAATGGAGGCCCCTTTGAATCCCATTTGTTAAATACGTCTGCTTGATATTTAGATTTCCACCCCCTTTCCTTTCCTTTCTCTACCCCCTGCTTCAGATATGAGGAATCTTCCTCTATGTTTAGCAGCAGAGCAGTCATTTGCCTGGACTATATATGCCTCTGTGTACTTTTTTTTAATGCAATAAAATTGACAGATGACTTCTTTTTGAAACAGGTTTGGTAGAAGAAAATGTTGTGTTTTTCTTCTCTCCCACCCCCACCCCCCTTCCCCCCTCTCCTTGATGGCGGTTGAGACAGCAGCCCTAAAAAATGACTAGTCACTAAAATTCCTCGCGCTCATTTCGCATTGTGTTGATTCATATTAAATTCATGACAACAAAAAAAGCAACTTGAGGTGGTTTTGGAAATGACCACTCTTTAGTGGCTCTCTCCTCCAGGCGCGGTAGGCCCAGAGTCCATAAAGCTGCCTGCTGTCTTGTGTCATGAAAAGAAACAGCCTTGCCTGGGAATGCCATTACTGTGTAATGAGGCATGCAGCAAAATATACCTTCAGCAGCCACTTGATGAAGGCTTGCTGACACACCAGACCAGACAGAAATGTTTTTTCTGTGTGTTCTTCCTTATTTTGTCCATCAATCACATCATTAGTCAAAGCAGACAGCCTTGTCAGCTGGGCACAGATGCAGACTGGCAGCCGATCAGTGGACAGGTGTTACAGCTCTCCCAAAACAAGATCTCGAAATGAGAAAAAGGAGTGGAGACCTTGTTTCAAGGGCTGGAATGTCAATAAGAAAAGAAAAGGGAAAGAGAGCAAGGGAGGGAGGCAAACAGAGGAGGGGAGAGACCCGCAGGGGGAAAAGTTCAGAGGGGGCGCTCTGAGGGAACAGCGTGGGCACTTGAGAGGGGAAAGGAGCCACGTTTTAATTTCTGCCTAGTACAAAGCTAGCACTCCCAAGTTAACTGTTTCCAGGGTTTCGGCACAGTAATTCTGTGCCATGACTCTTTACATTCAGTCAGGCGAGAGCAGCAGGGAGACTAAAGCCGCCTCCTCTGGCTGAAGACGGTGTTGAGCTGAGGGAAGGGGGCTTGCAGTAGTGGCCATTTTGTTTTGGTCCCAAATAAGAGAGTAGTGAGTAAACATCAGGCACAAGAGACACAGACAACATTTTGTTTCATTTGGGAAATCCTCCAGGACATAATGTGAGCATTTCCCCCTCTGCCATTGCCAGGATGCTCTATGACAAGCATCAATCAGAGGAGCTGTCAAATTTCGGTTTATCTCAGTTTCATGTTTTTCCAACCTTCAGTTCAATTCTCCACATTTCCACATATGGTTGTTGTTGTTATTGTTTAAAAGGTCCTCTTGAAAATTCATCAGCACTTCAGTGTGAATTTCTCCTAATAGGCACATATCTCTATATAATTTTGCCTAATAGACACCTTTTCGGAAGGCGATTTTCCCTAATATAATTCATTTTTGTATTCATAACCTGGATGCAGAACTGTATTTTGAAACCCACAGCAAAATTCTCCATGATAGACCATTCTGGAGTGCTTTGCAAGGGGCTGGAAAAGACCTGCCTGTCCCCTGATCTTCAGGTCTTGTGGAGCATTGTACAAAGGGCTTCTCAGGCTCTGCCAACTGGCAGGGCTGCATACTCCTTTCGGCTCAGCCAGGTCTTTAATTTCCACATACCTGACACCACACCTGGCATCAGATATAGGGCTGGTTGGTGTGGCTTGGCCAAAATGTCCTCTTGAGCTATTTAGGGCCTGGTGTTCCTAAAAAAGCTCTGTGGGCTGGAGATTCCTCAGACCTGTTCTATTGAAGAATACATATCAAATTCCCTGAAAAACAGGGAGGTTCTTGCTATGGCTTTAGAACTGTCATATGGCACATGGGAGAATGTTCACACAATAGATTCCCAAGCAAAAAAGGCAACCATCCTCTAGACTTCCTTATAGCAGGCCACACCATCAGTGCAACGTATGATCTAGGCCTACCAAGGATCAAACAATTATAGAGTTGGAAGGTACCCCAAGGTTCATCTATCAGTGGTTCTCAACCTGTGGGTCCCCAGATGTTGTTGGACTACAACTCCCATCATCCCTGAGCTCTGGCCTTACTAGCTAGGGGTGATGGGAGTTGTAGTTCAACAACATCTGGGGATCCACAGGTTGAGAAAGGCTGACTAGTTCAACCCCCTACAATGCAGGAATCCCTGACAGATCCAACCTCTGTTGAAAAGCCTCCAAAGAAGCAGAGTCCACCATCTTCTGAGCTCATATGTTCCACTATCAAAAAGCTCTTGCCACCATGAAGTTCTTCCTAAGGTTTAGTCAGAATCTCCTTTCTAGTCATTTGAGTCCACTGCTTCAGGTCCTCCGCTCTGGAGCAGCAGAAAACAAGCTTGCTCCACCTTCCATGTTACAGCCCTTCTGTTACTTGAAGATGGCTATCATGTCACCTCTCAGCCTCCTATTCTCCAGGCCAAGCATACTCAACTCTCTCAACTGTTCTTCATAAGGCTTGGTTTCCAGAACTATGTACAGAGCAACCTGTTTGATAAAGCTGATTTGGACCGAACATTTCCAGACCAGCTTGCTGAGATTCCCTTCACTGGGAATATGTCTTAAGTGGAACTCTGGCCTCTCTCAAGGGGGGTGGGGAGAATCCACTTTTACCAGTCAAAGCCAGTACCCCCTCTTGTTACTATGGCAGCGACGTGTATGTCACAAACACTGCTCCAGGAAATAGAGGCTGTAGAAAATGTTATTTACTTGAAAGAACAGATCCTTACCCGGTTTTATGTTGCCATCACTTCTGTTGTTTATCTCCCTTTTTTAATATCTCTCCTTTGGAGCACTTGTCCCATATCTAGGTCTTAAATAATTTTCATCAAGAAGGTAGATGACACAGTGACTAATGGACAGTTCTCTGGTTATGAGAAGTCCAGGAAGAGAGCATGACATCAATGCTGTTGCAGGCTTGGGGCACACCAAAAGTCCCACCAACCGAAAACCCACAGATCTCTGTAGGCTGCCAGATAGGCATCAAATGGTCAAACAGAAGCCTTTTTTAATTCAATATTTGCTCAGATATAGGTTAACTGCGTGCTCTTGGAAAAGGCAGGCCACACCATACATAGAACCACAGAACTGAAGAGTTGGAAGGGTGTCCAAGGGGTCATCTAGTCCAACCCCTTGTGATGGAGGAATCACAACTAAAGCATCCATGAAAGGTGGCATCCAACCTCTGCTGAAAAACCTACAATGAAGGATTTCCCAAATGAAACCACAAGTATCATGTCACTTTAACAGTCATGGTTTTCTCCAAAGAATTCTGGGAACTTTAGTATGTGAAGGGCGATGAGAGTTGTTAGCATACCCCCTATTCCCCTCAAAGAGCTGAAATTCCCAAAGTGGTTTAACAAGCAATCCATCTTGCCAGGGAACACTCGAAATCTTAGTCCTATGAGGAGGAAAGCATTCTCTGAACAATGCCCAGCAGCCTTAACAACTACAGTTCCCAGTATTCTAGGGGTGTTAGCAAACCACAAGCTTAACATGAGTCAGCAGTGTGATGCAGCAGCAAAAAAATCCGAACGATATTCTAGGCTGTATCAACAGAAGTATAGTGTCCAGATCAAGAGATGTAATAGTACCACCATGTTCTGCCAAACATGTTCTGCCAAAACATGTAACACCAAACATGTAATATTGTGTTCAGTTCTGGACACCACTGTTTAAGAAGGATATTGACAGGTTGGAACATGTGCAGAGGAGGGCGACCAGGATGATAAAGGGTTTGGAAACCAAGCCTTATGAGGAAAGGTGAAGGAGTTGGGTATGTTTAGCCTGGAAAAGAGGAGACTGAAAGGAGATATGAGAGCATTTGTGCATATCGTTTAACACCTTATTTTTTGTGGTTGTAAGTTATTTTAAACTGTTTTTAATATTGTGCTTCAATTTTGTAAGCTGCCCTGGGACCTTAGGGTGAAGGGCAGGAGAAGAGGAAGAGGAGAAAAGAAAGCAGAAGAAAAGACTCATTCAACTTCAATAAATAATAGGCATGACTGTAAGAAGGAAAAGGAGGGGAAAAATTAGGATCACTGAAAGGTCAGGAGCCTTATACAGAGCAGGGAATGTGGAAAAGATTCTCAGATCATTCCTCGAGCTGACCTTTCTGAAGATGTGCTCAGCATGTCGGGGTAAGTTAGTGGAGACTAAGTTCTGCCATTAAATAAGAATGAGTTGTCAGCCTTTCACTCTCCATGTATTGCTCTAAATAACAAATGGAAGGCACATTTCTCCTATATTGTTGCTCTGTGTGTGACATATTTGTCTAGACTCTATCTGTCTATCATCTATCTATCATCTATCTATCTATCATCTATCTTTAGGGATGCAAGAAGGGAACTATTCCACTTTGTGTTCATTGCCTGCAGCGTCCTCTCCATTCCACTGCAGTTCATATTTTGTCAAAAACTGTGTTATTCATCTCTGTGGCAAAATTACCTAACTTACATAATTCATTCAGTAAATTGTGTATGGTATTTTGTCATGGTGTTATTCCACCCCATTCATTTAATGCAAAGGAAACACAATGCAAATGGAGATGAATGCAATCAAGTACCTGTTGTTTGCAGACTGAGCAGAACACCACAATCAGCAACAACAACAACAGTGAAAACCAGTTTTATTTGCTAGATTGATTTCCATTTCAGACATGGGACAGCTTTGATCATTTCCGCTCCTGCTTCTGTTTTCATCAGAATTCTCTGACATCTTTATTTAACCATTTATATTCTAGTCCCACAGCAAAAGAACAGCCACAAAGTCCTTATTTCATTTATTCTTACAACAGATTGGAGAGGTTGGATTATCATTTACAATTCCCATTTCACAGATGAGGAAGTGAGGCAGAGATAAGAGTCCCAACCCATCTAGAATAGACTGCAACCTTGTACATACAGGCCACACTCATATTGCATGGGGGGTCCATTCCTAACCCCCCCCCCCAACATAAGCCAACCCCATCCCAACTGTAGATTAAATATTCACATATTTAATCAGGTCTGGTGCATTTGTAGGGGGTAAACAGAGCCTATGCATGCTACATACAGCTTCTACACAAAGGTCTAATCAATACATAGGATTTGTGCATATCACAGTTTCCACAGTTAAATACAAATCAAGAAACAGAGTCAATGAACAACCAAGTATCAACTTGCATTCAAACTGTCCAACTAAGAGTTTTAAGGCCCACCTCACACATGACATGTATATCCCTTGATTATAAGTAGCTGAATGGGTAAGGTAATGCATTGTGTTTGAGGCAAAGTGAGGTGAAAACGACCTCATTTGTTGCTCATCTGTGTGAAGCTTGTTAGCTCCCATTCAAATTTGAAAAGATGCTTAGGGAATAATAATGAATGACATCTCTGCCTTGCCGCAGGGGGCAGTGATGGCCACCAACTTGGATTAGACAAATTCATGGAGGACAGGGTTATAGATGGCTACTCACCATGATGACTCTGCTCTGCCTCCACAGTTGGAAGGAGCAAAGCTTCTGAATTACCACTTCCTGGAAACAGCAGGAGGGGAGAGGACTCTTGTGCCTCAATCCTGCTTGCTGGTTTCCCACAGACATCTGCTTGGCTACTGTGAGAACATAATGCTGGATGAGATGGGCCTGTGGCCTGATCCAGCAGGCTTTTCTTATGTTCTTAAAGTCATCACTGAAACCCCTAGAAATCTAGCTGACTTTACACCTTCCCAGATTCTATGCAGATTAATATACATAACGTGAAAACAAGTGGCCACCTTTGAAGAGCTGGAGACCACCAAGTACTCAGCTATTGAAGAACTGTCTAAAATAGAAAAGGAGGATAACCTTGGCCGATGGAAGGGAAAGTAGCTGATAAAGATCAATTCATAACAACATCGTGACATCAATTAAACTTGAAAAGACCAGGTTTTAAAAATTCTGCTCCTGGGTTCATGTAAGCTTTTTTAAAAAAAAAATGTTGAGAGAACCACAGCTCTAAGAGGGATAGGGACCTGGTCAACTTGACCGCCTGAAGCACTGCATGCCTTGTAACGATGTAGGTTGCCCAAATGCCTGGTTTTGTGGAATACAAAGATTATACATATGTTCCTCCTGCCGCCATCTGAAACCTGTCTCCACAGCATTACCATTGATCTTTGGTTCTACATTAGGCTCCCAAGCATTCCACCGGGGCCAATTTGTCAATAATTTCAAAGGTTATTCAAACATTTAAGCTTTATTGTTATTCTTTAATAGATCATCTCCATAGAGCAATTTAGGAGTGGAGTGGAGTGGGAGGTTATAACAACCACACTCAAGAGGCTGAAGATCTGAGTCGGTGCTGGGAGGCTGTACATTATACCTCTACAGTTTATGATACATTAAGAGGGCTTGCGGGGTTATTTCTTTCAGGGTTGCAAAACCTGAGAAGTAGCTGTATCACTTTGTTCAGTGCTGGGAAGGCTCACCTGAAGAACTGGGTCCAGTAGTTCAAGGACAATACTGGCAAGTAGCAAGGAATTCAGAGGAGGAAGATTATTAAGGTTTCAGAGGACAAACTTGCTCTGGGTAAACTTGTCTAACCCCCGCAATGCAGGAAGCACAGCTAAAGTAAGGTTACCAGATTTTTTTCAATGAATCCGGGGACACTTCAAATAAATAAACAAACAAATAAATAAATAAATAAATACTACACAGTGAACTACACGTTCATGCTGCAGTGATGGCGGTGGCAGAGGGGTGGCTGCCGCCTTGACCTCAACCTCCACATTTCCCCTTCCTCTGAGGCTTCAATCTCCTTTCTCCATGAGCCTGGTTTTTAGGTGGTGGTGGGGAAGTGGTGTGCGGTGGGTCAAGCATGGAAGGAGGAGAAGGAGGGCTGAGAGCGGCAGCGGCAAGGCTCGGGCAGCGCAATGCCTCCCTTCCCATTGGAGCAGCTCCAATCCCACTCCTACTTACATGCAAGCAGGAGGGAGCAGGGATCCCTCAGCTGGGAAGCGAGGCTTCACACTGCCTTTCAGAGTAGCCCCATCCCAACTCCTACTTGCGTACAAGCAGGAGGGGGCAGGGATCCCTCTTCCCATTGGAGCAGCCCCAATCCCATTCCTACTTGTGTGCAAGCAGGAGGGGGCAGGGATCCCTCAGCTGGGAAGGGAGGCTTCATTCTGCCTATCAGAGCTTGCGTGCAAGCAGGAGGGGGCAGGGATCTCTCAGTTAGGCAGTGGGAAGCCTCCCTTCCCAGCTGAGGGATCCCCTTAGTTGCTGGGGTCAGGGAAGGTGGAGGCAGTCCGTAAGCTGCATCTGAGAGCCCCTGCATCACCATCATACGGGGACTTCTGAGCAGCTCCTGAAGCCAGCCAGAGCCAAGTGTTCCAGGCTGCTGAGACTGCCGCTGCTGCGTTTCCCAGGGACATTAGATGAAATCTGGGGACATTCTAGGGATGGAATTTGTCTGGAGACTTATTCACAAATCCGGGGACTGTCCCCGGGAAATGGGGACGTCTGGTAACCCTAAGCTAAAGGCTCCCTGACATACGACCAACCAACCTATGTTTGAAAACCTCCAAGGAAGTAAAGTCCACCACTTTCTGAGGGAGTCCATCCCACTGTCAAGCAGCTCTTGCCACCAGAAAGTTATTCCTAATGCTTAGTTGGAAACTCCTAACTTGTCATTTAAATCCAATGCTTCGGGTCTTCCATTCTAGAGCAGCAGAAAAAAAATGCTTGCTCTCCACCTCCCACGTGACAGCCCTTTAGATCCAGAAAGGAGAAGTCAGAACTGAGACTGGAGAAAGGACGGAAATGGTGCTCAAACATCAGCAGATTAAGAGAATCAGCAGAAGGAACAGGAATAGAAACAGGGGAAGAGTCACACAATTTGGAAACATGACTCGTTGGAAACACCATTGTTTGAAATCTGAAATAATGTAAAAGCTCGGTGTAACTAAATAGACATTTGTGCAGGAGTTTGTTTGTTTGTTTGGTGGGAAAAATAAAAAATAAAAGTAGGACAGCTGGTCCCCTCAAAGCAGGGCATTGCTACCAGACTCTGCAGCAGAATGAAATGCAGTGGAGGGGATTTGGGGGCCAGGGTGATCAATCCCTTCTCTCCACAACCTTGGTTTCTCTTCTTCTTCCCCATATGGATTTTCTGAATGTCAGTGCAGTCCTAACCATGTCTGCTGAAAGATAAGAGAGCCAGTGGTTAGAGTGTCGGGCCAGCCCCTGCTTCTTGCCCTAACCTACCTCACAGGGGAATAAAAATGGAGAGGAAGGAGAGAACCATGTACACCAACATTGCGCTCTTTGGAGGAATGGGGAATTCAAAAAATAGACAAATAAGTTAATAATAAAACCAAATTCAAGGCAGTTTATTTCCATGTTAGCGGGATTAAGATGGCAGCCTGAGTCAGGAAAAGCAAGCCTTAAAGGTGCATATATTTTAGGGTTGCCATACGTCCAGCCAAAAAAAGGAATGATGATTAACATAGGAGTATGCACAATCCAAGTAGAGCATTATAGGAAAAAATGAAAACAGGGATTTTTCTTTTTCAAAGGAAAGAGGTGCAGTTCTCTGTTGCTTGCGAAGTGATGTATAACAGGCATTTTGATCGCCAACACTAAGAGGGGTGCTAATGAGAAATAAATGTTAAAATGCACGGGTAAAATTATTAAGTGCAATTAACAATAATAGTATCTGTAAGGCTCCATAGCAATTAGACAATGAATGAAGGGCTTCTCCTCTAAGCCCCCCTCCTCCACCCCATATGTATGTACACACACACACACTCCCCACATGAGCTGGTACCTGCAACCCTGCCTTCTTGCTGTCCTCCCAGTGCCTGTCAGTTTGCTCGCCAGCTTCCCCCCTCCCTCGACAACTGGACTCCAATCAGGCGCCACAATTTGTAACCCAGCAGCCATTTTTCTGAACATAAGCAGCTTGCATTTAAAACTCCCCCACTCATCCGTCTTCATTTGAAGACTGGGTTAAAAAATAAAATTAATGATTGCTATCAGAGAGAAGATGAGCAACATCACCAGTGAAAAGTAGCTCTGCCACATTTTGCCAAGGCTAACATTTTTCACCGGCTGGAAATGGCTGGATATACTTGTAAACATTATTAAAAATAATAACTTAATGTTTCCTTCCTGTGACTAGCTAGCATTAGCAAGGTAGTTTCAATTAGCATTTCCTCCCAGCGATGTGGGGCCTTTTTTTACTTCGTTTTATTTAAAAGGGGATTTGTTTTCTAATTTTTTCTACTTCTGCCGTTGTCAGGGGGAGGGTGGCTGCAACGGTTTCCTGCCATCACTTACAGTTTGCAAAAAAGCCACCAAATGGGGATGTATGGCTTTGATTTTATTTGCTTTAGCATAGCTGTTTGGTGAAAAGGGGGAGACATAAGTATGCATTCCAGTATACTGTATCATATTACACAAGACTTTAAAAATAGAAGTAAATAGCCCCATGCACTTAAATCACGCCATTTTATTTTTGAAGAAACAAAAAAGAAAAAAAGAAAAACACACTATGATAAATTAATACAGATGCCTCTGCCTTTGGAATATATATATATATATATATATATATATATAATGCATTATACAGATAGATCCTCAAAGCCACATTAAAGATCCATATGAAGTCAATTATCTTACATATCTAACACACTTCTCCAGAATGGACTGATCTAACATCATTAAAATAATAAGCATTTAAAAGCGACCCTCCGCCATGCACTAAAACATGGCGCTCTTGGGTCAGCTTAGATGAGTTCACCCCTGACGACAACTCTTCTTCTTCTTTGCCGATCACTCATAGCCAAGTAAGATTGTCTTCCATAAACACGGTTTTAACAATGAGTCCGTAAGTGACTGTGGAGGCCAATTCTGGACCTACACATCCTTCTACAGTGGGGACATTGGTTCCCGGGCGGGAGTTGATCGACTATTGCTTTAGTGACACAGGAAGCTGCCTCATGCTGAGTCAACTAATAGTCCAATAAGCTCAGCACTATCTAGAACAGGGGTCAGCAAACTTTTTCAGCAGGAGGCTGGTCCACTGTACCTGAGAGCTTGTGGGGGGCCAGACTATATGGGGGGGGGGGGAATGAACGAATTCCTATGTCCCACAAATAACTCAGAGAGGCATTTTAAATAAAAGCACACATTCTACTCTTGTAAAAACACCAGGCAGGCCTCACAAATAACCCAGAGATGCATTTTAAATAAAAGGACACATTCTACTCAAGTAAAAACATGCTGATTCCTGGACTGTCCATGGGCCAGATTTAGAAGGTGATTGGGCTGCATCCAGCCCCCGGGCCTTAGTTTGCCTACCCATGGTCTAGAATGACCAGCAGTGACTCTCCAAGGTTTCAGACAGGGGACATCCCCAATCATAGCTGCAGACGCTACAGATTGAACCTTAGAAATTCTGCATCAGAACATCACCACAAAAGAAGAGCCTGTTGGATCAGGCCAATGGCCCATCTAGTCCAGCATCTTGTTCTTACAGTGGCCAACCAGATGCTGCTTGCGGGAAACCAGCAAGCAGGATTTGAGTACAAGAACAACTCTCCCCTCCTGTGGTTTCCAGCAACTGGTATTCAGAAGCACTGCTGCTTCCAGCTGTGGAGGCACAGTATTGGGTAGCAGCTACTGACAGCCCTCTTCTCTGTGAATCTGTCTGTTCCTCTTTTGAAGCCACGTAGGCTGGTGGTTGCCCCCAGCTGTAGTCGCCTGCTTCTGGATCCTTTTAATATGAGATGGTGAGGGAAAGGACCTGAGGTCAGTTGTAGAGTAGATGCATTGCAGGCCTCAAGTCCAGGCTCAGTCCTTGGCACCTCCAGGTAAGGCTGGGAAAGATTCCTGTCTGAGACCTTGAAACACTGAGAGCCCATGGCCTCAGTGCAAGGCAGGTTCCTGCTGGTGAAATATCTGCAGTGGGCTGGATCCAAAGAACCACGAGCAGCAGAAAAACAGAAGTGGGTGATGTCCCAACAATGGCTGTGCAGGAGTTCAGACAGCATCACAAGTGATAGTTTCAATAAAAGTCATTATCCAAGAGGTTGTACAAGCATTGGCTCAAGCAAAGGAACATTGTTGGATTTCAGTTCACTTGTCTCCTGTAACACTTTAGCAAGAGGTGTAAAATAGCCCTTCAATGACCTGAAGACATACAGAACAGAAGGCCACTTCTGGACCCAACTCAATACACTTACGTTGCAAACATTTTCAGTATTGAGTATAGTAGGGAATACAAACTCAGTGTTAATCCTGTTGTCCAGGAAATGTTGCCTTCTGACATTTACCCTTTATAAGTGAAAAAATCATCATCACCACCAATATCATCATCCTGGCCATTGACTGCAACAATAAAGATTTGACTTGATACCTGAGAAGAAGCCCCACTGAATTTAATAGGACTTATTTCTGAGTAGGCATGGTTAAAACCAAGCTGTTAAGCTGGGACTGTTAGAGTTGCATCCAATGTGAGCCCTATTCTGAGTAAACCCATGTAAATTAATGTCCATGACTATCTCAGGTCCATTAATTTCAATGGTTCTACTCTGAGTAGAACTTTGATGCAACCTATTAATATTAGACTATTGCAATTTTGCCTTTTTACCAGACAGATAGATGGATAGATAGATAGATGATAGATAGATAGATGATAGACAGAGATGTAAATGCTTGAAACTCTAGCAGAAAACAAACAAGATTTGTTTGGGAATCAGTATAAATGTCTATGTGTACTATACAGATGTACTTGTTTCCCCACTTGCCACAGAAAGGAAACCGTTTTATGGCGCTTGTCCAACCCTTCACATTATTTCGCTGGCAAACGCTAAAATATCTGTCAACATCATGCAAACAGGCTGGCGGAGAATTTTGAAGAAGGAAAATGAAAGCTGTCATTTATTCTGCGCATGACACCATTTAAGCGCTCTTCAAAACATTAAGTGTTGAATTGCCATTTAGCATTTTTGAATCGTTCATCAACCCAACATAACACGGCGCGTTTGTCCTTATAAATTCAAACTGATCAATCCCGGAATGACCAACTAAAAAGCAATCAGGAATCTCAAGACCCTGTTAATGGGGCGGGGGCTGGAGAGAGAGGGGAAAAAACCCCAGAGCACTGAGAATCCTTGTTTCAGCAAGTGCTCATGTGCTCTGGCTGCATCTTTGTCCAGCCGCATGCAATATGGTTGAGTAATTGCTCAGTACCTATGTTGTTTGGAGAGCCTACAGGGCTCCAGTGGAGGCTGGTCTATTGGAGAGCCAGTGTGGTACAGTAATGAGAGTGTCACACTATGACCTGGGGCGGGGCAGGGGGCGGGAACTGCCTCGGGCAGGTATGTATGACCTTTTAGGAAGCCCTCGTAGTCAATGGCTGCAGAACATAGATGGCTTCCTAACTAGAATTGGAAACCTTGTTCAAACCATGTGCATAACAACAAACCATATTTCCTGTGAACACTGGATACAAAAGCAAGCAAAGTTTCTGTGAACCGAGAAATGAATGAAAGAACCAGGGAACAAGAAGAGGGGAAAGCATGTGAGCTTGAAGTAGAGTCTACTCAGCCCAATCCTGGTTTGTCTGTGACCTGTAAACTGAGATATTTTGAATTCCTAAACACAGTGCGAATTGAAACACAGCTGTCCCTCAAAAGTCACACATCCGAATTTTGCAAGGCAGCTGTCCAGACAAATAACATGAGTGGAAAAAAATGTGTACACAAGTGTAAAGTGCATATAAATGCAAATGTAGATGAAAATAATATACGTAACTATACTAGGGGAAACAACTCACAAAGCTGTGTCTGTTAGGGAAAAGGGCACCCAAAAATGTTTCTACTAGGAGAAATTTGCGCTAAAATGCTGGTGAATTTTCATGAGGACTTTAAGGGAAAGAAAGGAATCATAAACTGATGCAGAAATGTGAAGAACAGAACTTAAGAGTGGAAAAAATGAAATTGGCATAGTTGGCCATCTCGCATTGTGACGGATGAGGGCAATATATGGGTATTTATTCTCATGCAAGCATTGTGATGTGAGTCAGGAGAGGAGGGTCGTGCAGGTTTGCCCTGAGTGCATCTTCTACCTCAAACCAGCCCCTCCCCAGTTCTAACCACACTTTGGGGGCATGTCTGCTGACGGGAGAGTTCCTGTGAACATTGGCTGTCACTATGAGCTGAAGCTCAAGGCTGCTCAGGGTGGATGGGCCTTCTTTCCCGCCTCACACAATTATAGCTGTGTGAGCCTGAATGGCCAAATAAGGCTGCAGGGATGTCTGGATCACAATCACCCCTTATCTGATGCAGCATATATATATATATATATATATATATTTGTTTGGCCACAGGCAAAGTTATGCAAAACACGGCATTCTCATCATGTGGAGGAGCCTGGCAGTGAGCATGGCATCTCCAACTGTGCACAGGCTTTGAAGTTTAAGTAAAACCACAGGCCAGAATTGATATCTTAAAAATTTCCCTTTGAACACATCCCTGCTGATCCTAATGATTTGCTGGGCACTTCGCTGTTTGTTGTGTGACAAGTTGGAGTTTGGACAAGGTCAGCTCCTGAATCTTGATTATGTTTTTTTTTCCCCTTGAGCCAGAAGACATTGATCTGTACATCTAGTTTACCTTGTTTTCTTAGCCATTTGTGACACACTACAACAGTTCCCATCGAAGGAAGTGTCATGTAAATAAATTACGACTTGGGATGTATACATTAAATAATTTTATAAATGAACTTTAAAAATGATGGTCTGGGGGGAGAAATGCCATTCCCAGTCTCTATGGCTGCAGTGATTATTCTGATCATGTTGTCATGTGTAATGAAGCACGGTCCCATCATTAATCAAAAGAACCAATCAGATAACTAATTTAGGCAATATTCTTTACCACAGGACATGTCGGTCAGTAAAAATGCATTAAAATAGCAAAAGATCAATAGCAGACGCTAGGGACTGTATTCAGAAACCAGTCTTAAACTTTAGGGCATTGTGTTTTCTCTGTCATGCTGGGCACCTGCATTTGAATGATGTACAGAACTTCAGATTAATGTCCAAGATTCCTTTTCTTCAAAAAAAAAGAAGAAGAAGTGAACAATGGATGAAGATCATGAGGGGGCTGAGCCATTCATAAGGCTTGGGGTGAAGATGTAATCAGGAGCTGTGAGGGTGTAAGGAATGACTGGGTGATCTGGGGGCATATTTCCTGGGCATTACTGGGACAGGGTAGGATGTTATGTGAGGTAGGGGAGGAATGTAAACATCAGGCCACTGGAAACTGCCTTCTGCTGAGTCAGACCATTGGTCCATCTAATTTAGCATTGCCTATCCTGGACTGGCAGCAGCCCTCTGGGGTTTGAGATTGGGGTTTCTTCCAACCCTTTCTGGAGATGCTGTTGGGGGTTGAACTTGGGACCTTTTGCATGCAAAACAGATGCTCTACCACTGAGCTACAGCTCTTCCCCATCCTTGTATTAGATGATCAACCCTACCTGCCAATAGGTGGGCAGCTGCATTCTGTTCTAGTTGAAGTTTCTGAACTGCTTTTAGGTTCGGTCCCAAGTAGGGTGCCTTAGAGCAGTCTAGAACATACTAGGATGCATGCAATAATAAAACTCTTGCTGCCCATAAGCTGCTTATTTCCAATCATCTAAGCATAAACCAGAAATGGTACTTCCTTACAAAGGACGTCTTCCTTACAGAAGATGTCTGGCGAACCTGTGACGCTCCAGATGCTGTTGAACTACAATCCCCATCATCCCTGAACGTTGGCCATACTGGGCTGGGGTTGGTGGGGTTTGGAGTCCCGCAACCTTCTACGTTCTAGTTCTGGCTTAGAAAGTTTTTACTACAGTACTTTTTACTGGATGGCTACAGTTTCTAAAGCTATATGTGATCAAATTACTTTCCTCCAGCTAACGAAAAGAGTGTGCTTGAAACCTGAGTAGCGATTCCTTTCTTGTTTCGGCTGGTTGCAGCATTACATTAGGGGAAACGGCTTGCAAAACTGTGTGCATTAGGCAAAAGTGCACCCAATTTCCCCCCCTCCAGCTAAGTATTCTCTCCCCTAACCGCTGCCCAACACACCTCCAGTACTTGGCAGTGATCCTTTGTAAGAGCGCAGGATGCAGAACAGAGGCAGCTGTCTCTGTGTCAGGATGCTACCAAGTCAAGGCTTGATTAGTGGGCTGCACAGCTGACCATGACAGGGTAAATAGATTTCTGGCTACAGAGCCCCTTCTCAAGCAAAGAAGGCCAGTCCCCTATTGCTTGAGAGTAAACCTTTCTTTTCCTTTTTTAAGGTAGGCAGGAACTTGTGTTTTTAGTGGAAGGTTAACCCTGTAACTCCACTGGCAGACTTGGGTTAGAACTTAGCACACTTTATGCAAACAATGTAAGAGTTGTACAGATGGCGTGGCTAAAATACATCAATATTCAAAAGGAAGAGACATAAAATCATCATTACAAACAAAGATAAAATCAATAAGATGCTTAAAACCAATGTAACTATATCATGTAATTGTGGAGAAGTCAACCTGTGTTGTGGGTGTCGAGTCCCATCTGCTAAACAGACAGTCTTCCCAGATTTTACAGTAATGATAGGCTGTCCTTGTGTTCCATGGTCTTTAGTTGTGTGTATAGAACTTCAGGCCCAGAGTGGGGCAAATGTGGCCCTCCAGGCCTCTTTATCTGGCCTTCAGGACACTCCCCAGACCACCCAACTCTTGAGCCACTCCACTTGCCAGCCCTACTTTGCACCCCCCTTGTGTGTCTTTGCCTGACTGGGATGTGCCTAGAGCTCTGAGAATGCTTCTTGCTTGCCTGAATGGAGAATAGAGAGGGTATGGAGGAGTGTAAAGAAGCTAAGCATTGCTTTCTTTTCTCTGCATACTTGGGCCCCTGGAAAGTTGTTTGGCCCTCGGGCTGCAAAAAAGGTGACCCACTCCAGCAGCGGTGCTGGGTAAATGGGGCTCAAGGGGCTTCAGCCCCCTCAATATTTTAAAGCAGGGGGACCAACCACCCCAACACTGAGGGGGCCACATCCCCTGCCACCAGGCACCCTCCATGTGCCACAGCCCCTGGCCATGGGGTGGGGGCAAGTTGGAGCCCCTGCACTCCAGCCTTGAGCAGTTTGTTGAAGGCACAAGAGCCAGGAATGAATGAAAGAATGAAAGCCACCATAGCTATTGCTTTACCCATCAGCAGCCATCCTATAGGAACGACAAATCTCTCCATCAGCAACTATGTTTACTGATTTTCTGCCCCATGAAATCCATCAACTCTGCGGGTTGCATGCCTTGGGCTATTTTTTTGGTGACATGTTGAAAGTTATAGGATAGGGGGAACTTTTGATATGGGTTGTAATTATCCAGTCTGGAATTTAGGCCAGGCTGCATGGTTTACATCTTCTTACTTTTGCGCTGCGAGATGAGTTAAGCCCCAGATAAAATTGACTTGAAATTTATAGCGTGCAGGTATCCCAGGCTGGCGTCTCCAGTAACATAGTTGAGTCAACTCCTAACACAATATTGGGACAATAGTTCAGTATTGATCCCGAGACTGTCACCTCCTGATTTACCAGCAGCACTCCCTGAAATGCTGGGAATCTTTCTGGAGGTCTCTTTCAGTGCGGCTGTATGTCAGCATTAAGCTGCATTGATGTAATCTGTGTACCCTCTAAAAGTCCCCTTTTCAAATGAAAAGCCTTGGGACTGCTCTCTATATTTCTCCCTCCCACCCCCACGAAAGCTGCACACGTATTAAAAAATCATTAGGAGCAATAAAATGAAGGATACAGGTGACGAGTGATGTACAGTGTTATTTGAATTCGCCTGTATGTTCCTAATTAAAAAAACCCCCGCTTTTAAAAACAAATAAATATATCCCAGCATTCCATCACCATCTCCAGCTTTCATATGCAAAGCACATGAAAAGTGTGTAGCGGCTGAAAGCTATGGCAAATGTACAAAAGGAGGAGGGAAATGACTTAATGTCTTTAAACCAAAATGAAGGCTCTGCACAATGGTAACAAAATAAAATTATAGGCCAGATCCCCATATGTAATAAATTAGGCATATCCAACAGTGGGGGGTGGGATTATCTTGTTGCTGTAGAATACAAAAGTAGTTGTTCTAGAAACAGAATCACCGTCTTAGATAAATGAGAAGACAGACCTAGAAAATATAGATGTGGCTACTAACTTCATACAAAACCCAGTTACAATAGGGCCCTACAGTGGAACCTTGGTTCTCAAACGCCTTGGTACTCAAACAAGTTGGAACCCAAACACTGCAAGCCTGAAAGTAAGTGTTCCAGTTTGTGAACTTTTTTCGGAAGCCAAACATGCTTCATTGCGAGTGCCACACTTCTGTTTTGAGTGCCACACTTCCATTTTGAGTGTTACTCTTCCGATTTGAGTGCCAAACTTCTGTTTTGAGTGTGTTACGCTGAGGTCTGTCTGTTTTTACTATTTACTTTGCATTTTTGTTTCTGTGGCTCTTTTTGTTTGTTTTTGTGACTGTGTGGAACCCAGTTCAGCTACTGATTGATTGTGTAATTGCAGTACATTGCTTATTGTTTTCATTTTATGGCTCAGTGGTTTCGTTAGATAGTAAAATTCATATTAAATTTATGTTTTAGGGGTTGTTTTTAAAAGTCTGGAACAGATTAATCCATTTTGCATTACTTTCTATGGGAAAGTGTGCCTTGGTTTTGGAACGGACTTCTGGAATGGATTAAGTTTGAGAACCAAAGTACCACTGTATTTATTTATTATTGCATTGCATTGCATTTAGATCCAACCTCTTTGCCCAGGGAGCTCAACCTGGCATACATGGGTCTCCTGCTCCTCATTTAATCCCCACAACAACTTCATGAGGTAGGTTGCATTGAAAGCCAGGGCCTGGCTGAAGCTCCCACCATTGTGGCTGAGTATGGGGTTGAACCCTGGTTGCTTCCATGTCATGGTCCAATACTCTAACCACACACTGTCTCTCTCTATATCTCTTTGATTGTGCATTCATGATGATTCATGATTGCAATGGAATTGGGGCAGTTATAGGATGCATTCACATGGCAGTTTATTCCATTTTCATGATGTTTCCCCAGCTATTAATTTCTGCACTGCATCTGAGCTATCCTATGATGTAAAAGCCACTTCCAGAAAACTAATGGAATATAGTGCATGTTTATTACTCACTTCTGTGTTATTTGCTTCTGGGAAAAAAATCTGTTTGCAAATGATACGGAAATGAGGGTTAAACTTGTGCTGTGTTCCACTATGTTTCCGAAAGTGGCTTTTATGTTGCATGAAAGCTCAAATACCATGTGGAAATGAACAGTTGGGGAAATGTCATGAAAACGGAATAAACTGCCGTGTGAATGCTGTCAAGTGCAATCTCACTTTCAAAACTGCTTGCACAAACAGGATTTCAGGATTTCCAATCCATGCGTGCCCTGTAACTTCCTGCTAAAAGCCTGTAACTTTTTCTTCCACAAATGTTTCAGGGTGTGGTTGTGTGTGTGTGAATGTTTGTGTTTGTCTTGCTTTGGTTGCCTTATAGTACCAGAGTGTCCCTATAGATAACAATTATGCAGTAAAACTGGGGAAGTTTCACAGAACAACCAATAAAGTATAAATCAACTAGATAAAGGTAAAGGGACCCCTGACCATTAGGTCCAGTCGTGGCAGACTCTGGGGTTGTGACACTCATCTCGCTTTATTGGCCGAGGGAGCCGGCGTACAGCTTCCGGGTCATGTGGCCAGCATGACTAAGCTGCTTCTGGCAAACCAGAGCAGCGCACGGAAATGCCGTTTACCTTCCCGCCAGAGCGGTACCTCTTTATCTACTTGCACTTTGACGTGCTTTCAAACTGCTAGGTTGGCAGGAGCAGGGACAGAGCAATGAGAGCTCACACCGTCACGGGATTTGAACCGCTGACCTTCTGATCGGCAAGTCCTTGGCTCTGTGGTTTAACCCACATGCACTATGATTGTATCAGTGAGTTAGAATCATAGAGTTGGAAGAGACCACAAGGGCCATCGAGTCCAACCCCCTGCCAAGCAGGAAACACCATCAGAGCACTCCTGACATATGGTTGTCAAGCCTCTGCTTAAAGACCTCCAAAGAAGGAGACTCCACCACACTCCTTGGCAGCAAATTCCACTGTCGAACAGCTCTTACTGTCAGGAAGTTCTTCCTAATGTTTAGGTGGAATCTTCTTTCTTGTAGTTTGGATCCATTGCTCCGTGTCTGCTTCTCTGGAGCAGCAGAAAACAACCTTTCTCCCTCCTCTATGTGACATCCTTTTATATATTTGAACATGGCTATCATATCACCCCTTAACCTCCTCTTCTCCAGGCTAAACATGCCCAGCTCCCTTGGCCGTTCCTCATAAGGCATCGTTTCCAGGCCTTTGACCATTTTGGTTGCCGTCCTCTGGACACGTTCCAGTTTGTCAGTGTCCTTCTTGAACTGTGGTGCCCAGAACGGGACACAGTACTCCAGGTGAGGTCTGACCAGAGCAGAATACAGTGGCACTATTACTTCCCTTGATCTAGATGCTATACTCCTATTGATGCAGCCCAGAATTGCATTGGCTTTTTTAGTTGCCGCGTCACACTGTTGGCTCATGTCAAGTTTGTGGTCAACCAAGACTCCTAGATCCTTTTCACATGTACTGCTCTCAAGCCAGGTGTCACCCATCTTGTATTTGTGCCTCTCATTTTTTTTGCCCAAGTGCAATACTTTACATTTCTCCCTGTTAAAATTCATCTTGTTTGTTTTTGCCCAGTTCTCTAATCTGTCAAGGTCGTTTTGAAGTGTGATCCTGTCCTCTGGGGTGTTAGCCACCCCTCCCAGTTTGGTGTCATCTGCAAATTTGATCAGGATGCCCTTGAGTCCATCATCCAAGTCGTTGATAAAGATGTTGAATAAGACCGGGCCCAAGACAGAACCCTGTGGCACCCCACTATGAAGAGGAACCATTGATGAGCACCCTTTGGGTTCGGTCAGTCAGCCAGTTACAAATCCACTGAGTGGTAGCATAGTCAAGACCGCATTTTACCAACTTCTTTACAAGAATATCATGGGGCACCTTGTCAAATGCCTTGCTGAAATCAAGGTAGGCTACATCCACTGCGTTCCCTTCATCTACCAGGCTTGTAATTCTGTCAAAAAACGAGATCAGGTTAGTCTGACATGACTTATTTTTCAGAAATCCATGCTGACTATTGGTGATCACAGCATTCCTTTCTAGGTGCTCACAGACTGTTTGCTTAATGATCTGCTCCAGAATCTTCCCTGGTATTGATGTCAGACTGACTGGGCGGTAATTATTTGGGTCCTCTCTTTTCCCCTTTTTGAAAATAGGGACAACATTTGCCCTCCTCCAGTCTGCCGGGACTTCGCCTGTTCTCCAGGAATTCTCAAAGATGACTGCCAGTGGTTCTGAGATCACATCTGCCAGTTCTTTTAATACTCTTGAATGCAGTTCATCTGGCCCTGGAGACTTGAATACATCTAAACTAGCCAAGTATTCTTGTACTATCTCCTTAGTTATGGGATGTGTTTCATTTGCTGAAATCATTTGCTTCATTTGCTCCTGGGATGTGTTTCATTTGCTGAATCATTTGCTTCAAATTTTTCAGGTCGGGCATTGTTTTCTTTATCGGAGAAGACTGAGGCAAAGAAGGCATTGAGGAGTTCAGCGCTTTCTGTGTCCCCTGTTTGCATTTCACCATCTTCTCCTCTGAGTGACCCCACTGTTTCTTTGTTCTTCCTTTTGCTACGAACATACCCATAAAAGCCTTTTTTGTTGCTTTTAACCTCTCTAGCAAGCCTGAGTTCATTCTGTGCTTTAGCTTTTCTGACTTTGTGCCTACACGTGCTGGCTATTTGTTTGAATTCCTCTTTGGTGGTTTCCCCCCTTTTCCATTTTTTGTACACATCCTTTTTTAATCTTAACTCAGTTAAAAGTTCTTTAGATAGCCACCCTGGCTTTTTTAGGCACCTTCCGTGTTTCTGTCTCATTGGTATTGCCTGACGTTGTGCTTTTACTATCTCCCTCTTAACAAACTCCCAGCCATCATGAACTCCCTTTCCTTTTAGTATTACTGTCCATGGGATCTCACCCAGCACTTCCCTAAGTTTTATGAAGTTGGCTTTCTTAAAGTCAAGAAATTGAGTCCTAGTATGCTTGGCTGCTCCTTTCTGCTGTATAGCAAACTTCAGAAGAGCGTGATCACTTGCGCCTAATGATCCTTCCACTTCTACCCCACTAACCAGGTCATCAACATTGGTTAGGACCAGATCTAAAATGGCTGTTCCTCTTGTTGCTTCTCCCACTTTCTGGACAATGAAGTTGTCTGCAAGGCCAGTGAGGAATCTGTTTGACCTTATGCTCTTGGCTGAGTTTGACATCCAACAAATATCCGGGTAATTGAAGTCCCCCATTACTACTATCTCCCTTCCTTTTGCATGCTTGGCCATCTGTTCCAGGAAGGCATCATCTATGTCCTCCGTTTGGCTTGGGGATCTATAGTAAACTCCCACAATGAGGTCACTGTTATTCTTCTCTCCCTTAATTTTGACCCAAATGCTCTCACTTTGGCTTTGAGGTTCTAAATCTTGGATCTCTTCACAGGTATACACATCCCTGACATATAACGCCACTCCTCCTCCTTTCTTGTCTGGTCTGTTTCTCTGAAATAGATTGTATCCCCCCATTATTACATTCCAATCATGGGACTTATCCCACCAGGTTTCAGTGATGCCTATTATGTCATATTTAGTTTGCTGTACCAAGAGCTCAAGCTCATCTTGTTTATTTCCCATGCTTTGCGCATTAGTGTACAGACATTGAAGTCCATTAATCATTCCCCCGTGTCTCTTATTTAAGGATTTTTTCCTCCCACCACTAGGTCTGCGTGCTGTTTGCTCCATTTGGTCTATGACATTTGGATGATCATCTTCATCAATTGATAGACTCCTACCTTCAGGAGCACTGTCTCCCTCCCCCACATTAGTCAGTTTAAAGTTCCCCGCTGTCTCTTGATCCAACGTAGGAGGTCCAAGTTGAGTTAGGGTTTCTACCTGGTGCATATAGGCAATGTGCCACATTAGCTTTCTGAAACCTGTTGTCATCCAGATGTTTTGGACTCATCAGTCCTGTAATTCCCAACAGCCTCAGCCAGCAGGGGAAGGACTGTGCTAAATCTTCCAAATTTCTTGGTCATCATGGCACAAAGGACGGATGTTGCTGGGTGCCAACTCCCATCAGCCCTACCCAACAGGACCAATGGTCAAGGATGATGGGAGTTGGTACCCAGCAACATCTGGGAAGTGACAGATTCCCTATCCCAACAGCAGAGGATGATGCATTTACAATAGAATAATGTACTTTTTATGAAGCGAATCGCTAACCCAGTTATGTCTTTCATATAGCCCACCTATATCCCATCCATGGACTTATCAAGCATTGCCCTGATTATCATTAGCTTGATTTCTGTGGTTTCTGAACTTAGAATTGCTCTTTTGAGAAGGATTTCAGATACTCGGTTCCAAACACACAGACTTTTTCTGTGGTCTTCTGACACACGTTCATTGCATTCATGGGGCCTTGCTTCCATGAGTTCTAGAGGAGCATGTGAGCTCAAGTTCTTCTGGGTTCTTGTCATACTGGCGCAGAAGTCCCCAGAAGGACAATATATTTCCCCTCTCTTAATTATTTAATGGCTTTTACCTTTATTTTTACTATGCTCTGGAGTAAACGGAGTTACACGTCAGTTAACACTCCTTTTCTCTATACCATAATATGCTTTAAATATGAATTTGGATCGTGCCTCCTTCTCCTCGCAGAATCTGCTTTTAATATTTCCCTTAATGTAGAATCTAAATTATTTTTGGTAATCTATGTCAAGATTAAGTTTAATACATTTAATTGATCTAAGTGGTTTTTATCCTCCTTAATATGACAAATCTCTTGTGTGAAATATTCTTCCTTAATGATCAACATAAAATAGATAGAGTTCATTTTTAATGCAAGTACAAGATTTGAATTAATTCATAGTTGGGGCATAGTTATTAAACTGTATCAGATATATTTGTACACATAGCTAAGAAGGGGGTGCTATCCTATATAAATAACAAAAATCATGTGTATCCAATACTCGCCTGTTTTAAAGTGTGTAAGTTACCGTATATCTTACACACATACTGTATACCTAAGCATACTCTCATATATACAAATCTATGCATTATAGCAGTCCTAGGTGATCTGGCCACAGGGTCTTATACATGGGCAGTCCATTGGCCCAAACTCTGACTGGCAGCAGCTCCCCGAGGATTTAGTCAGGAGTCTTTCCCAGTCCAACCTATTATTATTATTATTATTATTATTATTATTATTATTATTTCCCACCTTTTCCCCAGACCAGGACTCAAGGCAGCTTACACCAACCAAAACAGCACAGATAAAATACAAAAAGCTAAGCACATATCAAAGATCATCATTAAAATGGAATTAAACTCTATTTTAGAGTTGAGAATTTTAGAAAATATAAAAAACAACCTATTAAAATACAGATAATAAAAACAGTGCAGCATTATTAAAGCCCTTCCCTTTTAAAAAAAAAACCAGTTCCCAAAGGCATGTTGGAACGAAAAGGTCTTCATCTTCCAGCAGAAGGACTACAAGGAGGGAGCCAGTCTGGCTTCTCTAGGGAGGGAGTTCCAAAGCTTGGGGGTAGCTGCTGAGAAGGTCCTCTCCATCATCCCCACCAAGTGTTCCTGTAAGGGTGCCAAGGGCTTAGGCTGAGATCTTTTACACATGGAGCATGTGATCTACCACTCACCTACATCTAGGGATGTTGGAAAATTCAGACAAATATGGAAATGGCAGCGGAAAGGGCCGATGTTCTCTCCTATTTGTCCCATGTCCAGAATGGAAATCAATCCAGCAAATACCATTTCTATTTGAATCATAAATTTGCAACGTTGGAAGGGACCATGAGGGTCACCTAGTCGAACCTCTTGCAATGCATGGATATTTTTGCCCAGCATGGTGCTCAAACCCACCCTCCTGCTGCTTTTGCTTTCAGTTCACAAACAATGTGATTCCCTCTGCCTTCTGCCTTCTGTTTCCTTTTGCACTGAAGTGGGTGGGCTGCTGAAAAAGCTTCCCTCTGCTTAAAAGTTTCCAGTGAGAAGAGTCCACCACCTTCCAAGGAAGTTCGTTCTGCTGCTGAACAGAAACATCTTCCTGATGTTTAACTTCTTCCTTGTAACTTGAATCCATGGGTTCAGGTCCTACCATCCGGAGCAAGAGAAATCAAGCTTGCTCCATCTTCCAGGCGACAGTTCTTTAGATATTTGAAGGTGGCTGTCAGATTCATTGGTGAGGATCCAATAAATGCTTCTTCGGACTGATCTCTTTACTCTCAGCCTATCCTTGAGCTTTTTGTTTTTGTAGTCCCAGGAAGACATCAAGAAGTTGGAACAGACAGTTTACTAAGCTCCCAGGTGGGCTGGTAGGCTGTATACAACGTGTGTGTGTGTCTTCAGATTCAGTTTAGAGCAGGCATAGGCAAACGCCAGTCCTCCAGATGTTTGGGACTACAACTCCCATCATCCCTAGCTAACAGGTCCGGTGGTTGGGGATGATGGGAATTGTAGTCGCAAGCATCTGGAGGGCCGGAGTTTGCCTATGCCTGGTTTAGAGTTACCATCAACGTTTCTGTGCAGTGGTAGCTCTGCTTTCCGCACTTCCCTGCTGTTATTTTAAAAAATAAAAATATCAATCACTTTCTGTTTTGCAAGAGGGGATGCTCAAGGGGATATATGATAACCATTCAAAACCATGCTAAAATGCTAGAATCTCAGAATAAAGCATGTGTGTGAGAGAGGCATTTTGCCTAACATTAAAGGACCACTCCTACCTTAGATTTTCAAGGAAAGTTACGCAGTTGATCATGCCATGATTTAGTCTCCCTTTTGGAAGGAATTCAGAAAAAAGAAATAACTTCCCACCCATCTTGGGACCGTGCCTCTGAGAATCACTTGCATTATTCCCTGTTTGCACTGCTATCCTTCCCCTTCAAAAATGGTTTTGTTTTTGCTTAGGCATAAATAATATTCTGCAACAACCCGTTGATTTCAAGTTAAGAGGAATTGATGGTATATCTTTCTCTCTGTCCCCACCCCCACAACCCGCTCTCTTTTTTTTAAGGCGGTGGTTTCTGTAGAAACCTTTCCTCTCTTTGTCCTCTCCTATCTGCAGGGTATTGACAGCTCTGACAAGACTTTGATTATCTAGTCAGCGGGAGCCCGAGACTTGTCACTTGTCAGGTGTGAGCTGACAAGTCAGGCAGCTGATGAAACAATTGGAAGGAGGTAGGAAGACAGAGTGGGAGAAGGATCAGGGTCATCGGGCCCAAAATGGAGATCTGTCGAGGAAGGTAGAATGGATTACGCCCTCATTAGCGACTCAAAATAAAGCCATGGGTGGGAGGAGCCAGGAGGACAGGGAGGAAAGCACAAAAGAAGGTGAGGGTGGCTGGAAGGCTGGGATTGTCAACATACATTTCTTCCACCTGGATACACAGTTCCAAGCTTATTTCCTGGCCTCTGCCTTCCCCATCAAAGTGAATGTTAACTGCAGGTGTTAAGGCCTTCCTGGGTATCCAAGTCCTAGTTATTATAGGGGTGTAAAGTTGCAAGAGATGATAGCAGGTGGTAAAAGAGACATTCGGCATCACCCAGCTCGCGTCTCGTTGTGAGCTCCTGTCCCACTTTTATTTTATTTCCAAGGTTTGTGGTTCTTCTTAAGAAACAAAGTCCTCCCCCCCGCAACTCAGGTTGTCAGACAAATTGGAACTGTGATATTGCATTTGAAGGGCATCCTCCAAAATGGAAAGGATGGGGCAAAGAATGGTTTGGATAAATGCAAGGTGAATTGGCAGTGGCCATGGGGATGTGTTTCCTCTTATGGGGTGGTGGTGGTGAATTCCCTCCATTACACAAAGGAAAACATTCCACAAACTCACAGTAAGGGTCACTGCCCAGTGTTTCACACATTGGTGAAGGCAGTGACAGTTTCAGGACAAGTTTTGGGACAGAAGCCCAGGGAGCCACTAGTAGAACATCTGCTTTGCATGTAAAAGGTCCCAGGTTCAATCTTTTGTATCTCCAGGTGCGATTGGGAAAGAATCCCTGTCTGAAAGTCTGGAGAGCTGCTGCCAGTCAGTGTAGACAATACTGAACTAGATGGACCAGTAGACTAGCTCTGTATAATGCGACATCCTATGTTCCTAATGAGACCCTGAAATGCAGCAAGGCTCCCAGATCACCACATTATGAAGTCATCCACAAGGTCATCTCAATAGAGTAATGGGGATAAAGCGATTAAGTCCAGAGTCTAAAATTTAATTGCCCCTCTGGCTAAAGGTGTCCTTCATCTGCTGAATTCATGTCTTCAGCAATAGCCTTTCCTCTACTGCTTTTTTATTTTTTTAAGCAACAACCAAGAAGGTGCTTGTTCCTTTGGTTAAAGATGACACTAGGAAAATGAAAGCTAGCAACATTTCAAACACAGCTCCATCAACGTGTGACATGGTGCCTTGAGGATCCCACATGTTGCGTTTGCAACAGGGGTTGGGCCAGAGGTCCAAATGCAGCCCTCAAGGCCTCTCTGTCTAGTCCTCAGAACTACAGACAGGGGCCACACCATCCATTCATTCATTTTGTGAAATTTATGTACCACTTGATCATAAAAACAACCTCAAAGCAGCTTACGAGAAAACCTGGCCCTCCTTCACACTGAACATTTTTGCCTACCTGGAATATGTCTTCAAACTCTAATATTGCATCTTGTTTGCATGGATGGAGGACAGAGAGGCCTGTGTGAGCATGTGTTGAAACTAGCCTATTATGTAAAAGTCTCCTGTGGCTCAGATGCAATCCATCAGGAGCTGTGCATTCAGCATTTTGGGCTCAGTTATATGGAACTCCCTTCCTGCTAAGGCCAGGCAGCTTCCATCTGTGTTGACTTTCCAGTGCCTACTGAAAACTTTTTATTCCAGAAGTCTGAATTTTTAGTTTGATTTTACAGTTTTAACCCATCTTTACCTTTCTTGTTCTTGTGTTTCTTGTACGTATACCCCTTAGAGGCAATTGCAATTAAGCTGTATATAAATTGAAAGGAGGAGGGATCAGCTGGTAGCTTCATTTTCTGATTTCCTCCACAAACGATAGAAAAAAACTTGAAAGCCTCATTATCACTTCATTCAGTTGCCAGAGAAAGGAGAGGCCATCAACTGCCCTGGTGCTCAGACAGATGACATCATTGCTCCTACCCTGAAGGAAAGTTCTGGAGCCATGTTCCTCTGCGTTCCCTTCCACCGCCTGCCACAGGCAGAAGGAGAGAGTGGACTGACATGAATCCCAAAACTTTTCAGCTGCTCTTTTTTTAAGCGGCTTCAGCTTAATGGAGGATGAAACGCCCAGCAATCCATTTCGATGTGTTCATTTTGCTAGTGTAAAAATCTATCACTCTTGGGTAGGATTTCTGATTCAGTGTTTTAAAGGCTAAGAAATCAAATCCGAAAGACATCAGTAATGTGCTGCCATTTATTTTGAAAGTGGAGATTAAATTAAAGGATTAATAACAATGAAGCCAGGTTGAAGCCATAGCAGGGCAGCCATTGATCTGTGTCTGTCGCTCTCACCGCACCTCACTGTTTCCACCCGAGTGTTTTATTTATCATACTGTCACTCTGGTATCAAATAGCTATTCCAATGAAGAGCATTGATTGGAAATTCAGAAGCAGCTTTCCTATGGGGTGAAGGGAATATACCATTGCATTACTTTTTGAAGTTAACCTTTAAAAAGCTACTTTAAAAGGGGGCTGTAGAGTCCCAAGGTGGGGATAGGCTTCACCACTTGTGACTGTAGGTGGCATGTTCAGACAGTGGGAGAACATTTCTGCAGGCCCTTCTACATTAAGAATATAAGAAGAGCCTTCTGGATCAGGCCAATGGCCTATCCCATCCAGCATCCTGCTCTCATAGTATCCAGCCACATGCTTCTGACAAGCCTGCAAGCAGGACCTGAGTACAATAATAATAATTTATTATTTATACCCCGCCCATCTGGCTGGGCTTCCCCAGCCACTCTGGGTGGCTTCCAACAAAATATTAAAATACAGTAATGCATCAAATATTAAAAGCTTCCCTAAACAGGGCTCCCCACTTGTGATTCCTAGCAATGGCTATTCCGAAGCATTGCTGCCTCCAACAGTGGAGGCAAAGCAGAGCCCTCATGGCTAGCAACCACTGATAGTCTCCTCCTCCATGAATTTGTCTAATTGTCTTTTAAAGTGGGAAGATCTGAACTATCCTTTGACAATCTTGTTAATGCAGGGTTCCTAATCACACTGTGGCTTCTAAACAGATAAAGGTAAAAGTAAGGTGGATGAATCCCAAGCTGGAAATAAGATTGCCGGAAGAAATATCAACAACCTCAGATCAGATATGCAGAAGACACAACTTTGATGGCAGAAAGTGAGGAAGAATTAAAGAACCTCTTAATGAGGGTGAAAGAGGAGAGCACAAAATATTGTCTGAAGCTCAACATAAAAAAAACTAAGATCATGGCCACTGGTCCCATCACCTCCTGGCAAATAGAAGGGGAAGAAATGAGGCAGTGGGAGGTTTTACTTTCTTGGGCTCCATGATCATTGCAGATGGTGACAGCAGCCCCGAAATAAAAAGACACCTGCTTCTTGGGAGAAAAGCGATGACAAACCTAGACAGCATCTTAAAAAGCAGAGACATCACCTTGTCGACAAAGGTCTGTATAGTTAAAGCTATGGTTTTCCCAGTAGTGATGTATGGAAGTGAGACCTGGACCATAAAGAAGGCTAATCGCTGAAGAATTGATGCTTTTGAATTATGGTGCTGGAGGAGACTCTTGAGAGTCCCACTGACTTCAGGAAGATCAAACCTATCCATTCATAAGGAAATCAGCCCTGAGTGCTCACTGGATGGACAGATCCTGAAGCTGAGGCTCCAGTACTTTGGCCACCTCATGAGAAGACTCCCTGGAAAAGACCCTGATGTTGGGAAAGATGGAGGGCACAAGGAGAAGGGGACGACAGAGGACGAGATGGTTGGACAGTGTTATTGAAGCTACCAACATGAGTTTGACCAAACTGCAGGAGGCAGTGGAAGACAGGAGTGCCTGGCATGCTCTGGTCCATGGGGTCATGAAGAGTCAGACACAACTAAATAACAACAACAGTTTGGTAGCCGTCCTGACCGCCTGCGGGAGTGAGTTCCATAGTTTAACCATAGGAAGTACTTTCTTTTCTCTGGCCTGGATCTTCCAATGTTTGAAATATGAATGGCCTCCTTGCAAGTTTGTTCACTTGTTTGTTTACATGGGGATCATCCAGTAATGACATTCTTCTTATACAGTCTGAGCTGTTGCTATTGAAGGTCCTACATCCATAGACAACTAGCGACTGGGAGGCATGTGTGGCGGGGCTGTCCAGCTGGTCTGCCCAAACCCTGTATCTAAAACAAAATTGCCCTGATTCAGAATGGCCCAGCCTTCTGCCAGATCAACTTGAGATAGCCCTGAATTAACCCCTGAACTTTTGCAGGATAAGCTTGGCCAGGGCCCAGCAGGACTAAATGCAGCATGTCCTTCCACCTCCCTGCTCCTGACTTCATGTATAAATAATTACATATTAGGACTGGCCCCCAAATTGAGTTAGGGCCTGGATCTGGTAGGGCCATGTATGAGCCATCCTGGGTTGAATCAAAGCCAATCTGAACTGCCAGATTGGGTCCCAGATCAGTTTGGGTGTGTGTACACAGTCCTAGTGTGTGTGACTGTCATCCCCATTCCCAGGAGTTTCCCATCAGGCAATAATAATAATAATAATAATAATAATAATAATAATAATAATTTATTATTTATACCCCGCCCATCTGGCTGGGTTTCCCCAGCCACTCTGGGCGGCATCCAACTGAATATTAAAAACAGTACAGTATCAGACATTAAAAACTTCCCTAAAGAGGGCCGCCTTCAGTTGTCTTTTAAAAGTAAAATAGTTGTTTATTGCTTTGACATCTGCTGGGAGGGCGTTCCACAGGGCAGGCGCCACTACCGAGAAGGCCCTCTGCCTGGTTCCCTGTAACCTTACTTCTCGCAATGAAGGAACCGCCAGAAGACCCTCGGCGCTGGATCTCAGTGTCCGGGCTGAACGATGGGGGTGGAGACACTCCTTCAGGTATACAGGACCGAGGCCATTTAGGGCTTTAAAGGTCAGCACCAACACTTTGAATTGTGCTCGGAAACGTACTGGGAGCCAATGCAGATCTCTCAGAACCGGTGTTATGTGGTCCCGGCGGCCACTCCCAGTCACCAGTCTAGCTGCCGCATTTTGGATTAATTGCAGTTTCCGGGCCACCTTCAAAGGTAGCCCCACGTAGAGCGTGTTGCAGTAGTCCAAGCAGGAGATAACTAGAGCATGCACCACTCTGGCAAGACAGTCCGCGGGCAGGTAGGGTCTTAGCCTGCGTACCAGGTGGAGCTGGTAGACAGCTGCCCTGGACATAGAATTAACCTGTGCCTCCATGGACAGCTGTGAGTCCAAAATGACTCCCAGGCTGCACACCTGGTCCTTCAGGGGCACAGTTACCCCATTCAGGACCAGGGAGTCCCCCACACCCACCTGCCCCCTGTCCCCCAAAAACAGTACTTCTGTCTTGTCAGGATTCAACCTCAATCTGTTAGCCGCCATCCATCCTCCAACAGCCTCCAGACACTCACACAGGACCTTCACCGCCTTCACTGGTTCTGATTTAAAGGAGAGGTAGAGCTGGGTGTCATCTGCATACTGATGAACACCCAGCCCAAATCCCCTGATGATCTCTCCCAGCGGCTTCATATAGATATTAAAAAGCATGGGGGAGAGGACGGAACCCTGAGGCACCCCACAAGTGAGAGCCCAGGGGTCTGAACACTCATCCCCCATCACCACTTTCTGTACACGGCCCAGGAGAAAGGAGCGGAACCACCGTATAACAGTGCCCCCAGCTCCCAGCCCCTCTAGACAGTCCAGAAGGATGTTATGGTCGATGGTGTCAAAGGCCGCTGAGAGATCCAGCAGAACTAGGAAACAGCTCTCACCTTTGTCCCTAGCCCGCCGGAGATCATCAACCAGCGCGACCAAAGCAGTTTCAGTCCCATGGTGAGGCCTGAATCCCGATTGGAAGGGATCCAAATGGTCCGCATCCTCCAGGCGTGCTTGGAGTTGTTTGGCAACCACCCGCTCAATCACCTTGCCCAAGAATGGTAAATTTGAGACTGGGCGATAGTTGGCCAAATTGGCTGGGTCTAAATGCTCAGAAGGACCTTGGACAATGGCTGATGAAATGTCCTGTCTTAAAACACCATAGCCATGGAATCGTAGAATTGTAAGGTTGGAAGGGATGACAAGGGTCATCTAGTCCAACCCCCTTCAATGCAGGAATATTTCACCCAATGTGGGGTTCGAACCCACGACCCTGAGATAAAGAGACCCGTCATGTTAAACTTTCTCCTACGCAGCTGCTGGAGATTTGTGGTTTGTTGTTTCTCAAAAGCATCCCTGTGTGTTTAAAAAAGAATGCAAATATAACAATAAGTAAGAAAACAAATAATTAAAAACTTAAACCATAAAATGTCGCAGTCTCAGACTCCAAATGTCCCTATTTTCCAGGGATGTCCCTGATTTAGAGAAGCCTTCGCAGTTTCTGATTTGATCCTGCAATGTCCCACTTTCATTGGAGAAATGTTGGAGGGTGCGGAGTTATCTGACCCCCGAGGCATCTGAAGATCATCCTCTACAGGGCCATCTTTATCTGGGGGTGCAAGGCGTGCAGGGCACCCGGTCACCGAATCCGGGGGGGGGGCTCCAAATGTATACCTACTGTATAACGATCCCTCTCGACTGGTGGCAGTGAAAAGCAATGGAGCGAAAGTCCACCCCCTTGCTCTGTTACTCCGTAGCATCAAATATTCCTGCTGAGTCAGGAAACAAAAACAGGCAAAAAAAGGCTCAACAACTTTGAGTTGCTCCCCCCCCCTTAAAATTTTTGGGGTGACTAAACTAAATTTAGGGGCCCCGGCTGAATCTTTGCACCCCAGTGGCGCATATGCTAAAGACAGCCTGTATGGGTAAGTTTTTTCAATGTTTCATGTTCTATTATGTTCTTATATACATTGGAAGCTGCCCAGAGTGGCTGGGGCAACCCAGTGAGATGTGAGGGGTATAAATAGTAAAATTATCATTATGGAATGGGATGTCCCTATTTTCCTCAGAGAAATGTTGGAGAGTATGCAATCTGGAAGGACAAAAGAACAGAAAAGCTCCAAAGGGATAGCAAGATATTATCCTCAGCTGGAGGAGGCTTGGAACAGGTGAGGGTCAAATGCCTCATCAAGTCCAGGTGCTGCAATCAGCATGCAAAAGCACAGAAGGCCTGCAGAGCTGAGGTGCTGTCTCTGTTCAAGTGTCCATGTTGCTGGGCCTCAGCTTCGATGCTCCAGGATCTCTGTGGGACTGTGTTTTGGTTTGGACTTTGGACATGTGGACTGACCCTGGAGTGAGGACTTGACATAACTGGCTTGCCACACAAGGTAGGCCTGAAGTTCAGGACGCCAATCTCAAAACCATACAAATGTCTCTCTGTGTGTTTTTTAGCCTTGCCCCCATAGCCTTTGCCAATAGATTAGAAACTTTCAGTTGACATCATTCTGGAGCCACATCAGTTAGCAAAATTATCAAAGGGTATGTCATTCAGTTTCTCTGCTCCCCTCAGCTTCCACCATTGTGTTGCTAAAGAACATATTGCCACGTGAAGTGGTTGCTGCACAGCTAACGCTGAACACATTTAAAACGCACACATACAGGCACACACAAACATTAAATCCTCCAGTTAATATAAAATAATTGTGGAACTGGTTGGCAAATTAAAGATGGTTGTTATTGATTCCAAAAATACTTTTGCTTTCAGCAAAATACATTTTTAATTACTTTCCTACTAGCTGTCATTTTTCATAAACCAGTCTAGACAACTCGTGCCAAATCATGCAAAAACTGATTTCAATGAAATGCCTTCCCCTAATATCAAAGATCTGAAAATATTCATATTTCTTATATATCTGAATCTAAAGTAAGAAGAAGAAGAAAAGACTCCCTCATTCCACATGCAACTCTAGGGGAAAAAACCCAAAGTCCTGTTTAGGAAATAATTGCTATAGCCGATTAGTATTTTTTTAAAAAATAAAAAACAAAAACCATGAATCTGCCTGTTTAGAAGGAAGTTTTAGAAGATAAATGAGGAGAAGTCCATATAATATGCAGCTTAGTTTTCTTGCTTTTTTTTTACTTTTCTAATAATTTGTCAGCCAGAGATTCACATTTCCCTTTTCCCAAAACAGATTACCTCAAAGATAAAAATCTAGCAAAATCTGCATAACATAGCTTTTAAAAATATGCATTCTCCGCTGTGCCTTTATGCTTATTTATCTTGAGCACATTGAGATGGAGAGAGAAAATGGGGAACAATCTTAACTTATATTTTCTTCACACTTTCGACTGAAATGATTAAACCAAGTGGTAGAAAGTAACAGGGGAAAAGGGAGAGAGAGAGAGAGAGAGATGGGGGGGGGGGTGGCCCTCACAGTAGTGCAGAATGTAGATTTTGCTTTTAGCGTCACAATCAATGTCCAAATCTAAAATTGATATAATTGACTGTTAATTAATTCCCTTGATATTTTCATTAGCACATCCAAGCAACAAGTCTTCTGTTTGGCACTTTTGAATTATTCAGGAAGAATTCAGATTGCTAGAACGAAAGCCTTATGCAGCTGCCTCTATGCCTGCTAATAAAGTTAAGCGTAAGGTGTGTGTACGTGAATTTTATTTTATTTTTATTTTTTTGCAATGCTCCCATCCCCTCAATACTTTCTGAACAAACAATGCTAGGTTTTTCAAAATGCAGCACTTAATCCTAGCAATGTTAGACCCTAGCAGGGAAGAGAAGAATATATCTACAATTCTTTTATTTTATTTTAAATGAGAAATATAGCTACAGATAGATACCAGCACTAGTCCTTGAAAGCCACTCTTCAAACTATAGTTGGCCGTGATGCTGCATCACAGTTAATAATGTGACATTGTTGTTAAAGCATTGTTGTTCGATGGAACAGGAGGGATGATTTGCTCAGAAGACAGTACAGTGGTACCTCAGGTTAAGAACTTAATTCGTTCCGGAGGTCCGTTCTTAACCTGAAACTGTTCTTAACCTGAGGTACCACTTTAGCTAATGGGGCCTCCTGCTGCTGCCACACGATTTCTGTTCTCATCCTGAAGCAGAGTTCTTAACCTGAGGTACTGTTTCTGGGTTAGCAGAGTCTGTAACCTGAAGCGTCTGTAACCTGAAGCGTCTGTAACCCGAGGTACCACTGTAGAGGATAGGCAAATGGCAGCGATGGTCACCAACTTAGAAGAGGATTATACAAATTTATGTAGGAGAAGGCTATCAATGGCTGTGAGCCATGGTGGCTAGCTGTGCTTCTGAATACCGTATTTTTTGCTCTATAAGACTCACTTTTTCCCTCCTAAAAAGTAAGGGGAAATGTGTGTGCGTCTTATGGAGCGAATGCAGGCTGCACAGCTATCCCAGAAGCCAGAACAGCAAGAGAGATAGTTGCTTTCACTGCACAGCGATCCCTCTTGCTGTTCTGGCTTCTGGGATTCAGAATATTTTTTTTCTTGTTTTCCTTCTTCAAAAACTAGGTGCGTCTTGTGGTCTGGTGCGTCTTATAGAGCGAAGAATATGGTACCTGTTGCTGGAAACTACGGCAGGGGAGAGGGTTCTTATGCTCAGATCCTGCTTGAGGGTTTCCTCCAGGCAACTAGTTGGCCACTGTGAGAACAGGATGCTAGATTAGATGGGTTATTGACTGGATCCAGAAGACTCTTCTTATGAGAGCATGTCAGCCTTTTGTGGCACACTCACAACCTCCTAACCAAGGTTTGGAGGCTATTGGTTCCAGTGTGGTGCAACAATGAGAGTTTTTCATCATGAGCTGGAAGACCGAGGTTCACATCAACCATGAAACTCACTGGGTGAGCTTGGGAGCCAATCACTATCTCTCAGCCTAGCCTACCTCACAGGGGTGTTGGGAAGATAAAATGGGGAGAAAAGAACCACACGCACACACAACCTACTGTTCATTCTCCTTGGGGGCAAACGTAATATATAAAATGTAGTAAGTGAAATGAATTATCATAGGAGATCCAGTAGGTTATATCTGTACTGAGCGTCGGACAGAAAAAGAATGTGACTTGCCCGAACTTATCCAGTGATAAATCCATGGGTGAGTGGAATTTCAACCCCTGTACAAGGTATCTGCACCAGCGCTGCACTTGTTGTTGCCTGCAATTCCAGGTTTACGTAGTAAGGGATTAAGTGGCAAGAATCCCATAAATCTTGGCTCTCCAAAAGAGGAGGCTGGAGGGGACTGGATGGTGCGCTTGATGGATGCACTGTCTTTAATGCACTTGCTTCTTTCCTGAGGGATTATGAGTTTAAATGAGCTGATTCTCAATGGATGGCTTTGAATGTTCATAAGAAGAAGGGGGGAAAAGGACTTGAACCTGACGCATGGAGATTGAACATTACTCTGTTCACCTATAGGCCTCGCAGATTATTCCAAATAAAGAGGTTGGGTTCCTCTGCAAAGAAGCATGCTGTTGGAAAAAAATATTTGGGGTGGAGGACACACGCACTGCTCCAAATGTCAAAGCCTGTCACACAATCATACAAGCCCATGGAGATATCTAGGGAAAGGCACTGAGAGTCAGAGAGCTTGACAGATAGCCTTACATACTGAATAGGGGGCCATTTGCTGCTTTGGCCACAGAATAGAAGTCAAGAAACAACAGGCTTAAAATTACAGAGAGGCAGGGGCAGGCTAATTGTAAAGACTAAGAACCTTGGAAGAACCCAATGGCCCATCTAGTCCAGAATCCTCTTCATGCAGTGTCCAACCAGATGCTCACAAGCAGGACCCGAGTTTCAATCCCTTCCCTAATGGCAGTCCCCTTTTTTCACAACTGCTGCATGCTGGGTTGACGTCTTCACAGAGCTCTCCACCACGACCCCAAGGTCTCGTTCCTAATGATAAATCCAGTTCACTCTAAGAAAAAGCTGTTCAGGAAGGCCATGAGATGTCTGCATGTGAAAACATTTCAGTGATTTCCTTAAAAAAAATAAATCTGAACAACTTTTGGGGTGTCCTGGTTTTTACTTTTTGAAATATGGCAACCCTAAGGTTGGGCAGTCACCAGTTGTGGTGCATTAGGTCCTATGTTCTCAGATGAAGACAGGGATGAATCATTTGGCTCAGGAGTGTAAGAATACGTTGTTTTCTGTTCTGTAATGTCTTTGTTGCCTGCGACACTGTTTTCATTTTACTTCAGTTCACCCTCTTCTGATACAAAAATAACCCTGTTTATTTGTCTCGCTTTCCACCGTGACAAAATTTAGCAACCGATTCATTATGCAAATCGTGTTATTCTACTCCATTCATTTCAATGCAAAGGAAACACAATGCGATATTTATTTTTGGCATGAGGGGGGCATAAAATCGATGATGTATCATTTTCAGACTGCAAGTAATGACAGCAACAGCGAATACCAGTCATATTTGCTGGATTAATTTCTGTTCTGGACTTGGGGAAAATAAGTGCATCGTTAAACTTTGGAACTCACTCTCGCAGGAGGCAGTGGCTCCTAGATGGCTTCCAAAGAGGACTGGGAAAATCCATGGAGCAGATGGAGACCAATGGCTCCTATCCAAGACAGCTATCCTCTGCCTTCACGGTTGGAGGCAGCGATGCTTCAGAATCTCAGTTGCCAGAAGCCACAGGAGGGCAGAGCGTTGCTCTTGTGCTTGATTCCTGCTTGTGGATTTCCCATTGAGGCATCTGGTTGGCCACCGTGAGACTAGGATGCTTGGGGTGGATGCTACTGCAAGAAGAAGAAGAAGAAGAGGAGGAGGAGGAGGAGTTTGGATTTGATATCCCGCTTTATCACTACCCGAAGGAGTCTCAAAGCGGCTCACAATCTCCTTTCCCTTCCTCCCCCACAACAAACACTCTGTGAGGTGAGTGGGGCAGAGAGATTTCAGAGAAGTGTGACTAGCTCAAGGTCACCCAGCAGCTGCATGTGGAGGAGCGGAGATACGAACCCGGTTCCCCAGATTACGAGACTACCGCTCTTAACCACTACACCACACTGGCAAGCAAAGGCATCCCTGGAGTCTCTCACTTTGTAGGGATTGGGGTGGATGCTTCAGTATTGGGGTGGGGAATGAGAAACTGCATTAAGCAAAGGAGGCCTTGGCTACATGATCCAAGCTTCCCAACATGATCTGATGCTTTTGTTAAATTGTTGCAGCTTTCTTGCTTCTCAACCATTATGTGCTCCTTTAGCAAGGCCGGTATTGTTTCGCTGTGCATTTTAGAAACCAAATGAACAAAGGTGGCGTTGAGGCCCCATGTTGCCTAGAAGCAGCAGCCTGTGTGATGCGTCCTCCCCGCCCCCACCCCAGGCCCCGCCACTCCTCGATAACCTGGGACATTATGTAAATCAGAAGTAAGAGCCTATTCCTGTAGATACAGAGGAGCGATTTGGTATAAGAAATCACAAAGCATTCCCTGACAGCCGAGGCTCAATCAATCTGGCAGCTCTATCAATGGCCTCAGGATGGCTGCCTGATTGACAGCCAGCAGATGGTGGAGGAATGAGGTTGTCAGTGTAGCTGCTGATTGCCCCTGAGTTGTTTGTAATGACAGAAAACAAAGAATGGCTGCCCAAGGTGATCTCTTGTTTTACAAGCAAGGCACGAGACTAACACCCTCCGTTCCTCATGTAACTACTTAGCCAACATGGTCGTCTCTGGGAGAAAATGGCTCTCCCGTCTTCGAAAGCAATGCAATTTTAATCAGAACCATGAATCTCTTTTGCATTTGCTGCATAGGTACCATCATGGCACGGTGAGCTAGTACTGCAGTGCTCCAAAGAGAATGAGCTGTGTGCCGGGAAGGGGCCATTTCAAAGCTACAAGGCACTCCATGGGGGGCTTCCCTTGCGCCCGATCCGGAGCTGTGAGACCTCGTGATCGTATATCACCTCTGCTCAGAGACCTGTACTGGTTGCCCATCTGCTTCTGGGCCAAGTTCAAGGTGTTACTATTAATAATAATAATAATAATTTATTATTTATACCCCGCCCATCTGGCTGAGTTTCCCCAGCCACTCTGGGCGGCTCCCAATCAAGTGTTAAAAACAATATAACATTAAATATTAAAAACTTCCCTAAACAGGGCTGCCTTCAGATGTCTTTTAAAAATAGATAGCTGCTTATTTCCATTACATCTGAAGATAGGGCGTTCCACAGGGCGGGTGCCACTACCGAGAAGGCCCTCTGTCTGGTTCCCTGCAACCTCACTTCTCGCAACGAGGGAACCGCCAGAAGGCCCTTGGTGCTGGATCTCAGTGTCCGGGCTGAATGATGGGGGTGGAGACGCTCCTTCAGATATACAGGACCAAGGCCGTATAGGGCTTTAAAGGTCAGCACCAACACTTTGGATTGTGCTTGGAAAAGTACTGGGAGCCAATGCAGATCTCTCAGGAATGGTGTTATGTGGTCCCGGCGGCTGCTCCCAGTCACCAGTCTAGCTGCCACATTCTGGATTAATTGCAGTTTCCGGGTCACCTTCAAAGGTAGCCCCACGTAGAGTGCATTGCAGTAGTCCAAACGGAAGATAACTAGAGCATGCACCACTCTGGTGAGACAGTCCGCAAGTAGGTAGGGTCTCAGCCTGTGTACCAGGTGGAGCTGGTAGACAGCTGCCCTGGACACAGAATTAACCTGCGCCTCCATGGACAGCTGTGAGTCCAAAATAACTCCCAGGCTGTGCACCTGGTCCTTCAAGGGCACAGTTACCCCATTCAGGACCAGGGAGTCCCCCACACCCACCTGCCCCCTGTCCCCCCAAAAAGCAGTACTTCTGTCTTGTCAGGATTCAACCTCAATCTGTTAGCCACCATCCGTCCTCCAACTGCCTCCAGACACTCACACAGGACATTCACCCCCTTCACTGGTTCTGATTTAAAAGAGAGGTAGAGCTGGGTGTCATCTGCTTACTGATGACCACCCAACCCAAACCCCCTGATGATCTCTCCCAGCAGCTGCATGTAGATATTAAAAAGCATGGGGGAGAGGACAGAACTGTGAGGCACCCCTCAAGTGAGAGCCCAGGGGTCTGAACACTCACTCCCCCCCCAACACCACTTTCTGGACACGGCCCAGGAGGAAGGAGCGGAACCACTGTATAACAGTGCTCCCAGCTCCTAGCCCCTCTAGATGGTCCAGAAGGATGTTATATAAAGTATAACTTTAGTATGTATATAAAGCCCAAAACAACTTGGGACCAGTTTACCTAGGAGATCACCTATCCCCATATACATCCTCTCCACTGCTTTGATCCATGGAGCTGGTACGGTTAGAGGTGCCACACTTGTAAGAAATTGATATCTCAGTGTGGCAGCACTGGTTATTTGGAACTCCCTGCCTCCTGACATTAGGCAGCCACCTTTCCTATTCTCTTTCCAGTGCCAGCTCAAAGCATTTTTGTTTGTTTGCTAGGCAAGCCTGTCTAGGGCTAAAGACTATTTCCATGCATTTTAACATGTGTTTAGCTAATCATTGATTTTGATTATTTAATGTTTCGAGTAGCTGTTTTGAACTTTTTACCGATAACTTTATTGTTTTCCTATTTTGTTCACCACTTTGAGGGTTGTTGTTTTGCTTTTTTTTAACATTCAAGTGGAATATAAATATAAATTGAACAAACCTCACTTCTCAGCTCCGAACTCAGTGCAGGTAGTCTTATCTGATTCATTTTGCTACGGAGAAAAGTATAGATGAAGTAAGAGTGCAGCCCTAATGGGAGGGGCAGAGGAAGGAAGGAAAGTTCAACCACCTCTCCGAAGTCCCGTTGGGCTCCTGCAGAGAGAACAGGGATGAATGCTTTTGCATCCATTTCGTAGGTGTGTCGTCGTCTTCTTTTTTAACCATTCCCTTCCCATCTTGAACTATGGGAGAGAAATCGCCAGGAGAGATTTAGACAAACTCTCAGGTCTAGATGTATGACGGGTGGCGATGGGGCTGCTTGATCCTTCAGATCCAAGCTGCTTCCTAAGTCACATCCATGCCATATGTTTAAATCACATGGGTTTCTCGAAATAATCATGGAAACTAGTTTGTGAAAGGTTTTAAGGGAATTGTAGGTGTCAGAATTTCTTTTTTCTTTTTAGGTTTTGTTTTTGCGAGAGTAGTCTTGCAAGTCCAGGTTGTCTTGTGGCAGCAGAGAGGTGGAACATAAGAATTTAAGAATGGGCTTTGCTGGATCAGGCCAGTGGTCCATCTAGTCCAGCTTCCTGTCTTCACAGTGGCCAAGTAGATGCCTGTCAGGAGCCAGCAAGTAGGACTTGAGCACAAGAGTACTCTCTTTGTGGTTTCCAGCAACTGGACTTGAGAAGCATTATGGGCTCTGACTCTGGAGGCAGAGCACAGCCACCATGACTAGTGGGAAAGATCAGCAGCAGATATCTGACATCAGATAGGGAGATCTGATATAGCCTATCATCACTAGGATGTATTCCAGAGGGTCATAAGATTACACCCTTAAAGTACATGATGTGGTGTGTGTGGTTTCTTAAAAAAAAAATGTGTAACGTATCATGACAATTGTCACTGAATTTCATGGTGCAGTTGCAAGTGAATTTGGAAGTTTTGTTTGGAAAATCAAGAGTTTTAATCACATGAATGAAATTCCTCCAAAGGGGGGTTGCACACCACTAATAAATATGAAGTATGAACACTGTTGTGGTTGGTTTATCAGTTGAGTGCAGATTATCATTATGCATGTATGAGTGATGTATTTCTAGCTCAATTTGGATTTAGTCACACACACACACACACAAAAAAAATACAGCCAGGTTTTATGCTTGATCTTGATAGCCTTGAAATATTAATCACACACATGTCCATTAATTATTTTTAAATCCAAGTTTCTTTACAGCCCTTATTAACGTATAAGTTTAAAAACTGTTAGAAAATGGAAAAGGGAAATATTTAATTAAGCAAGACATTCCATGGCCAATCGAAGTAAAATTAAGTCATGCTAATGTGCTCAGCAGATTTAATTATTTGTAAATATGGTTAATGAATATTGCTCTGGGCAGACGTTTTATAACCCTAAATGTTTTACTGTCATGGTTGGTGTTTAAAACAAACAAACAAAAATGGACTTTGCATGGATGCAACGTCTTAATTTTGAAGATTCCTTTGCCACTAAATTTGCTCATTAACAAGATGCATTTGCAATATTGTTGTCAACTGTCCTCTAGACAATCCTCATAAAGTGACTTCTCCACGTCTATTTCATGAATATGTCAGTCAAATAGTCCAAAGAAACATGACTCGGCAAACTTGCTAAACATGGTAGCTCTGGGTTTCATCAGTTACTGGATGGGAAGTCACTTGTGAATCCTGTATACATTGGAAGGGGAACCTGTGGCTCTCCCGATGCTATTTGACTCCTTCTCCCATCAGCCTCAGCCAGTGTAGCCAATGGTCAAAGATGATGGGAGTTGTAGTCCAAAGGGCCAGAGGCTCTCTGTTCCCTTAATTTCACCATGGAGGAAGGTTGGATAATTTGTTGTTGTTGCTGCTTCTGTTGTTATAGTAATCATCTATATTATGGGCCTATGGGAAGCCCGCAAGTAGGAAGTTAGACTAGATTATTCGCTCCCAATTCTAAGAGTACAAGAGCACTCCCCCCTCTTGCAGTTTCCAGCAACTGATATTCAGAGGCATTGCTGCAAGTGCTTACTGGCACCCCTCAATACAGATTTTGGCTGAATAAACCTCTACCTACCTGAGATACTGATACAAGGATACCATGGTCAACAGTGTTGAAAGCCACTGAGAGATCAAGGTGAACAAGCAAGAGTGCACCCCTCCCTCTCTCTCCTGATGAATGTCACCAACCTGAGCAACCCAAGGCCTTTTCAGTGCCATTACCCATCCTGAAACTGGACTGGAATTAGTTTCTAAGTCATCAGTTTCCTCCAAGCATGCCAGAAACTGAACTACCACTGCCTTCTCAAGGTCTTCTTAAGGTGGAGACAAAAATGGAGTAAACAAAGAGGAAAATCTGTGAACCATATGAGGGGAAACCCATTTTCCCTCCAGACTCCAGAGTGAAACAGCTGAATTAGAACTTATCAAGACGTTCACTTAGAGGCGCAAGAAACTGCTGTATACTTTAGTCAAATCCATACCATACATGAAATGCACATTTAAAGCAGATTGCTTCCCCCAAAGAATCCAGGGAACTGCAGTTTTCTTCTCACATAGCTCCATTTCCCAACACCCTCATCAAACTACAGGATTTGTTGGGGAAGCCACATCCTTTAAATGTACGATGTGGATGTGAGAAAATGTCCGACCATTGGTTGGTCTAGGTGATTATACTGACTAACTGCAGCTCTCAAGGATTCCAGTCAGGGGGCAAATCCAGCCCTACCTGGAGTTGGGTTGCATCCACTGTTGTTTTCACTCTGAGTAAACCCATTAAAATTAATGGACATTCTTAACTTAGAAGCATAGAATTGCAGAGTTGGAAGGGGTCCATAGAGTCATCTAGTCCAGCCCCTTGCAATGGAGGAATCATGGCTAAAGTTAGGTCCATGAATTCCAGTGGGTCTACTCTGAGGAGCATTTAGTTGGCTCCACCCAGATAATATTGACTGACCTGATAAAAGTTTTGGCAAAGCTTATTGTGATGATGCGTGTGGGGTGTTTTGAGCACCCAGAGCACACTAAATATAAATGCTAAGTAAGTAGGATCATTATCATCTCATTATCAGTTACGTGAAGAGCCAACAGATACAACATCAAAATGTCATCCAACAGTGGCACCGTCTCCAGTAAGCCATGCTGTGTGGAAAGAGAGTTCAAAAGGAAAGCGGTACCACTTTGTAATGCTGATATTTTGCTGAGGTATTTATTTTGAGAGCGAGATGGAGAGAGAAATATTCAGAGCTCTCTAAGAATGAATAGGGATTTATTACTCAGGTTGAAAGGATGATAATAAAATCAGATGGAAAAATACTGAGGAAAATATACATAAATGCTTAAATTAAGGGTGTGTGGAACCTAATCCTATATTCTTCATACTAGCAAGATGGAAATGTGTGGGTTTTTTCCAACGATACCAAACCAAGGTGTTAAGCCCTTTTGGGTGTTCAGTTCCCTCATGTGTTTAGAATCATATGAGGGAGAGTGGGGACATCCTAGCTGCCCCCATCATAGTACAAAATATTACTAATAGTTGTCATTGTACTACTACTACTACTACTACTACTGGTAAGGATATAAGAACCAGCTGTATGTCATCTAGCCTGGTGAGAGGACTCCTCCTCTCTGAACTGTATTTACTGGGGTGTTTGGAAGCACAATAAGACCAGGTAAATATGCGCAGGTTTCTGCAGCCAGGTAAATCCTTGCTGATCCCCACATGTACAATTTACTTGTTTGTGCACTGATGTTTTTAGTATTTGCAAAATTGCTACTTACTGCAGGCAGGTAGAGAATATACACTATTTGTTTCAGGAGGGAAGACAGAAAACAAAGCCAAAATGGCTAGGTCTTTTTTTAAAAAAAACAACAACAACAAACAAATAAATAGGAAAGCTTATGGTTTCCATTCACACTTCATAATTATTGTATTCCAAAGGGGATCAGGGCAGGAAGCAGCAACACACCTGGATTTGGAGGAACGTCCAGGCCAGTGAAAAGCATTAAGAGATTTTGCCTCCTCGAAATTCTCCCCAGAGTGGTTCCCCCCTCCCTTTTCTTTTGCAAATCTGGTATGACTGGAATCAGTGCAGAGTAATTTATAACCCCTTGTGTGGCAATCTGAAAGTTCTGACCGATTTCAAGGTTCCCCTTCATGAATAGGGTTGCTTATTGCTTGCTTCTGTTTCACAGAAGGCGGGCGGTGGGGAGGATCTCAACGGCCGGCATCATCCTTGAAGCAGGGGAGGGGAAGACTGGAGAAGTGTGTTCTTAAGCACATATGTGATTCTAAGTCAATCTGAGCTGTTGCTTGAGAAATGTTTGCCAATTAAAAAAGAAAGTCCCTACAACACAATCACAAGATGATATGTATCATATGGCCTCCTGGCTGTTGGGGATGTGAGTTTTTTTCCCCTTCCTTTTGCATAACTGAATACATTTGCACTACCTAGAATGTACTCAGCGGATGTGGGAGGAGGGGTGGAATCCTAGTTGTTCCCTGACAATGGATTCACTTGTGGGTGGGAATTGTCTACAGGAAGTTCAGTTTGACCCTCCTGTCCCTTTCAACCTTCTCTTAAAGATTTTTCAGGATGCGGTTACGTCTAAACACATTAAAGCCTTCACACACAAAAACATGTTCTAATACAGTGGTACCTCAGGGTACATACGCTTCAGGTTACAGACTCTGATAACCCAGAAGTAGTACCTTGGGTTAAGAACTTTACCTCAGGATGAGAACAGAAATCGCACGGCAGCAGCACAGCGGCAGCGGGAGGCCCCATTGGCTAAAGTGGTGCTTCAGGTTAAGAACATTTTCAGGTTAAGAACGGACTTCCAGAACGAATTAAGTTCTTAACCCGAGGTACCACTGTTTGTAGTTCAGTCTGGGTTTATAGATAATGAGAGCATCACCTTATGACTTAAGAGTGATATTTGGACTAGTGTGGGGTTGTTGTTGTTGTGTTTGTTTGCTTTGCACATCTCCATTCCATAAGTGCTGCAAAGCTATAGATTTATTTTTTAGTTTAGAGAAAAAGCAAGTAAGAGGCGACATGGTAGAATTTTACGAAATGATGCATGGCATGGAGAAAGAGAGTAGTTTTTCTCCATCTCTCATAACACTAGAATTTCTGAGCAGCCAATGAAACTGAATGTTGGAAGATGCCAGGTACATCAAAGAAAGGACTTTTTCATGCAGCACAGAATTAAACTATGGCACTCGCTGCCACAGGAGGCAGTGAGCACCACCAGCCTAGAGGGTTTTAGAAGAGGACTGAAGAAATTCATGGCAGAAAGGGCTCTTGTGCTCAGATCCTGCTTGTGGGTTTTCCACAGGCATCTGGTTGGCCACTGTGAGGACAGGATGCAGGATTAGATGGGCTATTGGCCTGATCCAGCAGGCTCTTAGGTTCTTAGGAGGCACTTTTGCAGGCTCCTGTGTTTTGGTGGCAGGGAGAGAGATTCCTGAGGATTTGTTCGCTGGCAGGAGAAGAAGAGAAGGAGTCAGTAACTAAAGGAAATCTGGCAGGTGGATTTAAGGAAAAGCCAGTTTAAGGGAGCTCATTTCAATTTGGGACAGATTTTGTTGGTGTGGGGGAAATATACTCCTTTGTCTTTATTTTATAATAAACTCAAAACATTTTCCAAAAATTAAAGTACCAGTACATAGTACACAATTAAAATGGTTCATATTACTAACATTAATTTCAATACATTCAAGCCAAGAGTTTTTATTTAGTATAAAAACAGGGAGACAGAACTGTAGCCCACACTAGAAAGTCTGGCTAAACAAAAAGGAAACAGCAGCTCCCTAACATTTAAAAGAGAAGGAAAAACATCCTCTCTAAAGTTCCATAACTTGGGTGTCATACTAGAGAAAACCCCATTTCTGTTTGTGTTCTGTTAAAGGACAGCAGACTACCAAAAAATGGGGGAAGACTTATCCCATTTTAAAAGCATTGTTGCATCCCTTATACAGAGAAATTAAAGTTGTGGGTTTGCTTTTTTAAAAAAAGAAAGGAAAGGAAAGGAAAGTGCCCTCTGAGCCTCAGTTGCAGGGAATAAATACTCATAGCACAGGAAACAAAATTAAACCCAACAAAAATCCATTTCTTTTATTGGTGTATTCATTCTTTTATAGCTTTGGAGCTTATGTTAAGCGAATCCAAGTCCTGCTGCAGTCAATCTATTGCCGTTTGCTAATGTAGGGGACATATTGAGAAGATTATTGGCAAGCCTGTAAGGTTCTTAGATTCTGTTTTTAGCTTTATATTAGCAACTAAGAACTCTTAGAATCTTTAGGGGGGAAAGTAGGAAAATGTCAAGTTGGGAATTAAACAGGAGGACCTTCTGTTCAGTGAAAGAGAGAGATTTGGGAGAGATCTCCAGGGCAATGAAGTCTAGGCTACCAAAGAATTCAGTGCAGCTGAAGCCCAAACCTAATCCATGCCAGTTTAGGACCCAAATGACTTCAGTTGGGCTAATCTGCAAAGAATTACAATGCAATCCATTGGCTAACTGAGCTAGTTCCTTATAGGGGTCTTCCCTAGGGTGTTTCCTAGGGGTCTATGAGCTGACCTCCTCCTTGATATTTTTTTTGTATCTCAAGCCTTTCAACTGCCTTCAACATTCCTAAGATGTTTCTACCTAAGGAGGAACATTCAAAACGGCTTTGAATTTCTGCCTCGGCAAAATCACGCAACAATTTGACACTCTCGGGGGGGGGGGGTGTATGAGCACTAGTCATAGGGTGCCTCCATACTGTCACTGTTTCATTGGAGGGATCTGAACACATCACAGGAAATTTAGTTTTGTGCAGTTAAAGTGCGATTTACAATGGAATGGGGAAATGCATTGCAAAGTATGGAATGAACAAATGATTAACAGGAAGCTGTTTAAATACCCTGCAAGCAAAGACTGGATATAAACTAACCTACACATAAGTTTTATGTAAGCAAATAAGGATGATTGCTCAATAAACAGATCACTGGGAGGGTCCCTTTATCGAAACACTTTTTCCATGAAGGAGGAATTTGCTTTGTAGTTTAGGCAAATTTTGCTCTGTGGCCGCTCAGCCTGATTGTGGCTTGACGTCTCTCCATCACAAAGAAAGAGCCAACCTTTGCCCCTGGCTTCCTTTCCTCCTTCCCCTGCTCGATCCAGCGTTGCTTGGTTGCAATGCCACAGTCCTTGGTTTCGGCATTCCCCCACAAGGCAAGAGCCTTGCCATCAGCGAAGGTTTCTTTGAATGCATCCGTATATCCTGGAACGAGAAGAAGAAATGGGGAGCAGCAGATGGGGTTGGAATGAAACTCTTAAGAAGGAAAGATGGCACGTTGGTAGCATCCCTAGTTAGAGGAGAGAGATGGAAGGAAAAGATGCTCCAGGACTTTCTCAGCCTGGTGCTTCTGCCATTAAGACATCTGCTCGTTTAATAGGATTTTTAAAAGCTTCCCATTTCTACACATGTTGCTCCTTCTCTGGACTTTCTTTTCAAACTGGGGTGTGGAGTAGGAAGAGGAGATGTTCTGCTCCTGACTGTAGCTTAAGCAAGGGACAGGTGTGCTAAGGGCATAACTGGAAGCCAAATCAACAGGCTCTTTGTTACCCAGAAAGTTAATAGCCAGTTTGAGAAGAAATAAATGGTAGGGGTGGGCGAAGCTCTCAACTTTCCACCTAATATACAGATGTTTGTATACGTTATTTGGTTGGGGGAACTGCATCACAAAATTTGGAGAGAAGTTCAGATTTGGAAGGATGGCTGTGCTTCCATTTGAATATTGCTTCAGAAAGGGCAAATGAGGTAGGTTTGCATTAAAATCCTCGCTGAAATTATTTTTTTACTCCATACCTAATAAAATGCCCACTAGGCATTAAAGGTTTCCCATACTGCAGTTAGCATGTTGGTTACAGTCACCTCACAAGTCTTCAGCTGATGAAGTAGAGGAGGTGCCAGACTGCCACACTGGACCAGCAATCAGGATTTCATTTTTATTAATCGTGTCCTCCTCCCAGGGAGAGCGTGTTGTGGTGAGATCAAGACTGACCTCACTGCTGTTGTGGGTGGGAGCGATTGGATAGCCACAACAACCCAATTGGTGGTCCCTCGGTTGCTGGGATAAATCTGGCCAATGGGATAGCTTTCATGCATTAACCGAGGGACCTTTATATACCGCTGCACATTGAGTTGAGCTTCCTCTTTTTCGACTCATGCACCGGATCACCCACCCTTCCCTATATTTAGGGTTCATTATGACTTTGCTTTTCCGTCATGGGTCGTCTTTTTTGGGGGGACAGGGGCCTGGTAGGAATTTTCCCATTTGGCTGATTGGCTGTTGCCATTTGGGTTTCGCCTGCTGCATAGCAGATTGTCACAACTATGTGAGGTTTTGCGGTTAGGCATTGATGCAAGGTGTGGTCGAGGGGAGGTTGTCACACATGCCCCTCCAATGCGTGAAAGGATATTCCGTTAACGGAATCCAGGGGCTCGCCTTGCTTTTGTCTGATCCCCTTCTAGGGGTTAGGGCCATGCCAGAACCCCTGGGAGCATTTGGGGTGAGCTTGAGTCTGAACCTGGTCCAATGCTCCCCGAGGATGTTTTCCCTTACTGACGTCTGCCGGAGTCCAGGCGTCAGTGCTGCCCTGCGGAGGTCAGGTGCAGCTAGTCAGGAACCACTCACAATCTGTAATCAATAAAGTTGTGGCCAAAATTATGCCAGTAACCTTAAACTAAATTCCATGTCAATTGTGTCTTTATTTATTGAGGGAGGTCTTGGGACCTTAACACTCAACTAGTACTATTTGTGGTGGATCACAAAACGTGCAACAGGCCTTGTATGCTTTCTAAATGGAATTTCCCAGCAAAACCCTACCTTGATTTCTGCCCCCCCCCCCCACATTTGCACAGACATTCAGTTGCTCCCTTGTCTTAAAGATCTTTAAAGATCTCAGGCAATTTTGTCCACAAGTGTTGTTTTCTCATAAGCACAATGCATCTTTGTGCGTGAGAGAGTATTTGTATGTACACACACAGACAGACAGACACACACACCCCTACCTGCATTAGCACTCATGCATTCATTCTGAATTGTAAAGCATCATGGATTTCATATTCCCCAAAGACTTTGCCATTTTTTAAAAATTCATTGTCACACCTTGAGCTTGTTTGGAGGTTCTAGCAGGGGAGCGCAGCTATCGTATACCCTTGACCGAAGAACGGTACACTCCTTCTATCTGGGATGGTCGTCCTCTTCCACCGAGCGCACAGCTTCGGGAGGGACGCACATGGAGCGGTGAGGGAGGAAGGGGACACCCGCCTAGCCAGCCAGATCAGCCGAATCAACCCTGATAAAATGGGATTTAGTGAGGTAGATTACAGGAGACAGTTTGGTGCTAAAATACTATGAGAATAGGCAGGCTATTCCTATGCATGCTTACTTGGAAGTAAGCCCCACTTTGTTCAATGGTGCTTACTCTGAAGGAAACTGTGCACAGGATGGCAGCTTAATTCAATCTCATAATTGCGATTCTCATTGAGATAAACAAAAAGGAGGTTTTGTAGGAGAAATGCCCACTGGATCTTGTCAGGTATCATTAATAGGGTTTCTTGCATTTAGCCAAAGTAATTCATGGCATGAGGCACCCATTGAACTACAACACAGGGGATGTCCTCTGAATCCCTAGAAAGACAGGATATGGAAATGTGGGTCCCTCACCCTGCACACAATTGTTACATCAGCTTCATGACCAGCAAATCTTTTCCCAACATGAGCTTGCATGTACACCAAATGCAAAGGTCAATTTGCAGCCAGAATGTATAAAGAAGGATAAGTGGGGAATTTAGATTCTAGTCCTCAGGATGGCAGGATGCACCTTTCTAATTAATTAGAGAGCATCTTTCCTGGCTCGCTCCTCAACAATTATCCAGACAGAAATTGTGCGTAATCAAACGCGGCAGAAAGGTTCCCATATATTTTACGCTGGTCATCAAACACCACAAGACATGTTTGAATTTGTAGCCAGAGACATACTATGAGGTTGCAGCCAAAATAATGAGTAAAATAAAGAAAAGGACATCCTTGCAGTAAATTTTAGAGTGGAACCAGGCCAACATTCTTGGTGTTGGTGGCAGAGAAGGGGATAGATTTATCCCTCTGTTGGCACAAATACTGATCTGCGGGACAAAGGGGAATTTAATTATGCCTTGCTCTGTTCATGGGGGATGCTAGCCTAAATGAGAGGCCATGGTCTCCCTGCCCTCAAAGATAAGGGCAAGCTTAGTAGAGCCGGGGTGGAGGGTTGCAAAGGTGGAGGCAGAAATCAATGGTACTGGTATAGTTACAGGATCCCTGCCAATCTCCAAGTGGTGAGAGATTCCATGGGTTCCAGGTTTTATTTACACATATATGCAATCTGAGCTCACAGGTGGAGGGGCTCACAGTACTAACAGCCCACTAATGCTTTCAGCAGGCACCAAAAATAGCACAACAAAGGCACCTGCCTTGTGTCAGCAGGCAGGTAGGCAGTTCCAAAGTTTAGGTGCCACAGCACTAAAAGATTGATTTCTTACAAATAGGGAAGGAACATTTTGGGCCACCTGTAACAGTGCCAGTTCTGGAGATCCAGATGTTCAAGTGGGTAAGGTGATCTTGCAGGTAAATAGAGAGTTGTATCCAACACCAGTCACTCAGAGTAGACCCGTTGCGATTAATGGGTGTGACTTCATAGGAGGCTTATTAGCAGAAGTTGGACGGCCGTCTGTCAGAGATTCTCTACAACCAAGCTTTGGGCTGATTCATAGTCTACAGCCTTATAATGTGTCTCTGGGGAGATGGGGGGTTATTGTTTTGCTGTCTCATTTCAACTATTTCCTTGCCTTTATCCTGTATTTTATTCTGTGAACCGCCCTAAGATATTATGATGAAGGGCAGTATAATAATAATAATAATAATAATAATAATAATAATAAACTTTAGCTGTGACTACAAGGGGTTGAACTAGATGACCCTGGAGGTACTACAATTCCATGACTCCATCCTAAGTCCAGTATTCCTGATGGGTCTGCTCTGAATAGGACATAGTTGAATAGAAGCCTGTATGATAAACGCCACAAATAAAGAACCTTGCCCATGTCAGAACTCTTAGCTGCATGATTATTTGAAACTTTGGAACAGTGCTAATAACACGGTATGGGCAAAGACCATGCAAACAGGCTTGCTAATGCTCTAGGTTAGGTCTTTTATCAGAAACGTTACAGATGCCGGTTACAAGTAGACGGACATCATGGAACAATTGCTCCAGTATGTGGCTAATTGCTGGCAGCAGAGTCCCCTTAGGAGCCTTTGAGCAAAAAAAGAGGGGAAAATCATTCCTGAACCGCGGAGCTTTTGATGCACTTCTTATTCATTCTTTCCTCATTTATAAGACAAATAATTTTGAAGATGTATCTAAAATTACTTTACAACCTTTTAATCACTGGAAACTGTGCATAATTACTCTACCTGTGCTCAGGTGCCAAAAGCTGCTGTGAAATACTTGGCTGCTCAACATGTGTGGAGGAAATGCTTCAATTCTGGATTAATTAAAGTGGGTTGTGTTTTTTTTAACCCTATTCCTGCCCATTAACAGCCTCCATGCTTTTGCTATGGATGGTCATTATTACAGACAGAAATAGGAACATAATTTTTTGGATAATGAAAATGTCAGCCAGAAGAGCAGTCGATCATACTGTTGCTGATACGGTCAGACCTCCTCCCACCCTGCTGTCTTGCTCCCCCCCCCCCCCAATTTGCTTCTGAAAGACTAAACTGGAAAGCAAAAACACACCCTTTTATTTGTAGAGATCCACAAGGCATACTTTCAAAAGGTGCCAGAGTCATAGGGCTTTCCCCTTAAAAATTCATCAGATACATACATGTCTTCTCTTATCTCAGCATAGCACATTACAGACACTTAGCCACAAAAGTTGATATTTTGTGTGTGTGTGTGTGTGTGTGTGTGTGTGTGTCAGTTTAAAACCAAATGATTGTTATTTGTATTTACAATGAAACATTGACAGTAACATGGATCTGGGGAAACTAGAGTGGGGAGAGGAGGCAAATTTTCAGTTAAATATTGGGAATCGTGACTTGGCTGCTTGCCTTAATGTTATGAGGTGGTTGAGATAGAAAGGTGTCCTTTCTCTGATTTTTAAAAACATTTTTGCATCACTTTCCAGTAGGCTTCCTGGAATGCCCATAGAAAATGTAATAACTCTTGAAATAAACCCACTATACCTCCCAAGCTTCTCCCATGGAAGAACATTTTAGGAAACGAGGTGAGGTTGCTGCCACAAGAGCAAAGGGACCTACAGGCTCCTCAGCCTTCTGATAACATTAATGACTATCTCTTTTTTTATTTAATAATATTTATTACTTTTCCAAAAAATTTAAACACTAAAAAAAAATACAATACAATACATTAAACTAACAAACAAAACAAAAACAATAAAATAAATCAAACAATTTCATTATCCCATCATTCATTCACTTATTTCCGCGACCTCCTCACACCTCCCTTTTTGTTTTCCACTTCTGTTAATTATTTCAGCAATTCCTTTCCATCTTCCTCTGTTTTCTATCCTATAATTATCTTAACTCATTCTAACCTTATTTTTTCCTTTAATACTCTATTAAACTATTTGTACTTAATTCTTTATAACATTTCTGCTAAAGCCATGTAACTTCATTCCAACATTTTTCTAACATTCATTGATTTTACAGTATTTCTGTAAATACTCTTTAAATTTTTTCCAATCTTCTTCCACCAGCTCTTCTCCCTGGTCTCGGATTCTGCCAGTCATTTCCACCAATTCCATATAGTCCATTAACTTCATCTGCCATTCTTCCCGGGTGGGTAAATCTTGTGTCTTCCAATATTTTGCGATGAGTATCCTTGCTGCTGTTGTTGCATACATAAAGAAAGTTCTATCCTTCTTTGACACCAATTGGCTGACCATGCCCAGGAGAAAGGCCTCTGGTTTCTTCAGGAAGGTATATTTGAATACCTTTTTCATTTCGTTATAAATCATCTCCCAGAATGTCTTAATCCTTGGGCATGTCCACCAAAGGTGAAAGAATTTGCCTTCAGTCTCGTTACGTTTCCAACATTTATTATCGGGCAAATGGTAGATTTTTGCAAGCTTGACTGGTGTCATGTACCACCTATAAATCATTTTCATTAAGTTTTCTCTTAGAGCATTACATGCCATAAATTTCATACCTGTGGTCCATAACTGTTCCCAGTCAGCCATCATTATGTTATGTCCAACATCCTGTGCCCATTTAATCATTGCTGATTTCACCGTTTCATCCTGAGTATTCCATTTCAACAGCAAGTTATTACATTAATGACTATCTCAGCACCCATCTCTACCATCCCCAATTCTGAAATGTCACCAAAAATGTCCTTGCCTTAACAAAAGAGGCAGGAAAAACAAATCGGTACATAAGAAGAGCCTGCTGGATTGGGCCAATGGCTCTTCTAGTATGGCATCCTTCTCACAATGGTCACTGTGGAAAGAAGTCAAGGTTTGTAAAGAGAACAGCAGGTTGTCCTGGAGTAATTTAAATCGGGGTGTGCAATATTTTTCAGTCAACCCTCTGGGGTGTGGCAGCTGCAAGCAGGACCAGATGAAATTGTGGGCAGAGTGACTCTGGCCTTGGCACAAGAGGTGAAAAGAGAGCACATCCCAGCCATGCCAAAATCGGAGATTTTGATTCACACGCTTATCTCTACATGATCACAGTTCACCAACGCATTCCAGCCAGGCAAAACCACTCAAGGATGGTGTGGCTGGGAGAGAGGCACAAAGAGAGAAGAGGCTTTGGAGAATCACATTTAGCCTGAGGTTTCCCCCTTTATTAAAGGTAAAGGACCCCTGACCATTAGGTCCAGTCGTGACTGACTCTGGAGTTGTGGCGCTTATCTCGCTATATTGGCCAAGGGAGCCGGCGTACAGCTTCTGGGTCATGTGGCCAGCATGACTAAGCCGCTTCTGGCAAACCAGAGCATCGCATGTAAACGCCGTTCACCTTCCCGCCGGAGCAGTACCTATTTATCTACTTGCACTTTGATGTGCTTTCGAACTGCTAGGTTGGCAGGAGCAGGAACTGAGCAACGGGAGCTCACCCCTGTCACGGGGATCCGAACCGCCGACCTTCTGATCAGCAAGTCCTAGGCTCTGTGCTTTAACCCACAGCGCCACCCGCATCCCTCCCCCTTTATTAAAATGTGTCAAAACAGGGTTTCCAGCTACATATTCTGAAAGAATGTGGAGATTAAACTATTGATTGAAATATGCATTGACAAACGATTTTGTTTATTTAGTTAAAAAGAAAAACTATCCACAGTTCAATGTAGGAATAGAGCAAAATTATGGTTTAAAAAAAAAATCACATAGGAGGAGGCCAGGATGGCTATGCTTTGCTTCCATGGCTGAAGGCAGGAATGCTTCTGAAGACCAGTTGCTGGAAACCACCAGAGGGGAGAGGGCTCTTGGGCTCAGCTTGGGGGTTTCCCATTGGAGCATCTGGTTGACCACTGTGAGAACAGGAGGCTGGACCAGACGGGCCACTAGCCTGATGCAGCAATGCTCTCTTTATGTTCTTATGCTTGTGAAAGTGACTTACATGGGTCAGAAGTAGACAGATTGTCCATCCTTTGTGCAGGTGTTTGTTTTGTGAAGCTGCTTCTAAAGGAAGCTGTGTTCGCCCTTCTGAGCTTGCCTCTCGCTTTGCTGGGGAAGCATTTAAAAGTTGACACAGCTAACACATTTTGATTCTATTCCACCTTAATGCATGATGCGGCATTGAAATCCAGGTAGAAAACATACTTTTTGTATTAAACTTTTACTGCTTAATGAATTTAGTGTTTGGTCTATAAGCTCCGGTGGTGTCTCAGCTGTTGATTAGTTTTATGAGCTAAAGCACCTTTTGATGCATGGCGTGAAAGGTGCTATAAAGATAGTCTATGGGATGGTGGTGCAACTCTAAGCGGAGCAGCATCCCTTGAATATTCATTAAATCATTAAGTAATAAAATGATATGGAAAGAGATATAGTTATGAATAATCCCCCCAGGGAGGAAATCTTCACTTTGGGAATTGCTGTTCACTTATTTCATTTTAAAGAGAGAGAGAGAAAAAAAATCAAAAGCTATCAAATGCAAATCTCTGATGACTTTCCGCTTTCGCAGCAAGGGAAATGACAAGCCGAAAAGGACTTGCTGGATGAAGAGGAATGCACACCTTTCCTATGACTGGGTTGCCAAAGGTGATCCATTTGGCTCACAGAGAGGTGGGAGGGTGCTGGTTTTTAAAAATGCAGGTTTGGGGCTTTAATTCATTATGGATTAAGAAGGAAGAAAAAGTTACTTTGCCTGCCCTTTTGATTGCCCTTCCCCCGTCTCTGAGCACAATGCCTGTTTGCACATCCGCATAAAGCAAATTGCCCATTTTTCTTCTTAATCAGGCAAACAATGCACATCCAAACTCATGTTTAAAAGATCAGCTGTAAAAAAAAAAAAAGTGTGTGTTGCCTGCACCACACATATCTATTTTTCTGAATTAATCAGAATCTCGATTCTTCATACCTGGAGCTTCTTTTGTAATAACCTTTGAGGTGGGTAAGTGGGCAGGCAGACAGCCAGATCTCCTTGACATAAATAATAATAATAAGAATATCAAATGTTTAGTTTGATATGGTCAGTTCCAACTGACATAAGCACCTGTGCTTCAGTCAATGAAGCACCTCCCATCTCCTCACCCCCTTTTCATGCCAAGAAAAGGAAGTGTAAATTGGTGGCAGAGAATGGAGAGGAGGAACAACAATAGGAGGGAAGTTGGGGAAGAAAGGCTTGTCCACTGCTTAGAAAGCACAGGTCCAAGTTATTTTCTGCTTGTCTTTTGCTGTCCAGGCACAGGCTCAAGCAGTTTTGCCTTTGTCCTACCACTTTCCCCCAGAAAACCTGCTCTTTAGCACTAAATCGGAACAAATGGTGATCTGTGACAAACCTGGTGGTCGTTTGCTCCAAATCAGCGTTAAACCACGGGTTTTCCTGGTGGAAAGTGGCGGAGTAAAGGGAAGTGTGATAATAATAATTTACTGACGACGAATGGAGCAGAAATAGTATATGATATGAAAGGTAAATAAACAGAGAGGGGTTGTGTTTCAGGGTTCGGGCCTAGATGGGAGGAAACACTTCCAGAACCACTTTTCCAGCCCAGTTCCTTCAACTGTCCAGTCTCAGCAGTTTTCCTCCCTGACATCTAACTCCGAACTGGCTGCCGGGATAGCTCAGTCGGTAAAGCATAAGACTCTTAATCTCAGGGACATGGGTTTGAGCCCCACACTGGGCAAAATATCCCCGCATTGCAGGAAGTTGGACTAGATGATCCTTGTGGTCCCTTCCAACGCCACGGGGTGGTGTATTGATCTGTTATTATCCAGTACTCTTCACCATAGCCAAGATCTTTCTGCTATTTCCTCACGAGTCAATCATGTTTGGAAAAGATCCCCTACACCACTCTTTAAAAGCCTTCTGCTTTCTCCTTCAGTTCCTTCCTGTTCCGTGTGGTTGGGGAAGTAGTGATAAATTGCTCCTTAATAAGTTCCTGATCTTGTGGGGAGAAGAGAGCTTGGATTACCCTCGGTGCTTCGTGGGGAGAGGGGTCTTTCCCAAGCTGTTTAGTGCTTTAAAGAATCAGGATAGGGCTTTGAGCTGGGCCTGGAAACGGAGGGAGGAAATGGAGGAAGCAAGTTCTCTTATTATGTGGCAACGACAACTGAGAATAGAAAGGAAGGGGATAAGAGAGAAAGCTGTTATACGTGGAAGAAGTGAGTGTAAAGGGGCCCAGATGGAGGGATGAACGCTGGGGAATGGGGGGATGAAGTGTGCGTTTATTCTTTTAAATATATTTTTAAAAAACACTCATGGGGGTACCCCTTCTTTGTGATGCCATAAGCTATTGAATAATCCATCTTTGGTCTCATGTTTGCATGTATGTTGCATTCTTGCTTTATCCCTGAATCCAAGGAAATAAGACCCAAGTTCTTTTCAAGATCATCAACAAAAAGATGTGTGTGGTGGCAGAAATCGGGAAAACCAGATATATTTTATTTTGTTCTGTATTCTTTTGCGCTGCATATAATGTATTCATGTCTATAAAAAGTGTGTGCATGTGTTTTTAAGGATAGTGCAGGAATTATATGCCATGCTACCTCCCCCTCCCCCATATAGGTCGATCGGTAAGCTTTTTCTAAGTCAAAAGCACCCAGAATTATGCAGGGGCCCAACTGCTAGAGAGAGAGAAAAAAAACATGCGGTAAATGGTTGCTGTAATAAGTCCTGTTCCATTGAAAGGAAATAAAACCTGAGTATTAATGAGGTATAATTATATATTTAAAATCTTTTCTCCCTTGTGCGGTATACAGAATTAATGCCAGTAAACTCACAAACTGCAACATTCTACTCCATTACATCTGCAATGATTAGAGATAGTTTGAACATCTGGCATATAATCTGTGATAGAAAACAGCATTCTGCACTTTAATGGACGTCTGGAGGCTACACATATCTGATTTTATTTCTCCCGCTTAACTCTTTCCTGGAAAGTGGAGATTTGATGCCTCAGCACCTTCTTTCCCTTGAATGTTTTGAGGAAAGTTTCTTCTTCTTCTTCTTCTTCTTCTTCTTCTTCTTCTTCTTCTTCTTCCTCTTCTTCTTCTTTTCACTTTGTTTTCAAATGTTCTGCTTTCCTGACTTTTGCATTCACTTCCTTGGAACCTCAAGATTAGAGTACTGTGGCAGGTCTTCCTTTGAATAGCATTCAAGAATTGTGATTGGTTCAGAATGCAGCAGCTAAACTTCAAAATGTCCAACTGAGATTTATATCTGGAATTGTGTGGGGGGGCATGTTTTTGTGCACACGCATTTGTGAGGGTCATGAAAATATAGAGCCCAATTGAATCACACGTTTTGGGACTAGTTTCACAGGTGGGCTAGTAGCCCTAAATGACTCAGGTGCCATATAACTGACAGACCTCCTCCTTCCCTACAAACCCTCTTGGGAACTGAGGTCGGCAGAGGGAGCCCTCAGATGCTTGCGGTGGTGGTAGTGGTGATGGCCCTTCTCTGTGGTGGTCACAGCTGTCAACCTTCCCTTTTTTTGCGGGAAATTCCCTTATTCCAACGCCGTTTCCCACTGCTTCCCGCTGCTATCCCAGATTGTTAGATATCCCGTAGACTGTCCCCAGGACAGGTGAGGCTGCTGATCCCTTATTTTCAAGGCTGCTGATCCCTTATTTTCAAATCTGAAAGTTGACCGCTATGGTGGTGGTCCCTGAGCTGTGCAACTCCCTCCCCACAGAAGTGCACCTGGCACCTTCATTGTACAACATCTGGAGAATGCTGAAGACATACCTCTTCACCCTGGCTTTTGACACTTGAGGTGTATACAGTGGACACTTGGTTTGCGAACATGAACCTTGCGGGATGCACTATCGCAACCTGCAACATTCGCAACTCACAGCAGCGCGTATGCGCATGCATGGGTTGCAATTCGGCGCTTCTGCACATGTGCAAAGCATGATTTAGCACTTCTGCGCATGCACAACCCCCCAAACCTGGAAGTAACCTGTTCTGGGTTTCGGCGGGTCAGTAACCCCAAAAAACACAACCTGAAGTGTCTGTAACCTGAGATACGACTGTATTTTCAGGAACCGCCTTATTTTTATGGTTGTAAGTCATTTTAAACTGCTTTTAACATTGTATTTTGATGCTGTAACCCACCCTGAAATCTTAGGGTGAAGAGCAGGTGATATAAACAACATTTATGTTTAGACAAGCCTTTCCAGACATGTAGCATGTTGGTGTACTCTTCAATCTCTTTTTAGTTTATTGCTGATTTTATCTTCTGCATGTTTGAAAGAGCATTTTTATTGTTTTTCCTGATAATTTTACAGTTTTATTCTCTTTGCACACCACTTTGAGGTTTGTTTGTTTGTTTACAATCAAGTAGTGTAAAGATATGATGATGATGATGGTAGCAGATTATGAATTGCACCACAGCCATTAAGGCTGAAATCCTCATCCCAGTGGTGTTGAGTGAGAACAAGTGAATTGAATTGGACCTACTTCTGAACAAAGGTGGTTAGGAATGTGATGTTAAGTCTTTAAAGTCTTAAATTTCACTGTGTAGACCCACCCACCCAGGAAGCTGCATTATGCTGAGTCAGAGACCACTGGCGGATATTGCTCAGTATTGTCTAAAATGCCTGGTACTGGCTTTCCAGACTTTCAGACAAGAGTCCCTCCCAGCCCTACCTGGAGAGGCTGGAGGTTGTACCTGGGCACAACATGCAAAGCAGATGCTCTACCACTGAGCTACAGCCCTTATATATTTCATAATTTGGTTCTGTTTCATAATCTCATACATGCTAAACTTGCCTGTCTCTGCTAAGGTTTCTGCTATCCGTACATTTTTGATGTCCCCAAAGTACAACTCCGCAAGAGCTTGACTGGCACTGAGTTTCATTGAAAAAATTAGATTCTCTCTCTGCTTGTGTAGGGGTGTGTTTTGCCCCCGAGCTAAACAGGCTGGGCTTTCACCCTCCCATGTTCTATGGGGAGCATCAAGAGCCTTCAGTGGAAAGAGAAGAGAAGGTGACAGCTCTTGCTCCATCTTATTTATTGGACCATTATCTCACGCCAACACCTAAGAAAGGACTTGAGACTGGGCTCTATAAACTGGAATTAAGGCTGATTGAATGACTAGCTTCAGAAAAGATCAGTGCCACTGTCAAAAGGGGCTCAGGGAAAGTGGAGGAGGGAGAAAATAAAGTGCACGTTATCCTTGAACGGACAGAAGAAGAATCTCAGGAAGGCGTTCATTTGTTTCTTTTCATTGCCTAAAGAAAACTTGGGGTAGGTGACCAAATTTATTAAAAATGTAAATAAAAAGCAGTCAGAGGAAAGGGCATCAACCACACCAAACTTCACTCTGCCTCTTTTAATTGTGGTGTGCATTTTTAGAGAAGGACCTCAGAGAAGAGATGTTGCACAGGGGCTGAGCACCCAATGTGCAGGCAGAAGGTCCCAGGTTGTGGGAAAAAAACCCCAATCTCTTTAAATAAGAGTTTTTGTCCAGACTTTAAAAAAGTGAATTATTTATTTTTTACTTCCTGTATTAAAACCACTTAATATATCACAAATCTCTAAAATTAATGCAGAAATAGGAAGGAGCAAATTTAATAATAAACACCTGTGAAATGACCATGGTTCAAGAAATAGACCGAGTCATTCATTCATAATCCAAATATAGAAGGCTCCATATCATTTCCAAAAGATGCTCAAACTTTGGCAGTTATCCAGAGGAAGGGAATTCTATAGTTAAGGCATCGTTGTCAGAGAGTTAGGTGGGGGAGAGGTTTATGGCCCATCAGGTCTTGTGTTCCTGATGCTTATGGTTTAGCAGTGAGTTGACCTGAAATGCGAAATGTGCTTTTGGATGAGATTGTTTTGCACATACGGAAGAGCATGCTCCATTTGAGAACCTACTTTGGGTTAAATTAATCCTTGTAATATAATAACCTACTATGACGTGAAGGACTTAGTCAGCTCTAATGGTGTAATGAAAAGTTACAGTTACCAACCATCACAGGATTGGGAATGCTTGTAATTATCCTAAATGCAGGTGCAATAAGGCTTCCTTTGAGCCTCTGGACATTTTTGGAATGGTTGGCTGGGGGATTAAGAAGTTTTAATGGATTCTTTACCAATGCGCAAGCACAAAGCCACATAGATGCACACACACACTATCATAATGCAAAGCAAGTGTGCTAAGCTGAGGATAATCACTGCAAACTTGCACTAACTAGGAACATGTGGAACACATCAACCTGTTGAGTTGACTTGATTCATGCATTGTTGGTAAGTAGTGTGTGCTGGGCAGAGCTTGGAGGCAGACCCAGCATTGTGGGAAAGAGAAGAACACTTTGCCTTGCAGGAACCAGATTGAACTCATTAGAGCAACAGTGATTGGGATTGTGGCAGGGATGGTTTAATGGACCTGTTGCTCTTCCAAAAGTCAAGGCTGTGCTTGATGGAAAACCCTGAGCGTCTAAGCCTTAGAGCTATGTGTGATTCAGGATCCTTTGAACACACACACGTGTCTGTTGTTAGTAGGTCCCTGCCTAGAAAGCTTCAAGGAGATGTGGAAGAAGGAGACGTGAGGGCTTTTGAAAGGACTGTGATATTTGACTTTGCTTCCATTATGCTGCGAAGTTGTGGGCAAGGAAAGGTTGGCATGCCTGTTTTAAACTAGCCACCACCAGTTCCACTGAAAGAGAAAAGCTTATTCCCCCCACCCCACCCAATGTATTTATTTAACAAGATTTGTATACTGCTTGAAGGTATGAAAACCTCCAAGCAATTTACAAAACTAATTTAACATTTTTTTTTCCTAAAAAGAAAAAGTTAAAAACAAGTATCCAAAAACATTCAATTTCTTTGTGTTTTAATTCAGCATGGTACTTGTTCAGGTGGTTGTTGTAGTTGTTCTTTTGTATTTTTCCCCTAAGCAAGAGCTTTGCCAGGGAAATGGCCCATCAATATCTTAGACTGGGATTGCTGGCCATTGGCTGTACTAGCTGGGGATCAGTGAAACAACATTTGGAGGGGTGCAAGTTAGCTACACCTCCCTCGGGTGGATGCATGGAGGGATGGCTAGATGTACAACAACTTGTACATAAATTCTAAATTATTTAATACTGATGATCAAGGTGCCCGGGCTGCTCCAGGACTGTGTTTCGTGATCATGTTTTTAGAACATGCTTTATTTTTATTTGCGTGGTTGTAAGATGTGGTTAATTGTTTTTAATGTTGTAATCCACCCTGGGACCTTAGAATGAAGGGCCTGTAATAATACCTATTATTATCTTTTGATTTTGGGGGGGCACCATCTGCACTATCCATTTAAAGCAGTATCATACCATATTAAACAGTCAAAGAATCCTGGCAACTGTAGTTTGCTAAAGGTCCAATTCTCTACCTTGCCTTCCACCTCTGGTTTTTCTGGCCCTGCCGACTAGGGAACTACCATGGGAAATTTGCTCTTAGGAGGCCGGGTGCCCTCCCCATGATGCCCAGCAACAAATGGGCAGAAGCTTTTCCCAAGATGTTGCTTGAGGTTTCCCCACCACCAGCTTCTTGATCCTCCTCCCCACCTGACAGATCCTGCCAGCCCTGATCCATCCTGGGTGGTGCCGTGGGGCACATGGCAGCAGTGAGGCCTACGTGGTGCAAAAGTGGGGGCAGGAGTGCCAGATTGGCTCTGTGGTTGGGTTTGCACCACACTGACCTTGCCCCACCCCATTTTTGTTATGGTATGATGCAGCGGCTAAGCTGGAGGGAGGTTTGGTGAGTGCTACAGCCCTGCCACGCCATCTGCCACTACGTGGCAGCTGTTTTCAAACATTCCAGTGAAAGCCTATAGATCAGGGGTAGGTAGAGAGTGGTGCTCCTTATCTCCTCAGGCCACCATCTTGCCCACAGAGAAATGAATGCCTGGAAAGTGTGATTGTTGCTGGCTTTCTGCAGGTTCTGCATTTACATTTTAGTTCATTGTTGTAAAAGCTTCCTCAAGAGGCAAAATAAAAATAGATAAAATAAATAGCAACAAATCAGTTGTCAGGCTTCTAATTCCTCTGCTTTGCAAACAGGCAATAAAATAAAGCATTTTGCTACTGTGTAATTTCTTTTGATCCTTTTGAACTTTACTAAGACGGGGTGGTACGCTGCTCTGGTTTCGCCAGAAGTGGCTTACTCATGCTGGCCACATGATCCAGAGAAACTGTCTGCGGACAAACGCCGGCTCCCTCAGCCAGTAAAGTGAGATGAGCGCCGCAACCCCAGAGTCATTTGTGACTGGACTTAACTGTCAGGGGTCCTTTACCTTTAAAGATGGGGTGGATATGGATATTCAACTTTTAAAAAGGCTGGAGTGGCAACATCTGTCCTTTTTCTGTTGTTGCAGGACAAGTACATTTAGTCAATAAGGTTTTCATAAATACTGGGTGTGTTTTACATGTTTGTATTTTGTATGCTTTTATGATAGTAAGCTGCTTTGAGACATTTTGTGTAGTAAGTGACTAATAAATGCTTTCTGCCCCCCCACCACCCCTTATATCCCTGCCCAGTCACTGAGTTCTTGCAGGAGTCACTGTTAGTGGTTCCCCAGAGCTGGGGTGCATGACTCACAGCCACCAGGAGCCAAGTGTTTGGTACTGTGGGCCCGATTTCATGGAATAGAACTCCCTTCCATATCCCTCAGAAGGCAGTGGACTCTCCTTCATTGGAAGCTTTTAAACAGAGATTGGATGGCCATCTGGCAGGGATTGTTGAGCTGTGATTTCTGCATTGTAGGGGGTTGGGCTAGATGACCCTCAGGGTCCCTTCCAACTACAGTTGCACAATTCTAGTTGACACCTGACACATCTCCTCCCTGTTGAAATTCTAGCACTCGCTGAAGGCTTTTAAAAAAAAAATTCCAGCAGACATTTTCACCGACTTCTGATTTTATAACTTTAACCAATTTTTAATTGCATTGAATTGAGTTCTTGTACACCACTTACAGGCTGTATAAAATGGTTGAAATATTCAGAAAAGTATTTCCTTGGGGGGGGTGGAATTTTCACAGCTTTCCTTTTCTTCAACTACTTGACTCAACATCAGCCACAGAGATGGCCTCAATAGGTAGTGTCCCTTTAAGTACACAATCCTTATTTCCAGGGAAGCATCACTCTGAGGTAAGAAATTCTTGTCCTCCTTTCACAGTTGCTCACACGCCCCCATGTGGGCAAGAAGAGATACAGTCACAGGATTTCCAAGTAGGAAGAGTCCACAGTTGTAATTCCATTTCTGCAGGTCAGGGTTGCATCATTAAGGATGCAGGGAAGATGCCTTGCCCCACATCTGCCTATTCATTCATTTTGGCCTGCAGAACTTACCTTTTGCAAGTGCCGTATCATATTTGTTCCACGTTTGTGATGGCTCCACCTTTTAACGTGGCAAGACTGATGCTTTGGAACTCCCTGCCTGTTGACATTACACAGGCAGCTCTGTTGCAAAATATCGGCCCTCCAGATGTTTTGAGACCACAATTCCCATCATCCCTGACCACTGGTCCTGTTAGCTAGGGATGATGGGAGTTGTAGTCCCAAAACATCTGGTAGGCCAAGTTTGCCTATGCCTGCTTTAGATGCCCGCTGGAAACTTTCATTTCAGCAGCCTACATTGACAATTACCTATATTCCTTTTTTTTTAATTTACTGGTTTTATTGATAATTATTTTATGTATATTTGGTTTGTGTGTGTGTGTTTAAATCATTTCATGCATTTTAGTCAGGTTTTCTCTACAATTTTATTATGTACACTGCTTAGAGAGCTTTGTGATTTAATATATATGGAATAACTAAGAGAAGGATAGCATGGTCTTCTCTCATGGTGACATTTCCTTGTAAGAGCAATGAATCAAATTATTGGACAACCTCACTCTTACTTCCAGCAAGAGCTGGATGATCATAAGGAGAGCTCTGCTGGTTCAGACCAAAGGCCCATCTAGTCCAGCATTCTGTTGTCACAGCCACCACATGCCTGAGGGACTTCTCAAGAAGGACATGAACACAATCACAGTCCCTCAGTCGACTTCCCCATCAACTAGTATTTGGAGTCATATTAACAACTGGGAAACAGTTTACTGACAAGATTGCCTTACCCTGTATACAGCCACTCCACCACTGCGATCTGCCAAACTGGCACTATTAGAGGTACCACAAAATACTAATTCTACATTGGTAAGAAATGGATCGTTTAGTGTAGGGGTCAGCAAACTTTTTCAGCAGGGGGCTGGTCCACTGTGCCTCAGACCTTGTGGGGGCCAGACTATATTTTTTTTGGGGGGGGGGGTGATGCAAGAGCACCACGAGCCCCGGTGGCTGCTTACCTGTGTCTTACGAGCGGCAGGGGCTGGTGTTGGCAGCGGGATGATGAGCAGCACATGAAAGGGCTCCGGAGAGGGGCTGCTTTAAATGGCAGCTGCTCAAGAGGGGTGCTCAGCCAACTGCGGCTCCTGTGTCTTGCGAACGGCAGAGGGACAATGAGCGGAACGCGAAAGGGCTCCGGAGAGGGGCTGCTTAAAATGGCGACCACTGAAGCGCTGCTGCTGCTGGCACCAACAAAGCCCAGCCCCCTTCCTCCTCTAGGCAGGGCAGGGAGAAGCCAGGAGGAGGGAGGAAGGAGGTGCCGCCGCTGCCGCCGTGTGAGGGAGAGGGAAAGAACGTGTGTGCTGGTGATCCACACAGCGATTACTGGACCATCCGTGGGCCGGATCCAGAAGGCAATTGGGCCTGATCTGGCCTGCGGTCCTTAGTTTGCTGACCCATGGTTTAGTGTGGTAACCCCCCCACTTTGGAACTCCTTCTCTGTTGACATCCAGTAGGCACCTTTACCATGCTCTTTCCAAAGCCTGCTTAAAACACTTCTGTTTAGGCAAAGGCTATTCAGAAATGTGGAATGTTGGCTTATATTTTTCAATCAGGTTTTTAGCTTATCGTTGTTGTTTTTTTAAAAAAATAATGTTTTAACTATTTCTGTTCTTAACTATTTTTTATTCTTTCTGTGTATACCTGTGAGGTTTTCTTACAGTCAAGCGGTATATAAATCTGGTGAGATAAACAAATAAATGGGGGGGTATCCAACTAGATTCTGCTCAGATTAGACCCTTTGGAAGATTAGGCCCATGTTAAGTCATTGCCATCAATTTTAAGGGGACTATTGCTCATTGTCTCTAAAGCTTGGAGGCAATATAGAGCCATCTTGTCTAGCAGCCATTGAAAGCTTCATCTTCCATGGATTTCTCCATACATTTGAGGCTTTGTATATGAATACTATCCTATCCATGCTTACCCAGGATTAAGACTCACTAGACACAGTTGGGTTTATTTCTCAGTAAACATGCATAGTATTGCACTCCATGCATCAACTCGTATTCAATGCCCATGGTCTAGGCATTACCATACCAGACTTAATTTGGGAGTCAAAGTCTGAATCTCAGTTTGGAATAACATTAATGAATTTGCATCTCAGGAAGGGATCTTGGTTTCTATTAATAAAGACATCAGTGGAGGCCAGTGGAGAGACTGTGCCTATCTGCCTTCTCAGATGGTAGACACTGGCTCATTAGCCTTAAAGCATATCCACTTGATAAGCCTACTTATTCCATATAGAAAGAATCGAGAGGAGAGACAACCCAAATGAAGATGCCAGAATGAACTCATTCATTATTAACTGCTTCCTACACGCAGAGAGAGGTGTATTTTGACTTATGTACAAAAAGTGTGCAGCAGAAAAACGAGCAGCTACAGAAAAGAGATAAGTCAGGTCTTAACTGACAGAAACGCAAAGGCTTCCCATCTCCACCATGCCTGGAATGCTATCTAAAGAGACCCTGCTGCATCAGGTCAATGGCCAATGGCCCATCTATTCCATCTGTTATTCTTAGAGGTGGTGCACAGGAATGTTAACATGGGTCCCATAAATTTCCAGACCAATGTCTGGATTATTCCACTCCACAAACTTATTCACGTCTACATCTTTTTTCCAGAACATGGAATAAAGTGGTGGGCTAGGACCTGGGAGACCAGGGTTAAAATCGGCCATGAAACTCGCCGTGACCAGTCACTGCCTCTCAGTCCAGCCTACCTCACAGGGTTGCTGTAAGGATAACACGGGGGGAAGGAGACCCGTGAATGCCACATTGAGCTCCCTGGAGGATAAGAGCAATGGATATAACCATAAAACTGATAAATAAGGAATAAACAAAATTAAAAGTCTCTCTCCAACCTGCCTGGACTATTATCCGTGACTTACTACGTGTCCACAGAAAACGGTAGAGACACCGTCGCAGTCTCTGTAGAAATAAATATCCTCCTGCAAGAGGAATAGCCTTGCAGTCTTCAAGCAATATTATTGACAATAAAAATATTATATAAAAAGAGATACTTTAAAGATGCAGTAGCTATGTCTGAAAATTAAATATCCCAGCCATTAATTTTTCCATCTCCAAATTACCGAAAAGCAACCGTCCACACTAAAGTCTAACCGCTTGTAAAATTGGATTTTTGAAGAGTAAGTCTCTCTTAAAAAAAAAAAAAATGCTGGCCAAAGGGGGGAAATGAGTACAGGAGGGGCTGCAGAGCATTGCTCTGAATCTGTCCCACACCCTGTTAAAGATGCCAGGATTTGTGCTGATCACATCAGTGTTTTCACACACTGCGATTTAACAGAGCTGAGAGAGTAAACCCCACAAAATGGGGAACAGTGAATGATTCAGGGGGAGATTTGGGTTAAGGGTTCAAATTTGCATAGGTTGCTGCACAAAGTGGACTTCATCGAATTGAGGGCCACTTCTTTCACACCTTCTTTAAAGTGTAGCAGAGCACCTGCCCACAAATCTACTTAGCAGCGGAGATGCTCGTTTTGCCTTCAGGCTCTCACCACATCAGTATGAAACAGATGCAAGCATAAAAGTGCTCTTTGCAGTAGTTTCATGCATTCAAGTCTGCCTCACACATGGCCACGTGGAGGGGCCATGGCGCAATGGTCAAGAGCATCTGCTGTGCATACACAAGGTCCCAATTTCAATCCCCAATGGCATCTACAGGTAGGACTCAGAGAAGACTCCTGCCTGAAATCCTGAAGAGCTATTGCCAATCAGTGTGGACAATGCTGAGCTAGATGGACCAAACTTCATTCAGTACTGCATTCCAGGACAGAGTCCAGAGAGTCTGCCAGAGCTTTCCATTAGGACAGACACTAAATAGGCATATATGTCATCATGACTGTTTCATCCTCTCCCCAGCAACCTTCGGTCACTCCATTGCCCTACCATTTCTAATCTAACCACAGCCCTTGGAAACGCTTACTCAACACACACACACACACACACACACACACACACACACTGTAAATGAAGAGTCCTCCTGTACCTCATCTGAAATTGTTTTTCACTCTAATATTCACCTTTTAGGTTCTTCCTTAACTGGTTCTTACCTGTTTTGTGGTGCACAGAATACTCTAACCTGCTTCACTGAAAAGTATTGGAGTGTTCCACCGCACTAGTATCCAGAAGTATTACTATTTACTCCTCTAGTACCCAGCAGCATATTACTGGATCCAGTGACCAGTGGTGTCACTGGACAGCAGTGATACTTTTCATCAACTGTTGCAACATTGCCTTGGCCTACTGTGTTTTCTTTTTAATACCATCATTTCTCCTCCTTGTCATTCTGCTGTCTGTGGGCTAAATTCCCCTCCGAGTTCATATTTAATCATGTTTACCTTAGCGGCTTTTTATTCTTAATTCCTGCCCATTTTTCTAACCTCTTTGAGATCCTTTGTGCTATTATTCTGTCCTCAGCGGCACTTGCAACACCTCCTAATTTACCATCATCTGCGAATGTAATTAATGTACAGTTTTCCCCATCCTTCAGATCATTAATAAAGATGTTAAATAAAGCGGTGCCTACTACTGATTATGTATTTGAAGGAGAGAGGAAGTTACAATGGGACGCAAGCGCGTCATAAATTATTGGCTGGGAGTTTGGGTTGCTGCATTCATAGTTGGCCCATTTGTTATGGATGCAAACACAAATCAATCATTTGGCCTCACATGCAAAGATAAGTCTATGTCTTCTACTTATGTTGACTGGAAACAAAGGCCATCGCAAGAAGTTATGCTGTCTGATTGGCTGCACCACTCAATCCATGAGATGCTTCTCCAGTATTCTCCAAATGTTTTATAAGAACGTAGGAAACAGGAACCTAGGGAGCTGCCTTCTACTGAGTCAGACCATTGGTCCATCTAGCTCAATATTGTCTCCACTGGCTGGCAGCAGCTCTCCAGGATTTCAGGCAGGAGCGTTTTCCAGCCCTTGCTGGAGATACCATTGGGGATAGAACTTGGGACCCTCTACTTGCAAGGCAGACATTCTGCCAGTGAGCTATGGACTTTACAGCAAAAAAGAAGGCTAGATCAGATGAGCATCATGACAGCCTTGTGTCTCGGCTCCATCACTAAAGAGTCCAGTTTCCTCTCTCTAAAAAAATGGTGGCCCTAGGTTTAAAGTCACTTAGCGGTATAATTGTCGCTGAAATGTTTTGCACCAGCAGAACATAGTTGCACAAGAAAACTGATAATCAGTTTGCTGCTAATTTCATTGCACAATCTATTGTTTCCGCCAGTGCAGATGTTGCACGGGATTCCTCTCTTGTGAAACATTAAAACTCACCCATCTGCTGGCACAAGAATCCTTGCTCTAGCAGGCAAAGGACCCTGAATACAGCACAACACCTAGATGCACCCTAGGGGCATGCATGGGTCTTAGTGCATGGAGGGTAGCAGAATGGTGTGCAATGGCATCACTCCTGTCATGGGCCAGGAGTCGGCTTCACCTGCTGAACAGCAGCCTGAAGGCGAGAGAAGGCAGAGTCATTCCACCTGCAGCTATTCAGCCTTCAAGGACACAGAGGAGAAGGCACTGATGAGAACCAGTTGGCTTCAGCCTTCTGAGCAACCAGCAGCAGTCAGATGCTGGCAACATTGCTGGTAGTTCCTGGCCCTACCTTGCTGCTCCCTACTCATCTTCATGCTTGACCCCCATGATCATCGGATTCCCTGACCCCTGGACCATCTGACCATCTGTTCACCCAACCCCAGGACTGGACCTGACTTTGGATGCCAACTCTGCTTCTAGGCAAGTATCCTCAGAGACTCTTCTGGTTGGCTGGATCCACTGAGCTCTGCACGTTGTTGCTCAGCAATGAGACAGTGACAACTCCCAAACTTTGGCTTATGTTAGAAGATATGTACAACTTGTACAACCTTAGTCTTTCTCTTGGGACACTCTTCAGGAAGGGAAGTGAGTGGACACAATTCCACACCCACACCAAGTTCATATCGACACATATGTTGCATGCCTAAGATAGATGATGGTATTTGGATCTGGGTTGACCTCTACTCAAAGGGAAGGCAAACTAATCTGTGGGTTTTTCTATATAATAAGGTTACAATTTATGCATCTAAGCAAAATGGCTGAAACACAGGAAATTTTCCTTATCCTGAGATATACCACTTGCCCACCTGACTCAGTTTCACTTGTGCTGGCTCACAGTGGCTATCTAGGGTTCCAGGCAGGGGCCTGTCCTAGCCCTATCAAAGACAAAGATCTCAAGGATTGAAGTAGGGACCTTCTGCATGCTAAGCAGCTCTGCTTCTGAGCTGAAGCCCTTTCATTTTGCAGACCGTGACTTCTCAACTAAAAAGCATCTCAAAGCAGCGGGTGGCTTGCAGATGCCTATCCCTTCATCCAAACCACCATGCCCAAGGGAGGAATCTGCTGGCGTGGTCTTATTCACTGCTCTTGTATGCCACCAGTGCAGCTGCTCAGAAGGTGGGGCTGCAGCCATCAGATTCAACAATGGTGTTGATGTATCCTGAGCTTGGGACGCAGGTGGCGCTGTGGTTTAAACCACAGAGCCTAGGACTTGCTGATCAGAAGGTCAGCGGTTCGAATCCCCACGACGGAGTGAGCTCCCGTTGCTTGGTCCCTGCTCCTGCCAACCTAGCAGTTCGAAAGCACGTCAAAGTGCAAGTAGATAAATAGGTACCGCTCCAGCGGGAAGGTAAATGGTGTTTCTGTGTGCTGCTCTGGTTCTCCAGAAGTGGCTTAGTCATGCTGGCCACATGACCCGGAAGCTGTACGCCGGCTCCCTCAGCCACTAAAGCGAGATGAGCGCCGCAACCCCAGAGTCGATCACGATTGGAGCTAATGGTCAGGGGTCCCTTTACCTTTACCTTTATCCTGAGTTTTACAAATTCTGAAATCCCCCCAGACCGTGCAAGTAAAATCAGTTGGAAATACAGTGTGAACATCTTGGGAAATTTAACTGCTGTTTAAACTAAGACTCCATAAATGTTGGCCTAAAGGAAGACAATGGGCTGCAGCCAGAGTTCCATGGTGTTGAAATCCATGAACTGGATGCTCCTGTGGATGGAAGGGGCAGAGACAATTTTCTCCTTCCTTCCACAACCCCCCCCCTACGCCAACACAAATCCTCTTTGGAACAGCATGGGGTGGTGCTGGGGATTACAGGGGGATTGCCGAAGTATAGCTTCTCTAACTCCCCCATGGTAGCATCCAGTTCAACGAATGAAACTGAATGTTGAAAGATTCAGAAAAGGTAAAAGAAAGGACTTCTTTATGCAGGACTATGGGACTCGTTCCCACAGAAGGCAATGATGACCACCAACCTAGATGTCTTGAAAAGAGGATTAGACAAATTCATGGAGGAGAAGGCTATCAACATGTTTTGCCTCCGTGGTTGGAGGCAGTAATACTTCTGAATTCCAGTTGCTAGAAACCACAGGAGATCAGAGTGCTGTCATGCTCCAATCCTGCTTGGCAGTTTCCCACAGTGATTGTTCTAAGGCATGGAGCCACATCTGTATCTTTGAGGACATTATGGTCCAAATGGCAGTAAGTGGGTGTGGTTGACCATCTCTCTCTCTCTCTCCTCTCTCTCTGTGTGTGTGTGTGTGTGTGTGTGTGTGAGAGAGAGAGAGAGAGAGAGAGAGGGAGGGGGAGAGAGAGAATAATTCCATGGGAAGAATAGGGGTTAGGTTGGACATAACAAGATAAGGTTGTATCCAACTACTCAGAAAAGACCCATGGAAATTATTGAACCAACGTTAGTCACACCCATTAACTTGAATGGCTCTACTCTAGGTAGGACAAGCACCTGGTAGTACTTTCAGACTGCAGATGTCAGAGCATGGTTGGACTGCTGGTAAGAAGATAGGCGATATTATATAGTCTGTTTTGGGTTTGGTTTTTTTTGTTTTTTTTGTCTTGTATAAACTATAGCCTTGCCTGAATTGCCTGATTGTTTTATTTTTCTGCAAACTGCTTTGAAGGCCTTTTGGGGATGAAAGGTAGTATACAATTATGCAGATAATTATATTTTTGGACTGAATTAAATTTTTCGGGCCAGCTATCTGGATTGCAGTGCAAATGATTGGCAGAGATGGAGTTGTTGTTGTCCTCCCCTCCCCTTTCTTTCTGTGTGATATGCAGTGTACATACTGCAATGTCCATCACTCCTGATGCTCATGTACAGCTGCCAGCTTCAGGGATAGGTTGCCTCCAAACAGAAAGTTCTTTGGGGGGGAAAGCAGTTGGCGGGTGGGCTGTTGTTTTCATATCCTGTTTGTAGACTTTTGGGCTAGTCCCTGGTGAAAACAGGATGCTGGACTAGATGGGCCATTGGTCTGATCCCACAGGGCTCTTGCAGTGCTGTTACTGCAATCACTGATCAATTGTCACGTACCAGTGAAGCTTCTGCTGCACCCTTGAGCCTTCCCCTTATTGTTGTGACTGTAAAAAGGAGTGAGCCCTCCTCTACATTTTATTGCGCTCCTGTGCCAATTACATAGAGTATAACAGTTTACGCTGATGGAGCAACACTACCTACATTATTTCTCCAGTGAATCTATGGAAATCAAAAACCAACCTGTTTTAGTGGCCTCTAGCTCTTTCTTAATTCTTCTTACTGTTCATAAGAAAAATAATAATAATGCACTGGAAACCACAAAAAGCAGCAAAACATTTCCCAAGGATGACCAATTATTTTTTCGCAATATGTTTAGCATATGATTATTGGCATTACTGGTTGTAACCAACTCCAAACATTTCCCCATTATGGTAGTGGCCAAGTCTCGATCTTCTCTATTCAGAACAGTTGAGGAGTGATATAATTGGCATTGTGGATGTCAGCAGCAGGGAATTTAGAGTTCTTGTAATGTTCTTTCTCCATTCAGTTGAGATTTGCTGTTCCTTTAACTATAAAGTCACTTAGCAGATTGGTAAACGAAGTTGCATTTTGGGGTCAGATTACGAAATACACGAATATTGTTTCTGAAAAGCAGATTTGTATAACAATTCACTCTCTCTACACACACACACACACACACACACACACACACAGTGGTAGTTCAGTTTAAGAACAGTTCGGTTTAAGAACGATTCGGTTTACGAACTCCGCAAAACCGGAAGTAGTGTCTGGTTTGCGAACTTTACCTCGGTCTAAGAACAGAATCAGAATGGTGGAAGGGCGCTGGCGGTGGGAGGTCTCATTAGGGAAAGCGCACCTCGGTTTAAGAATGGTTTTGGTTTAAGAACAGACTTCCGGAACGGATTAAGTTCGTAAACCTCAGTACCACTGTGTGTGTGTGTGTGTGTGTGTGTGTGTGCCCTAAATAAGGTTTCTGATTATAAACAAAGTTGTAAATAATCTAAGAAATGTGTTTGCGGTATTAACAAAGCTGATGTGAACTTGTTGGGTAGGATCCAGACTTGCAGAGCAATCCTAGCTGCCAATGCAGGCTCTTCTGTGAGGACGAGGGTGGAACTGCATTTTTGCAAAGTCCTCAACCTAAAAAGCAGTAGCACAAATGCTATTCCTGTTGATATATCTGCCAGTAGTTACCGCCATGTGAAAAGGATAGTGGGGTGAGCTCATTTGTACTACCCCCCCCATCATGACTGTGGCTTCATCACCTTCAACATATTCAGAAAGCAGACCTCTGCGTCTCTACTCCTCTAAGCTCCCCACACAATTTTGGGACATTAGAGTTCAAAGTTTTGCTTGTGTGCACACATTTGTCATGAATGCACAATAAATGGATGTCTGGATGTACATCCATGAGTATGAAAGGTTCCTCATTGCAGAAGCTGCTTTCCAAAATGTGGAAAGGCATGGAGCCAGTTACTTGGGGTCCCTCCAGACATCCATTTATTGTGCATTCATGATCAATGGTAGTCAGGATGCCAACAAAGAGGTCACACGCAATCCCAGAACATGTTGCCGAAGGCACCTTCAATCAAGGTTCAGGCCCAGTAGACTCATGTCATCTCTGCTTCTTGCATGATAGTTGGTGGGTGGGAGAAGAGAGAATGGCTTAGATCTGTATAGAAATATGATGCTAGATTTTAAGGGGAAGTTTCCAACTCTGAAATCCGTCATATCAGTCATGGAATCTGACCCCCTATGGTTGATTCTGTGGTTTCTTCCAGCAGTGTGCTTACAGGTTGGTGTGGAATGAAGGATGGGTTTCTGTGCCAGGACAGCAGTTCCTCCAATGCCCTGTGCTCAAAAATGGCACTTCATTTATCAAAAGTGTTTGCCTGCCTACCACGTGTATGACGATTTGTAGCTTCACCTTACAATATGGTGCGCGTGTGTGTGTGTGTATGGCATAAATAACCATGTGTTGTATAAATAATTACATGTAGGGACGGCAATAAAACACAGTAGACATATTAATACTTTTGACATACGAGAATGGAAATGCCAGCATTATTCTGAAAGTGAAGGGGGGCATTATATGTTGAATGGACTCACGTAGAGAACGTTTTCCAAAGTCTGCTCCCCCCCGGGTTTGGTTTTTTTCTTCTTTCCAGGTCACACTAGCATTATAGTTAGCAAATTGATAAGGTTCCTCCGTTAAGCTTTATTACTTCTGACATGAGCCTATGACACTTTATAAAAAGAAGTAATCCAGAACAATCTCTAGGTAATTAACACCTAGATAAACAAACATAAATTTCTATATTGCATTTATTTGGACTACCACTCAAATATGCGTGAACCATGCTTTTTTAATTAAAAGATAAATCTATGTGACACTTAGCCTCAAACTTAATTATTCAGCATAGTATAATAAAAAATACAGCCCATTAAATGTGTCTTGCTCTGTATTTCTGTATTAACAGCAAAACAGTTCACTCTGGGATCATTTAAATTTTCTTCCTCCTCTTTTCCTGTGATTTCCCTGTTCACCAAGGCTTGCTCACACCTTTTTTTCCCCCCTTTTCTAAACATGACTTTAGCAACACCAACAAGTGAGGAGCAACAAAAATATTTTGGTGGCATTGTAATCCTGCCCTATATTATTCTAGAATCAAAACCACAGGTTTACGCTTCTGTCCCAACACACCTATCCACAATTAATTCAATTCAGTTTTCTTAATTTGCACCTTTTGAAGCAGGAAGGATTTTTTTTAAAAGGCAATATTTTGAAATTAGAACTTTTCTGAATTTTGCAACGCAGTTCTCCAGTCAAGCAATGTGTACAAAATAAAAAAAATGCATGCACTGGGGTAAATTATGCATATAAATGCATATTTTAGTGAGAATAACATGCAGAAATGCATTATATTAGGGGGAAATTCTAGCAAGAATGCAGTGGGGGAAAATGAGAAATGCAGAGAACAGAGATTGACAGATTCGCCAGATAAATGAAAGTCCTTCTTCACACAGCACATAGTTAGGCTATCAAACTCACTCCCACAGGAAGCAGGTATGGCCACCGACTTAGGTGACTTTAAAAGAGCATTGGGCAAATTCCTGGAGGAGAAAGCAGATGATGGCTACTAGCCATGATGGCTATGCTCTGTCTCCATAGCTGGAGGGAGCAATGCTTCTGAATACCAATTGCTGGAAACTGCAGGAGGGGAGAGTTGCTCTTGTGCTCAGGTCTGCTTCTGGGTTTCCCCTGGAAGCATCTGGTTGGCCACTGTGACGACAGGATGCTGGACTAGATGGGCCATTGGCCTGATCCCAGCAGGCTCTTTTCTGATTCACAGATTCATGGGCTGTGCCAAGTACAAAGATCCCAAAATCAAAACCACTCTAGTTAAGAATAATTTTGTTCAGCTTAACAATACACAAGGTAATGGGTTTTATTTTCCTGCCCTCCCGCTCTCTCGCTCTCTCCACTATGTGGTTAAAATACAGATGTTAAACAGATAGGAGAAGAATTCTGTTCCCCAGTGACACTAGACAGAGGGGTTATAGGCCTTATAAAAGTTTCAACAAGAAACATTATCTTAAAGCTGAGAGCAGCTTTCAAATGATAGGTGGAGAATGTCTTGTCAAGACATTCACCATCTGTACAGGAAGACTGCTGGTGTAGCTGAAATCTTCCTAAATGGTTTTTTTGTGAGATAATACTGTTTAATAATATTTGTGGATATTCTGCTTCCGAGAGCCAAGATGGGCTCCAGCTGCCACAAACCTTGATGGAAGGCCTCCTAGCTCAGAGCTCCTTCCAAAGGCCAAATGGACAGTTTTATCATAGGCTCCTACTGTCCATAGGAGGGTCTAGCGGAGATGGTTCACAATGATTTCAGTCAATATGTACACATACCATCTTGCCTTACCTCTTACTTGGGTTAGTGAGCCAAATCGTGAGCTTGAAAATGTCCGTAGGCTCTGGGAAACAGTACAAGAAGCTGTGTATTGATCCTCCAGTTAGAAGTGAAAAATATTCCACTGGGCTTCACTGGTAAATCTTTCCTTTGTCATATTCTGAATAGGACCGTACCATATGCAAAGTAAAAAATGGCCAAAATAAAGCAAGGGCTGATCCTTCCTCCCCAAACTAATGCATTGCTGATGGAGAAGTCCAGTGCTTTTTTTCTGGTGGGGACGCAGGGGTACGCATACCACTAAACATTTTGTGAATCTAACAGGAGAAGAAACTATTTTTTTAAAAAAAAAAAATAGTTTCTTCTCCAGCATGGTGAATCGTCAGTTCTGTTGCTACCCTCAATGGCAGCTTCATTTCCTGTCACAGTCTTTCCTGAGTCTCAGACAGAATAAAAGTACTCCTAAATGTTGTGGTTTTTTAAGGGGGGAAAGCACTGGAGAAGTCTAACTGGCAAATTTAACTGGCAACATGACAACAGGCCTTTGTAGAATGCTCTCCTCAGGGAGGCCCGCCTGGCACTTTCATTACATATCTTTAGGCACCAGGTGCAAATGTCCCTCTTCAACCAGGTCTTGGGCTGATTGAGCAATCTGTGTCCTTTTAAATGTGTCAGGGTGAGTTATTGGTCTGTTTGTTTTTGCTATTATGTATCGGTGTTTTGTATTTTGTGGTTTCTTATGTTGTAATCCTTTGGATGAAGAGCTGTATATAAATTTAATAAATACTAGTACAAGATAATAATACAAGATAAGGATATACTTCCAAGCTGTATTCCATTGTTGGGTAATTTCCTGATATTAGCAATGATGTTCTGTGGCAACTATTTAACACATTTGGATTATCAAGTGATAACAGCAATTATCACATGTGAGGTCATTGCCCACCCAAAGTTAATTAGCTGTGAATTGGGATTGGCGAATCTGGAGATTTCTCTTTGTTTCTCATTTTTCCAACCTTAGTTCAGTTCTCAACATTTTAACATTGGTGTGCGAATTTTTCTTTTCTTTTCTTAAAAAAAGTCCTCATGAAATTTCATTGGCATTTGGCTCCAGGTGTTGATCTTTCTTCAGGGATGGAGCTGAGGGAGGCAAGTAAAAGTATCAAAGATTTCATCAAAGATTTTATTGGGGTAGCTGAAAGGCCCTCAGCCCCTAGGAGTTGGCTCCTATCATTCTCATCCAGAAGAACCTAGGCCGCCTCTCACCCCTCTCTCCTTTTGGCAAGGTGTGATACCATAAGTCAGGCAGTCTCATTTCTTACTGAGCCCCAGCAGCAGACACATGCCCTTTTTTCTACTGTTTAGTGATGTGTGTGACTTAATGGCAAGATCCAGGCCTTATCTACAAGCCGTGCTTTCCTCCTCCTCTTATTCACATTCTGAACCAGGGTGAAAGGGGTTTCTTACTTTCATTTTCGGTCTCTTTTGGGTTCTCTGTATTCTCTTCTGTGTGTTTTTTTAATGTAGTATACATGTTGCTTTATATGTAGTTTTGTAAGTAAATTAACATCTTTTTAAAAATTCATCAGCATTCTTAGTGCACATTTTTCTCAATGTAAATTTTAAAATGCAATTTCCCCTATCATTTTTGTCATTTTCACTCATTTTGGTACGCATTGCTTGGCTGGAGAACTGCACTGCACAATGTGGGGGAAAATGATTTTTTTCCAGATAACTATGTTTACCGGTAGTTTGTGTAATGTTTCAAAAAAGGCAAACTGGGTAGGTTCACCTTTAAATGCAAATAGAACCAACTTTCTCCCCCATCTCTCACTGTGTAAGAGTAAAATAGAAACCAGGGCTTCAGCCAAGCAAATGTGTGGCTGACGAAATTTTCACGGAAATCTGCTAGAGTTCTGTTTTGCTGAGTTTTGCAGTTAGCAACAAGATGGCTCAGGTTCCTCACAGGTTCACTCGTCAGCTTGATGAGCATGCAAAAGCTGGAACCAGACCATATTTCCTAGAAATTATTTCTCCTCATAAAATGTGGACGCTTCCAGAATTTCACAAAAATAAATGGGTTAGAAAAAGGCTTCTCAGGCTGTGTAAACACAATACAGTTAAAAGTGCACCCCCCCCCCAAAAAAAGGAATCCTGGTAACTTTTTTTAAGGGTGCTGGGAATTATAGCTATGTGAACAATAAACTACAGTTCCCAGGATTCTTAGGAAGGGGGGATATGTACTTTAGGACTGAACATGCAGTCAATTCATTAATTTGTATCTGCTTTAAGCAGCTTCATGTGAGTGGTTTTTGAACTAAGTTGTACCTGCACTGAAACTTGGGTTTGGTAACTCTGAGGAAATAATGGAACACACCTGGTGTGTGTGCTGAGTTGCATACTCCAAACCAGGATATGAGTTGATGCCAGAAATGGGATATTCTCACACAATGACTGCTTTGACTGATGCCCAGCAAACTTTTATCTAAACCACCACAAGACTTTGTCTGTGTGGTTGTTGTGGGCCTGCTTTTACATAAGGAAGACCCAGTGTTTTTTTCTGGGATGACGCAGGGGTATGCATACCCCTAAACATTTTATGAATCTAAGTTTGGCCTCATTGAGGAACAGTATTTCTTTATGAGTAGGAAAATGAGAGTACCGCTAAGCCTTTTTTTTTTTTTTTAAGAAAACAAAGCACCAGGAAGACCTTATACTCTGAAAATACCCCACCTTCCCTAAGTACATACAACATCCTGAGCCCAGATCTGCCCGGCTAAGCAGATTAACATGGAGCAGCACTCTGGCTCAGCCTCAGTCTCCATCCCTGGCTCAAGCAAATGTTGCACCCACTTAAATCCCTTATCATCTGCCAGATGATCTGAACCCAAAAGATCTTCCTGTGCTTAGGAATGCCCAGTTAGAATATTTTAATTAGACAATTTTTTGCTTTTAAGCATGTTGCAGTTTTGCTACACTTACCACCAGGAATCAGACTCTAAAATAACAATGAGGAATTGGCTTAGCCAGAGAGTAGCATTGGCTCAACTCACACTTCAGCTTCTTCTGAGCTGGACCATTTCAGATGCCTGGTATATACAAAATATATCTGTATATACCAATAACAAAACAAAAACAAAAAGCCAGCATGTCTTAGAAGGCCTTGCACACAGACGCCAGCACACATGTGCACACATATTGAGTTTGGTTGTATTTTAAGTATGTTTTATATCTCTGCACTGGCAGATGAAGGGTAGGTTATGAATGCTACAGATAAATTGTTGTATATTGAAGCAAGCAGTCACCCCAAATGTAATGTAAAATGGCCCTACTCAGCAAACATTTTTCCATGCGATTGTTCCCATTGTGTGTTCTTCGTATCTTTCTCTGCTCATTCAATTTCATTTCCTGTCATTTGGAAGTCCTGAATTACTGGATATTACTCCTTTCAACAGGAGGTAGTCAAGATCTGATCTGATAGAACAGGGTGGCTCTGGAGATTCCTTTAAAACAGAAGGGTGTCGTCTTTTTGCATGCACCTTTATAGGAAATGTTACCATTTTCCAAAGTTGAATGTAGGACCTATGCAAACAAATGTTTTATTTTATGTGAAAAATGTGACTTTATACACATACTTTACCCCCTGCCCCACAGCACGTAATCAATATTATAGAAAACAATTATTACTACATACTAAAACAGATTTCAACAGTCTTTTAATTAAGCACAATATATATACACATATAATATATATATCTGTATATACTGTTTATAGATTTGTTCCATAATACTAAGAGGATTGATCAAACACTCAGCTTAACTGCCTAACACTCTGGTAGCTGACTAACAATTGTGACTCCAGTGACATTTTTTTTCTCAAATCTGACAAAAGCTGAAGCAAAATTATGTCTGTAACTTCCTATTAAATATAAGCAAAGTAGGAAAACCTCTCTCTCTCTCTCTCTCTCTCTCTCTCTCTGCCCCCAGAGGTAAAGCTTTTATTGCGTAAAACACTGGTTAAAACTATACCATTTCAAAGACATTTTTATTCTAACAGCAGAAAGAAAAAACAGTCATTTGCTGGGGGGGAAACAACTTTTAATACTTCTATACCAGAATAAAGTTCTGTCAACTGATGTATTATAATAATAAATAATGACCAAGAATAAACTTTAAATACAAAGGTTTTTTTTTCCTAATTGTTACAAGCATAGCAACAAAATCCTCTACTCTATTGATCTCAGATTTTCTCCAAGACAGATATTTTTTTTCTTCCTTTGCGTAGGAATGTAGACAGTATTTTGACCAATATCACAGACTACAGAAGTTACAGAGAAAAAACTTGACATGTTTAGATATGAGAAGCATGATGATATTCAGAAACTGACAATGTTTCACTGCTCCTGTCACTTGTTTGTATTCCAAGTTACAAATGTTCTGGAAAAAAATGGGGGGGGGGGAGGCTGATGTCAGAGGCAAAAGATAGGGACAGTAGCACCAGACCAAATGGATTCAACACACACATCACAAAGAACAGGAGAGGAATTTCCAGTGTCACAAACGGAATTATTGCCTGTCGTATCTGAAAATGCTCAGAAGACACAAAAAGAATACTGAAAAGAGCTCCAAAAAAGTGCAAGAAAATGGAATGTGGAATCTTTTTTTTTTCCTCTTTTTTTCTCTCGCTAAGATACGGAAGGCGGCGCAAACACACAAAAGCAAGCGACCGAAACACAGTCACCAAACACGGTAGTGCAGTTAAAATCCTAAAGCTTACTACAGTCAGAAAGTCTTCAATTACATTTCAATCCTTTACCTAGGATCATGAGAAACAGTTGCATTAAGTTTATCAACTTGATTTAAGTAAGGCAGTGAGAACTATACTAGGAAAAAAAAATATCTCCCCAAAAATGAGAAAAGCAGCTTGCCCTCTGCCAGACGGGGGTCTAAGTTACACAGCGACCTCAGTTTAACTGAAACTTCACTTGGATGGTATCGTTTTTAATTTTTTTCCTGACAGCGTATGCAAACTGTATTTCTTATTAGCCTGAGAATCTCTTTCCTTTCTTCCAGTCTCAGGGTAGCGCTACGAATTTTATTTACATTGATTGCAGTTTAGTGTTTTTTGTAAACTGCTGTAGGCAGAGCTGAAGTTTTTAAGGCCCTGGGGTTTTTTACTCTGTGCTCCCAGCCTGCAAGGATATATATTGACTTTTTCTTTCTTACTTACATTTTTTTTTTTTTAAGTCTGAATGATTTTGTTTTTAGAAGAAGTTAATACTTCTCTATCATCTTAAACAGCACCAATTTTGCTTCTCTCAAAGGAAGTACATGAAAAGGCTAAAATCTTTTGCCACTCAAGTGGGTGTAAGGAGAAGCCATTAACTGGCTTTCTTACATTTATCTTTTTCTTTTCCTCAGTCATGTTTTTCATTATAATCTCTCCAAAGCTTCCTAGGTGGGAAACGACAGGATTAAATTTGGAAGGGGCCAATTAGTAGAAAAGCTAAAATCTGCAAAAATATAGAACACGCTTTTTTTTCCTTACAAAAAAACAAAGAAATATTAGCTAACACATTTTTCGTCCTTCATCTTTTTTTCCCTTTCACTAGAGACAAGGGGCAGGATGTCTGGATTCATATTTTAGGTCAAATTGCTTGAAAAGAGATTTCTCCAGTAAAAAACAAAATACACTGTCCTGCACAATGTCTGCAACACTTTTTTTTTTAAAAAAAGAATAATAACAGCACCCTAATAAATGAAAACTAATCTTGCCTGGGGAATCTTTCATTCAAGTCTTTCCCCCCCTTTCTTTAAAAAAAAAAACAGAAAAGAAAAGAAACCAACTTTCTATTGAATAAGAATTATTTCTCCTTTTTTTTGCACTGGTATCTTCTCTAGACAAGGCTAACTAGTTTCTCTATCCAGCACGCTCCTTCAGTATTGTATTTCTAAATCTCTCTATAGCAACCTACTTCATTAAAAAGGAACAAAATAGGAAGGGGGGAAAAACAACATTTCTCTCAATACTGCAAGTCCATCTAAAAAAAAGAGAAAAATACAGTCCCCCCAAAAAACCACATTGTACAATTAACTGCAGTGTTTTGCTGGCCTGCAGATCCCCCCTTACTGCTCTAATCATTGACTCATTTGGCCGTCTCTGTGTGTGTGTGTGTGTCTTTCGCTATATATAATATGTATATCTATATATATATATTTCAGAAATTAAAATGTTAACAGCACAATCCTTTTCAATACAGGTCAGCACTGACTGTAGCTTACGGGTCGTCTAAAATTTCTCTGAGAGTGCAGAGTTGGAGCACCACTTGGATTGATTTTCTCAGCAGGGACAGCTCCAGTCAGCCTGGCACCACCTCACTCCACCAACACGTCTCATTACGACGCTAGGCAAATGGCAGCGGTCGGTGTCATATTAAAAAGGTGTTTTCAACAATGAAAACACAGGAACACCCCCCCCCCCACACACACACACTTCCCCACTCCCACAATCTTCAAGGCAACATTAAATCAGGAAGATGGTATCACAGATATAGATATATAGATAGATATTCTGGTAAGAGCATTCTTTCTGGATAAAGACCACTTTAGTGTTAGAAATGCGCCCTTTATTTCAGTATTTTTCACACACACACAGACACACACACACACACACACACAAACACAGATATCTTGCAACCTGCACACATTTGGGGGAAGAAGAAGAAAAAACAACACCCACTTGATTTATCTCCACCAACATTGTTTGGAAGTACTTGTTGCCAGGTAACAGTTTAACAGCCATTTTCAAGGGCTGGTTGTTGTTGTTTTTCCCCTCTTTCTCTTTTTAATGTGTGTGTGTGTGTGTGTGTGTGTGTGTGTGTCTTTAATGTCTTAAACATCCTGCACGCTTCTGGGAATTTGCACACAATCTGTTTTCCTCAGAAGGCAGTTAAGCAAACTCTCTGTGTTACCCAAAATGCATATCTAAAAAACTGTGTAAAATAATATTGCAATATACAGATTGATTTGTTCTGCGGCATTACTCCTGGGCCTGGCTGCCCTCCTCCGTTAACTCTGTCGAGCTCCCAGGTTTGACAGCTCCAGGTTCCTCGGAATTCCCAGAAGCTTCGGCGTCAACTCTGGAGCGCTTGAACCTGCGGTCTGGATACTGGCTGTTGTCAAAAGGCATGCGATGGACACAAAGGACGTGGGTCTTCAGATTTCCCTTCTGAGAGGCACTGTAGGGGCAGTATCTGCACTGGAAAGGCCGGTGACCTGTGCAACAGACAAACATTGGGTTAGCATTTCCTCAGGCCTGCAGGGGTTCCCCACCACCCAGCCTCTGTAGTGCAGTTCACAGAATGGAATAATGTAAAAACACAAGTCTCCCCTTCTCTTATATGTGGACTGAATCATACAGCCCCTTTCTGCTTACACCCTATACATTTAAAGCTCTGCCCGACCCCCAGTTTGTTGAGGGTGCCTGGAACTGTACAGTAGTACCTCAGGTTAAGTACTTAATTCGTTCCGAAGCTCCGTAGTTAACCTGAAACTGTTCTTAACCTGAAGCACCACTTTAGCTAATGGGGCCTCCTGCTGCTGCCGCGCCACCGCCGCACGATTTCTGTTCTCATCCTGAAGCAAAGTTCTTAACCTGAAGCACTATTTCTGGGTTAGCGGAGTCTGAAGCGTGTGTAACCTGAAGCGTATGTAACCCGAGGTACCACTGTAGTTCTGTGAGGGGTACCCAAGATTCTTGGTTGGGGGAGTGTTTCAAATGTACAGGTACTGTACAGTCTTGGCACAGGTACTGCCGTGCCTCAGTTTCCCAGGACGTGAAATTTACAGGACTTAATTGGCCAGACACAGGGCCTCTCTGTCTCTGCTATTTTCAAAACAGACTGGGCAAATTTCACACTAATTGTGCCCCCCTCCCCCACTTCTTGAGATTCAGGATACACAGCGTTCCCTGCCATGACTTTAGCACCTTGGAAAGTCACCTGTGGATCAGTGCTGGGATATAGGGGTCGAAAATATATTCTGTCAGTGGCGTGCAGTGAAATTTTTTGTAGTGGAACAGTTAGGGGCAGAGGTGCTACCTTGTGAGGGGCATGAGGGGGTCGATATTTTATGCGTGTGGTGTTGTGACATCATGACGTCTTGCATGTGAGCATTGCGCCTCCCTAAGCTGGGTAGAAACTTCCTGTGCTTTGCGAAAGAGGTGGCAGGGGAACATTTAGGGGATTAGCTGAGTCCCCTCAGTCCAATGTCCGCACGCCACTGCATACTATTGGATTTTTTAAAATATTAAAAAAAGCAACAGCCAATCCCCAGTATCTTGTAAATATGTACGGTAACTTTGTAAATAATACTGAAACGACATGTACAATTGAATGTCATTTTGCAGCCTATTTCAATAAACTAGTTTTATGGAATTTTAATGCCATGGCACACATTTAATTTGAATTCGATTTTCTTTTTTCTTCAAGTGGAAAAGGGACACTAAGGCGCTCAATTGTTAGAGAAGAACGGAAACAAGAAGGGATGTTACAGAGTTTAGGTGAAAGGCAAGTAAGATGTGACATGATAGATGTTTGATGCATAGCACAGAAAGAGTGGATGGAGAAAAGTTCTTCTCCCTCTCTTCTAACACTAGAACTTTGTGGACACCCATTGAAGCTGAATGTTGGAAGGCTTAAGAAGGAAGTCCTTGGGTCAAGTGTGGAATTCGTTCCTACCGTAGGCTGCTCAGGACAGGTAAAATATAGTACTTCTTCACATAGTGCATAGTTAAACTACATAATTCCCTCTCACAGGAGGCAGTGATGGCCACCAACCTTGATGGCTTTAAAAGAGCATTGGACGAATTCATGGAGAAGAGGGCTATCAATGGCTACTAGCCCCAATGGCTATGTTCTATTTCCACAGTTGGAGGCAGCAATGCTTCTGAATGCCAATTGCTTGAAACTGCAGGAGGGGAGAAGGCTCCTGTGTGTTTGGGTCCTACTTGAGGGCCTCCCACTGCAGTATCTGATTGGCCGCTGTGAGAACAAAAGTCTGGAATAGATGGGCTATTGACCTGGTCCAGCAGGCTCTCCTTCCATTTTCGTGTTCTGTTCTGTTCTCACAAGGTTCTGTGCAGCTAAAGGAAGCAAGTGGTGGCTCACCCTTCTCACGCTGCGTTTGTGGCCCGCCTTGCAGACACCAAATTGTTCCAGATTATTCTGAGCCAGCCTGAGACTTCATGCTGCATCTGGCTTGGAAGGTTATGTTGCCGCAATCACATTTCAACCTATGCTGGGAAGTTGTTGATGTGTCTTACTGGAACTTTATGAGCTTTGTCTCTCAAATTAACTTAGACCAGGGCCATCTGAGGTCAAATGCACTTAGCTTACTTTAATTTGCTGAAATAAATGAATAAATAAATGTGCCTGACCATCTGCATAAAAAGCTAAGGCTATTGGAAGACATGACCTAATAATCACATATGAAGAACAATGTTAGCCCCCTCCTTTTCCCCCCCGTCTGATTTTTTCCCCCTTTCTGTTACACACATGCACAGAGGATGCAGACATGTTGCAGAGGCAGAACTGACCAAATGATTCGGACTTTATGCATTCATTAGACATGATCCAGATGGGCACATATGGAACTTCTTCAATGCCATCCATCAAATAATGCATTCTGCTTAATTCCATTTAAATCTATAGGTTTAAATGCCATTGGTGGATTGTATCCAAGTCAAACTCCTGGCTGCTAAAAGGTAAACGTAAAGGGACCCCTGAAGTTAAGTCCAGTCACGGACAACTCTGGGGTTGCAGTGCTCATCTCGCTTTACTGGCCGAGGGAGCTGGCGTTTGTCCGCAGACAGCTTCCGGGTCATGTGGCCAACATGACTAAGCCACTTCTGGTGAACCAGAGCAGTGCACAGAAACGCTGTTTACCTTCCCACTGGAGCGGTACCTATTTATCTACTTGCACTTTGACATGCTTTCAAACTGCTAGGTTGGCAGGAGCTGGGACTGAACAACAGGAGCACACCCCGTCACGGGGATTCGAACCACTGACCTTCTGATCGGCAAGCCCTAGGCTCTGTGGTTTACAGCACAGCACCACCTGCATCCCTCTTCTAAAAGGTACATGCCAATAAATCATTATTGACCCCCTTTCCAAGTGAAAACCTGTCTGTTTTTCCATCTAGTGCTACTCAAAAGTTATGCTGATGAAGGAAGAAGAAGGAAAGTTTACTCTAACTGTGCAGTGTCAGTTTACACACCCAAAGGAAAAGTACTAGGAAAAGCAGAGACCAAAATTATAAACAGGAGGTAGGTACAGCTCTGGAATTTTCAGCAGAAGGGTTTTAAAAAGCCATTAATGGAGAAACTGCACTTTAGAGTCTATGGCTTAATCTGTTTATTACCTCACAGACCCATATAATCTATGTTGTAATGTGCTAAGGGATTATATCGCGGTAACAATGAAACTTCTGGCACCCATTGGCTGAGCTGAAGTGATGCCATGGGATGTCCACGAACATCCTATTTGCTGAGGGAAGTTGTCAGCAGTAGAAGGCTCAGTGGGCTGAAAAGAAAGATAAGTTTGCTGAGGAAAACCCTCGCCGTCAGATTCCAGGGCAAGTGGAAGTATATGGAGCCAGGTGGCAAATGTGAAACCTCAAAGCTTAGTAGAATGAGATACTAGGAGCATGGAGATAAAGGCCCCAATGAGCTGAACCAGGGGACAAAGCAGGGAGCAGATGGAAAAACAAGAACTAAAAGAAAGGGCAAGTAGGGCAGACAGAGAGTGAAGGAAAAATAAGTCAAGGGACCATATTCTGGTTGTTCGTCACTCATAACTTCTACATTGGGCACCCTTTAAGGGCTAAGTTAAGTATTTCCATGTTCGAAAATATGAAAACAATACTGATGCACAGTTGCCTGTCATCTGCAGATTGGAGCCTTTGGCAGATCTGTCGATTTCAAAGTCCCCATTTATAATTCTTTCCAATCTTCAATTGTGTTTGCCGTATTTTCCAAATAATTTGCATTTTTTTAACAAAAAAAGAGTCTTCAATATATACAGATTTCTGCATGCAATTTCCCCTGATATAATGCATCCTGGTATGCTGTTTTCCCTAACTTTAGCATTTCATACACACTTTCCTCAAATGGAAGCACGCCTATCATAAATATGTCAGCCCATAATTAAGCAGATCAGCTACACCTATTACTGAAACTGAACTTAAGAGATGGAATACAACAAGTAGTTTCTATATTTTGAGTGTATAAATAGGTTCAAAATTTGTTGAAGTAACATACTATTGGGAATTAGTCTCATCAGATTTCTTAATGAGGCATCACAATCAGAGGGTCCCATAGAAACTGCCTCTCCACACACAGAGACTAGGAATCTTAAATAAGAACCACTACATTACTGAACATTGAACCCAATGGTTTCCTCAAAGCTCCTTCACACCTGTAATACTCCCAGTCTTTGGCCCCACTCTGGGCTTGTCTTATCAGCACAATGGGTGCTGTTTGGATGCTGTAGTCCACATGACTCAAAAGAGACGTCGCCTTCATAAACCCCCATGCTAATCCTAAATGCTCATCCCGAGACAGAGTTTTTCATGGTGTAATCTAACAGGTTCTTTTCTTCTGGAGTTCTGACTATTTACCTAGCCACCCCTTCCTCAGCCAAGGAACTTGGGCAGCTCCAGTCCATCCCCCCCCCCTTGATCTCCAAAACAGTTGTGTCTCCTGTTTGTGAGCCCCCTTTGACCTGCAACACAGCATTGGTTGCTTCTACCAGCTTCTTCCTGCTAAATCTGAGGCCCATCTGTGCTATATATTTAAAGCAGTATTATACCACATTAAGCAGCCATAGTTTCCTCCAAAGAATCTTCAGAATGGTCATTTGTTAAGGGTGCTGAGAGTTGCTAGGAGACCCCTCTTCCCCTCACAGAGCTACAGTTTCTAGCGTTCCCTAGGAAGAGGGATTGATAGTTTAAACCATTCAAGGAACTGTGGCTCCTTCAGAGGAATGGGGGGGCAGTCCTTCCAACAACTCTCAGCACCCTTAACAAACTACAGTTCCCACAATTCACTATGGCTGCATAGCTTATTTGCATCTTACAGCTCTAGAACTCTACAACATTTTTGGTTATTTTTTAAACCGCAATCATGCAGTCACTTTCCCGGCAGTCACATCCCATTGAACTTAATGGGACTTACTCCTGAGGAGACCTTGCATTGTATCATTAAAGGTAAAGGTAAAGGGACCCCTGACCATTAGGTCCAGTCGTGACCGACTCTGGGGTTGTGGCACTCATCTTGCTTTATTGGCTGAGGGAGCCGGCGTACAGCTTCCAGGTCATGTGGCCAGCATGACTAAGCCACTTCTGGTGAACCAGAGCAGTGCACGGAAACACCTTTTACCTTCCCGCCAGAGCGGTACCTATTTCTCTACTTGCACTTTGACGTGCTTTCGAACTGCTAGGTTGGCAGGAGCAGGGACCGAGCAACGGAAGCTCACCCTGTCGCGGGGATTCGAACCGTCAACCTTCTGATCGGCAAGTCCTAGGCTCTGTGGTTTAACCCACAGCACCACCCGCGTCCCTTATTGTATCATTAAGGATGTGCAATTAAAGACTTGAAGTTTAGCTTTACCTATGCAATGCCAGTGACACCTGCCAAGCAGATTCGCTTATTCATTAAAGTGTTAACACTAATTCAAAACAATTTTTTAAAAGAAGGATCCAATAAGTGTAAATTAAGTAGCACTTAATTATGCCCCAAAATGCTTTCACTATTTGGTATCATTATCCCAGCAAAAGGGTTTGAATGTTCACATCCCTGCAAAACATATCACAGTTTGGGCTTATTAATTCAGCTGCGTTTAACAAGCAAGGAAAGCATTAATGGCACCCGAAAGTGGTTTCAACTCACCACTGCCTTGTTTTTCCATCACTAACTTTTGGGGGCCATCAAAATTTCACATCACTGTCATGTGAAAAGTTAAGTACACAATAAGTTAATTTGTATTGTCACTGTGCAGTACAACAGCAGTAAAGAGCACATCAATTTTTAATCCAGTATGAATAATATATAAATATGTATACACAGTGCGGGTCAAAAAGTGTAAGAGCAAAAGAAGTGGTATGTTGTTTACAGCAGCAGTCATACAAAAAAAACAAAACAAAAAAACAGCAACACCATTCTGGAGATCAGTCTTACAAAAGATAACAACATCTGCAATTTGCTTGTAACTAGGGGGCAAAGCAGAACGCCCATTTCTCTTGGGTAACATCGTCCATTAATTACTGCTCAAAACTGGTTGTGGGCAGCAAGATCTTAAAATAACCAGGCCTAGATAAGCAGGCAAGTAATTTATACCATTTTTATCAGATGGTAGTTGGGGAGGATTTGGGGGCTGCGGGCTCCTTCTTTTCTAGTCATAGATCACATATATACTAGCTGGGGTGTATATTTCAACATATAATCATTTGAAAGTCGCTTTAAGAGAATGGCTTCTCATAGTTCAGAAGACAAATATTCTGCTGCAGTTCTAGAAAGTAAGATTACCTGTGGCTCAGTCCATGCAACTAAGACTGCTTCAGAATAGCCAGGTGGAAACAAGAGAGGTGGACACTATGGTCAAATGTTCTGGGACCTTTGAAAGATGTACAACTCAGATGTACCACTGTGTATTCTGGCAGTACAAAGTGTTTTGTTTTGCTTTTTTTATAGATGGCTTGCCTATGTACATTTTCTAAACTTTGTTTCTCCTGGGAACCTTGCTCTTCTCCATTTATCTCATACCTGTTTCAGAAGTGACCGCCTTTTGATGTGCCTACTTGTAGCAAACTTTAAGGATGAATCTACCAAGGTGATCTATCACTTTTTGGACTTTCTGAAAATGCCTCATTCACTCAATCATTTCAGTGGCTCTTGTAAGCACTGGCTAGGGAGTGCAGTTATACTTCACAGAGAGTACTTTCCATCCTGTTTCTGCATTGATCCATGATTATTCAATCCACATGACATTTTAAGGTGCTGTTTCTCTCAAAATACAGATTTTAAATGTATCTGCATTTTTTTTCTGAAATGGAAATAGCCTTGAAACATTTTGAAAGTGCAAAAATCCATGCATAACTATGCTCCAATCTACATATTAATCCAGGATGTGTGGGTCAGTCAGTTTGTATTAAATTTTGCAAAGATCCAATTCCTCAAGCAGAGTTAAATTTGCTTAATGGCCAGTTCCTAGTGAACCCTGGGAACTGTGAGAAGGACTACCATTCTCTAATAGGCAATTCTCCATTCTCTCACTGCATTACAACTTCCAGGATTGTTTGGGGAAAATCCGTAACATTTAACTAGTATGAAATCCGTGTTATTTTGTATTACTAGTATACTACTTTCTTTTCTACTGCATCTGCATGGAGCATCAGCCTGGAATTACCTTTCTGCTTAATATTCATTTGCAACTTTTCATCTTAGGTTGATCTGAGTCTTGTTTACCTGGGTTAGCCAAAATGTTTTGTTTGATAAAGGCAAGAACTTGCAAGACTAAGAACTGGGTTAACTCCAGCTACTGCCGTGTGCCTTATTGCAGCAGCGGACTTATGTTGGCAACAGGTTTCTAGGAATGTCCCTTGGGAAATGGAAGAGCAAAAAGCAAGTATTTCAATCTTTTATATACCCATACCTTCTTTCCTCCCTTTAAAAAATGTTACTATGTTAATTTAGCCTTTGAGGGAAGGAGAAAAAGCTTTGTTTTGTTTTCCTTCAAATCCGCGTTCTGATATGTTGCTTTGCGACAACATGGTGTCAGCCTGCATCAGTCACATCACATCACATTAAGTTTCATGAGATGGTGTGCTTGAACACAGAGTCCAAGAAAATGCATATCAAAGTGAAAAGGTTCTGAAATTCTGAAGGGTTTTTGTTGTTGCTGCTAACAGATCTCCAAATGACCATTATCAAGTTGGCACACCTCAGAGAGATTTTCTTTTTTGAATTGTATTCACGAGTTGGTTTCTATGGACTGAAACCTTTTTCAACTAATTTTTGCAGCGCCATACTTTTAGAACACAAAATTGCACCTAACAAACCTTAATAGGAATAATCGAGAATGAGCTACATTGCTTCTTTTCCATGCATGAATTTTGTACTTTTATGATGCTATCTTATTTTAATAAGGGTTGGTTTTTTTTAAAGAAACAACATCATCTGTTTTATAGCTTTAAATTGTTTTTAGGATTGTTTACACCAGGGGTTGTCAATGCGGTTGCCTCCAAATGTTGTTGGACTACAATTCCCATCAACCTCAGATGCATGGCCAGTGGGCAGGGGTGATAGAAGTTGGAGTCCAAAAGAACAGCTGGAGAGAAACTCATTGGCTACCCCCAATTTACACTGTATTGGTTTGGCTATGCTGGGAGTCATTTTGAGGAGGCTTTTACCCGGGAAGCTGGAATATAATAAATACCTCAGTCAATAGATTCTGTTCTACTTTTGCAGAAACGCTCAAATTAGGACATATAACAATATTCTTCTTGTAGAAGGAAATGAAGTCCCAGCACACCAGAGCTCTGAATCATAGCCAATACTTGTACAAGTCAAAAAGTGACCTCTTTAATAGTTGCTAATTTACTGGCAACAAGAAGCATCCATTATTCTAAGAAGACTACAGGGCAATGCACACTAATAAGATAAGGTAAAGACAATCAACATTAAAAATGTTTATTTTCTTGATCAAAGTAAATTAATTATATCCTGCTATGAATATTTGATCAGTGTCCAAATTCCACATACATTTCCACCATGAAATATGTTGTCTTTGTGCTCTAAAAAGGCACATATGTAGGGGATTGTACTGGAGTGTAAAAAGGATCATTAGAATAGTCATATGGCTGAGATGAGGAATTAATTCCAAATTGTTACGGGTGTAGTAATAGCAGCAAAATCATGGCTTTCTCCCAAAGCAGCAAGAAATGGTAATTTCAAAGAAAAATGCCAATAGTCTATTACTCAGAATCCTTCTGCTTTTCCCACTATGATGTGTTTTATAGTTTTGAATATTTGTACAGATATTGTTTATACGCAGATGCAAAGAGAAACAAAACACAACGCACACATATTCACATTCTACAATGTGAACATTTAGATAAAGAAGCGAGGATAATCTAGAAATGAACTTTTTTTTAAAAAAAGCAGCTTTCTGTTAAGGCCAAAAGAGAACACATCCCTCCCCTCTTTAAACACAAAAGTTGAAATTAGGAATGTGAATACACAAGTATACCCCATTCAATTGTGTGTTTTGTTTTGTTTTGTTTTGTTTTGTTTTGTTTTGACTAACGTTATCATTATTTTGGTGGTGCTCAAAATTATTTGGCTGCTTCAGCCCAGCAGGGAAATCCAAATTCAGTGGCAATTCAACTGAAAAAAAATGTTCAGAATACAAGATGGTGAGATTGTGCTGAGAAAAAGACTAAGGGCAATTTAGCCATGCTAAATTTAGGACATGGGTGGCACTGTGGGTTAAACCACAGAGCCTAGGGCTTGCTGATCAGAAGGTCGGCGGTTTAAATCCCCGCAACGGGGTAAGCTCTCGTTGCTCAGTCCCTGGTCCTGCCAACCTAGCAGTTTGAAAGCACGTCAAAGTGCAAGTAGATAAATAGGTACCGCTCTGGCGGGAAGGTAAACAGTGTTTCTGTGCACTGCTTAAGAAGTGGCTTAGTCATGCTGGCCACATGACCTGGAAGCTGTACACCGGCTCCCTCGGTCAATAAAGCGAGATGAGCGCTGCAACCTCAGAGTTGTCCGCGACTGGACCTAATGCTCATGGGTCCCTTTACCTTTACCCTTTATAATATTTGTAAATATCTTTATTATAGAAAAATATTTTTCCTGGATCATTTGTAATCTGTTTGTCTGCTTCCAGTAGGGATTGGCAAATCTGTCAATTTCAATTTCTCATTTCTCCCCTCTTAAGCTTATATCTGTCCTTTTCCACAGCAGTTTGAGAATTTTTTTTAAAGAACAAGTCCTCTTGAAAATTCTGCAGCATTTTAGTATGCATTTCTCCCAATAAACATGGCTTCATATGCAATTTCCCCTAATAAACCTAGTTCATTTTTTCCAAAGCAATATTCCTTTGCATCTGTTTTTGTATGTCATTCTGCATTTTATGGACAATTTATATGCATTTTTGTGCACGTGACTTGGCTGACGAACTGCACTGCAAAATTTGGAGAAGCGTGGGTTGTGAAGGATAGCTGTGCTTGCATATTGTTTTGAGAAGTGCAAATTAGGAATGTCCATCTAAAGATGAGAACTGGATTGAATTTCTACCCCATCCTGAGCTTTCAGCCCTTGGGACCTCGAGTGCATCATAATGTACACCAACTACGGCATTCATGGGCCTTTTTGGATTCAATTAGAATTGTTAGAATTGACAGAGATGAGGATCCATCCCCCATCACCTGTCCTTGCTGACAGGTGGAGGAAAAGGTCTGCAGCATGGTTTGAACTATGGAAAGGTGGCATACAGATGAAATTATGTGTGTGTGTATGTGTATCTTTTCTGTGGAGAATGTCCCAGGTTCAGTCCCCTGGCATATTCAGGTAGTGCTGGGTGAAGCTTTTTTTCTGAGACCCTGGAGAGCTGCTGCCAGTCAGTGTAGACAGCAGTGAGGTAGATGGACTCATGATCCGACTTCTGTAAAGTACTAAGAGGCTGCTCCCATTTTCAATTAGGATGACCTGCAATTTAAGGAGCCGCAACTTTTATTTTTTTATATGCTGAAAACCTGACTAGTGGCCATTGTGGTGCTTATGCATTTAGATTTCCCTCCTCTCTCTGCATAGTTTTCTTGGCATAGTTTTCCTATCCACAACTAACATTCTAAAACGATCTTTGCATCCCCCAATAGACCAGAATGGCCCTAAAGCAGCCATTCTGACCTGGAACGTAATAATATGGATAGGGGAGAAAAATGCTGAATACATGCATTTGCCCAATAGGCAATAATGGCTGTGATGAAGCCATTCTGCTTTATGAGTCTCACAATATACATTTTGAAGAGCTCCCCTATTGTTGGACCAACTGAGATGGCTCCAGCCAATGACATATCTGTAATGAAAGTTTTTGGAAACTTTCTAGATGAGAATTTGTCCGAACGTAGGCAACAGAAGCAGCTGAAAAGAGCTTCTGAGTAAATAGCTCTGTTTCGCAAAGGGCAGCTGCCCCAGTTATCACAAGGACAGCTGTTTTGTCACCCTGAGTTCCATTGGGCAAGAGCTGGCTGACATGGGCTGAAATGGCCTAGATCAAAATAGCTGCTGAAATGGGGGAAAGGCAAAATGCAGTCTCATTCAGCAGCCAGTGTAATATAGTTAGAGTGTTGGACTAAGACCTGGGAGCCCAGGGTTCAAATTCCCACTCAGCCATATGAAGATGCAGAACTTGATTCAAATTCCCTCTCCCCTCCCAAAAAAATGCACTGAAGTATTTAAGTATTTAAAGGTAAAGGTAAAGGGACCCCTGACCATTAGGTCCAGTCGCGGACAACTCGGGGGTGCGGCGCTCTTCTCGCTTTACTGGTCGAGAGAGCCGGCGTACAGCTTCCAGGTCATGTGGCCATAATGACTAAGCCACTTTCTGGTGAACCAGAGCAGCGCATGGAAACGCCGTTTACCTTCCCACTGGAGCGGTACCTATTTATCTACTTGCACTTTGACGTGTTTTAGGATTAGATAAATTTAGAAGTGACTACATTGAGCTAAAAATATGTATCCATCCATGTATTTTGTAATATATATGAATATGTAAATATGGATTTTCATACAATATGGGATAGAATTGATTTGTTAACGTACTGAAAATTGACACAGTCTGATTCAGCCATCCCTAGACAGTTCCAGTTATACCCAGGACTTCTGGAAGGCTCAAAATGCACCACTATGCAGTTATGTAGAACAGAATGGTCCTAGCCAAATACATTCTATTTGGAGTTAACCCACTGAAATTAATGAACCTACATTAGTAATGTCCATCAATTTCAGTGGGTGTACTTTGAGTTGCTGATGGGTCTCAAACCCTCAGTAAGTTAGGGACTTCTCCTGCTTGCAAAGGCAGACTCTGGAGGATTGAGCATACGAGACCAATAGTGGGTCCAATGAAGAATGCCGTTTCTTCACATGCTGTAGAGGGAAGTTAGGGACAGGTGGAGCTCATTAACCTGGGAAAGCAGCCCATCTAGGAGAAGGAAAACTCTGATCCTAAACCTCTACTGCCTTGTGGCTATACTCATTTATACTTGTGGGACATCTTCCAGAGAAGAAAAGGCTAAGGAGCCCTTCCACAAATCCAGAGTGGAGTCCCTAAGACAGTTGGATGGTACCTTGTGTGCCTCCTTCCAGTAACTCCTGTAGCTAAGATGGCGCCAAAAACATTTCTCTGCTTTCCTTAGGACCATATCAGCGAGGCCGAGAGGGGATATTGTTGTCTAGGCAGACCAGGACCTCCATACGCACTGCCCTGACTTGCTCTCCACGGAGGTCCCTTTGGTGCTGCTAATGCAGCGGTTTGACTTCAACCCCAGAGTGTGTGTTATTGGCAGATGCCAGCAAACACAGGAATTAGGGGGATTTTTCTACCTTCCTCTTTTAGTCAGTCATCAATTGCTCTCCATCCACTTTGGATATGGAGGCAAATGTGCCTTCTCGTTAAATTACACTATACATATGCAGCACACTCTGCACAGTAGAGATTCCGGAAATGGTGTCCTCAGTTTTCTAAAGAGCAATGCAAGAAGCATATGGGGCCTTACCTGTGCTGTGTTTTTCTTCAAACATCTGGCATGTAATATATGACAATGATGTCTCAAACTCTCCTGTAGTTCCAGCATCAGTACAAGACATCCTGGGGCAGCTTCAGTGCCCCATTGGTGCTGATGCCTCTCATGAGCCCCTGTGCTGGGTGGATGGGTCTGGGAAACTACTATTTACAATTTCCCACAATGCCTCAGGGTTTCCAATTATAGGGAATTTACATGGTGGCATTTTCTTGTGGCATTGTGGATGAGTAAAATGGCGGCCCTCCAAGTTCTATACTGCAAGGCAATGTGAGAAATTCAAAATGGCAGCTTACATGCCGGCTGGTCTCCTCCATTTTGGAGGCAATTTTCCAAGTGGCATGAAGATGATGGGGTTTGTCTGTCCTAATCCCTTTTGGTCTGTAGGACAAATGGCACAGTTATGAATCCTGTCCCAAGTTTTTGGAAAGAGAAAAACTATTTGTTTCAATCTTTTTTCAAGAGAAAAGACTCCTTCCACATATCTTATTAACTTTGTTGCCTCCCACAGTTTGTAAAGACAAATGCAATGGCATAAGAAAAACAGAATAAAGACTTTTGGAAATGCAGCTAATATAAAGTGGTTGAGGGCAGAAGCTAGCAAACTCATATAAAGAAAATGACTGCTAATATACAGATATTTCATCATCTTCCTGCATATTATATATACTTTTAAGACATTAATCAAATGACTCACCAAACCTTAGAGGAAATATCACTAATTTTAAAGTTTTTTTTCTTTAAAGCCAGTGAAATATATCTGTTGATGAGTCATCGATATATATATGTGAATTATTGTTGCATGAGGCAATGGTAAAAAGACAGAAGGGTTTTCAAGACAAGTAATCAAAACTTCAGAAGTAACTAGATATAATTACGTCTGTGACAAATGTAGATTGCATAATACCTGGACAGCCGAAGATGTAATATTCTTGGAACTTGACTCCAGCACTTTTTTTTTGGGGGGGGGGGATAAGTTGTGCAGATATGGCAGAAAGGTTAGTCTCATGCACCTGGTTAAAATGGAAGACCACCTGGTTAAATGGAAATTATGTGCGGTGGTGGAAAAACATTTTGAGCACTTATAGAACACAGCTGGAAGCAGCACAGGTACAAACTACAGTTAATTGTCTGTGCCTGCCATTGGCTCTGGTGCCTCCTACTGTTGGCCTCCCTGCTTTCTGCTCTACCAATCCCAGTGGGCACCAGCCATCATTGTAAAACAACAACAAAAGAAGTCATAACGCATGTAGAAGTTCTTCCTCGGTCAATACATCTGAGCCATTTTAAGTTAAGTGAAAAAGAGCTTTGCTAAGCCTGGTGAAATTTGTCAGACGGGTATTACACAACCCAACAATATGACCCAATTCCATGCAGTTCTCCATGTAGAAAGAATGCTGAACACCTGCATTTTACAGGGGTTAAGTATTGCCTGCCTAAATATCTTAGTTCAGCTAGATTCTTATATTATTCTCTGCTTCTTTGGTGTCACTTAAAATAAATAAGCTTTTGCTTTTTAATCTGAGATGCTGCTTTGTTATGAAAGTTGAATAATTTAGCTGGTATTTTGTCACATTATAACTTGTCTTACCACCCAAGATGCCATAACCTGTAGTGACAGTTTAGTAAGGTGCCTCAAAAACTCCTTGCTAGTGATTTATAAATGGCAGCGTTACACATTATCTAGGTATTATTCACTAACTTTAACAAGAAGGGGGGAAAGCTCTTTTTCCTAAAAGAGTTTTTTTGTTTTGATGGAAGCCTAAACATCCAGAAATGTGCACTGGCAAAACTCTCCAATTTAGATATGCAGCTTCATTACTTTGTATCTAAACAAATTCTTGCTGTATTTTTATTAGTATATGTGCGGGCAAGATGTATGATGCCATTTTTGGGAGAAGATGAATTGCAGTGGAATGGAAACAGTGCAGCATGTGATGAATACAGGGCAGAATGAATATGGTGCCTTCTCACATCCCTAGTTGGGGACTGGTGGAGGGGGAGGAATTTTAAATTTGGGGGGGTATCATTTTATGTACAACTGTAAACTGCTCTGATGTCTTTTTTATGAATTGCAGTACACAAATATTTTTATAAATAAATATTTATGTAAATAAAATGAATAGAGTTTCCCTTTGGTTTTACTTCTGGATGTGATCCAGAATGTATGGCCAGGGAATGACAGATGCCTGCAACCAGATGTAATGAAGCATGGTAACATTTCTGTCTAATCCACTTATCTCACTGCTGCCACATAAACCAAAACAAATGGGCAATGTGGAGGCAGAGTATAGCTATAATGACTAGTGGCCATTGATAGCCCTCTACTCCATGAATGTGTGCCCAATCCTCTTTTAAAATCGCCTAGGTTGGTGGCCATCGCTGTGTCCTGTGGGAGTGAGTTCCATAGTTTAACAATTTGCTCTGCGTGAAGAAGGAGGGCTTCCTTTTCTCTGTCCTGAATCTTGGATATTCATGAGTTCTGAAAGGGGAAAACCTTTCTCTGTCCACTCTCTCCATGCCATGCATAATTTTGTAAATTTCTATAAGTTCAAAGTTCCCTCTAGTGCAATATTCTGGTTCCTACAGAGGCCAAAGAGATTCCTCTGGGTAGCACATGAAACAGTAGTCGTGCCCCATTGCTCCCCAGCAACTGTTAGTGAGAAGCACACAGCTTCTGGAGACTCAAGGATACACATGGCCAGCATGATAAGTAGCCACTGGCAGACTGTTTTCCTCAGTGAATTTGTCTCAAACCCCTTTAGAGCCATCTAAACGCATGATCATGACCACACCTTTTGTGGTGGGGAACGCCGTAAATTAAGCTTTTAAAATTGGAGCAATGGCGGTCTTAATTAAAGAGCTGCCAAACGGAAGAAACAGATAGAGACCATAAATATCATTTTTAAGTATTAGAACAATAACATTAAGACTAGCTATCAATACAGAATAAATGGTTGTTGTCCGATAGTATTCAGTTCAATGGGAGTTTAGCCATTGATTTGAAGAGGTCGCAGAATATGCTCAGTTATCGTAACACAGGATTTATTTGTGTTGGAAAAGAACGCGGACAGAGGTTTAGCAGCTCAGGAGCATGATCCTTAGCATTTTAGACTGCGGCCCTGATCCTTGGCCAGCCAGTGGCAGGGCTCCCTCCTGCTGCTGGCAAAATTTGGTGTCATGGTTGCCTTCTGCCATTTCCTTGCCCCAGAATTTCTGGAGGTCATTTATGTGCAGCGCTTGAAAAAGCAGAAGAACAGGAGGCTGTCTTCTGCAGAGTCAGGCCCACGGTCCATCTAGCAGCAGCTCTCTTGGGTTTCAGAAAGGGAGTCTTTCCCTGCCTGACCAGCAGGTGCCATCAGGGACTGAACCTGGGACCTTCTGCACAGAAGCAGGTCCCCTGCCACTGAGCTACTCATTTCAAGAGGACGCATGTTTCCACATTCTCCAGATTGCATCAAGCAGCATTGAATGAAAAATATGTCCTTTGCATCTGTTTTGCGGAGCGCTCGGAAAATAAAAAAAAAAGCCTCCCCTTATATTGTTATGCCAGAGGGAGTCTAATGAAAGTGAACATGGCACAGCTTCCTGGAAAGGAAGACCCTGCCTCCCTTTAAACATGTAAGGCCACCACCTCTTGAACCCTCCCTCCTTTCATCCCTTGTAAGGCAAGAGAGATGATAAGAAGTCATGTGGGCTTTCTCCCCCTGCCAGCAGCTCCAACAGCTGTGAAGCCCTCTTTCAGCACAATTCATAAAAAAAAGAAAAGACGACGTGTTGGAATTTTTTTTTTTTTTTTTGCCCGTGGCGGAACGGCGTACAATTTCTGGCCCTTCAGGCTAAAACAATAAAATGCAAAGAGGAAAATGTGAGAGGGGGGTTTCTTCCTCCGCCCCCCACTCCTTTAAACTTCCCACAACAACCTCAGCAAAACCACATGACTTGTCTTGTACTATCTCCCTGGTGTTTTCAGTGCTACTTTGGCAGGAAATCAGAATTACTGTTATATAAATTCCATCTGATGCCAGCGCTACCATCTGTGAGTAAAACTGTTTCACCTACGTCTGCCGGCAAAGCCACTCTCTTAGAGACGAGGGAGAAAGCCGGGGGAGGGAGGGAGAGAGGGAGGGGGGAATTTTGATTAATTTGCAGAATGCTTGTGATTTGCTCATATATTATTATAACTGCTCATCACCACATGACAAATTCCCAGCACTCTGCACAGGATCCCGTTCGGTTTCAGCAGTTCCTTTGTATCGGCACCTGACAGACTGCGGAGCCTCTAATGACTTTCAGATGCTTACAAACAGTAATTCTATCTTCAGAATAAGAAAGGGGGGGAGGAACAGTGGAAAGAAGAAAGGGGGAAAAAGAGTTGAGTTAGTTTGTCTCATTTCCTTCCTCTATATCAGTGCAATTTAACTCTCAAGGGCAGTGTTGATCTCCAAATCATAACAATTCAATAATAATAATAATAATAATAATAATAATAATAAAATAACATTAGTAGAAAATGTTAAATAATAATAGTAAATAATAATATTAATTAATGCCCAGCGTATCAAAATAAGATAAATGATTACTCAGGAATCTGGCCACCTAAAAAAAGCCATTTGCTGGGACAATTTTTCAAAGCTCCCTAATTTTATTTATTTGCCCCGTTTGGATATTCCTGATAACCTTCATGCATTTCTAGTGAACACATCTGCTTTTTAACTGCAGATGATTCTGCCCCCCTTCCTTTCAAGCTATGATTATGCTTTCTGAACCACTGTCTGTGTGCTTGATTGCCTGTTTTAGATTAGAGATTTTAGCAAGGAAACAAAGACTTCAGAATGCACATCAGTCGTACATATGAGAAACCACAGAAGGAATAAGCAGTAAAATGTGATGCACCATCTGTCCGCAAACAATAACCTGCATGTTCTGAAGGCTTACAAATTATTTAGTGCACAACCTTGCCGAATTATTGGCCCCTTAAATAGAGCAATAGGCTGGGAGTGAGAACCTCTTTGATGCTCCCCCCCCCCGGCCTGTGTATTTGGCTTTGGTTTGCTCCAAACGCCAAACTCATCCTCAATTGATTGCTAACAGTGGAGGTATTTCCCAATGACGATTGGAGCAGGTTGATTTTCATTAACTAGGTCTCTGTAGGGTTTTGTGGCACGGATTTGAACAGTGGGGTATATATTGCTTCTCTAGCCATAGTATGCTTCAAATATCATGTTAATCAAAAGATGGCCTCAAATAGCGGCCACTTGAGAGGTAGACTTCCAAGGGCCAAATTCTGCCTCAAACTGGGATAAGCTATCGATTTCAACTTCAAACCCTAAAGAAGAACTTCTTAGAGATATTTGGAAGTTACAGGCTATGCTCTTTTTAAGGACAATAAAACCTATTGTAGCTTTCACTATATAAAGTTGTCAAAAAATGAAATGATTTTTTAAAAATCAGTTTACAGGAACTCTGTAAATTGGCATTTTTTAATTTTAATTTTATACTGCCTTAAATTTCAGGATCTTCACCCCATCTAGTTGGCCTCTGTTTCAGAACTTTACAGTAACCTTCAGCATTTTTTCTTCAGAGATGGATGCAGCCATATGTCTAATAGCATGATTTTATTTATTTATTGTTACTTTTGCATTTATCCTGAAGTAAAGAGAAGGTTTCTTGGTGACTAGAATCTCAGTATCTATGGCACTTTTGAGACAAATCTGCCACTGCATTGGCAAATTAATTTATCAGCAATTATAAAAGCAGACAAATGTGTAAGGCAATTTTCTGAAGAGTAGGACCAGGACTTTACTTTACCATGCATACACTGCTTTAAATTTCCCCCTTGTGTGAAGATAAAGGATATAAGAAGAGTCCATCTGGGTAATGCAAAAGGCCTACCAAGTTCAACCTTGTCCTGCTTCTCACAGTGGCCAACCAGATGCCTTCAATAATCTCGCAAGGAGGGAGTGAAAACCACAGCCCTTTACTGCTCTTGCACAAGGCGCCCCAGAGCTAGAAACATTAGAATCTTTCTACCCAAGGGTGCCAACTTAAATAAAATATTGAGGGGGGCAGGTAAGCCCCACTCCACATAATCAATCACATGATACAGCAGACAGACACCATTTGAATGGCAATGCCCATCAACCTTTTGAGGGGCGACTCTTCAAATAGTTTGGGGGGGGCGAAGGGACCTTGACCCCTAGGAGTTGGCTCCTATGTCTCGCTTGCTTGTCATTACCCAGGCTGTAGCTGTCACAAACAACTAAATAAATCTGAACTCACTTTTCTCCCTGTTCTTTCCTGACAATGGTAATACTTCTATTTACACTGGACATCCCCTTCAACCAGTTGACTGTGCAGCATCATTCATGAAAGATTCTGAGTTCCATGGAATGGAAGATATGCCTTGCATTGCAACACTGAGCCTCCTCAACCGCTCCAGGACTCAATATTATCAATGGAAGAGAAGCCTTAGAGAGATGCTTGAGCCTACGTATATTTTGAGCCAATAAACCACATTACAGATGCCACAGTTAAGCCGTGTGCCTATTATGCCTTGTTACTGTTTCCTTTTGCTTTAACCTCAAGAACGTCAAAGACAAACTCTTCCACACTGTGCAGAAAGTGGAACGAAAACAGACCTGATCAGGGAGACAGGAAAATCTTTCAAAATAGCACCTTGTTTAGGATCAAACCACCTCACAAAGCAGGAAACTCAGCTTCAACTTGTACACTGCACTTCCTTTTCAGAAAACTTCTGTGCAGCTTAAAGTGTTGTTTCCTGCTTTTCAAGTGCTACTTGACTGCAGTCTTGTATTTTGGACCTTCCAGATTAAATTCACAGTTGTTGACTAAATCTCTCGGAAACAAGAATTGTCACCAAGTCCACTCAAAGTGAAATATCGAAGCAAACTGAAAGTAGGGGAATCCTGATTTTTTATTCTTGAAATTAAAAGTGTTATAGTAAGACTAGAAATACTTCTCAGTAGGGAAAAGGGGGTGTTCTCTAGATGCTTGACTAAAGCAACAATTTTGGGGGGTGTTGAGACAAACAAAAAGAAATCTGTTGAATTAGTACAATTTCCCAAGGATTCCTTGTTTGTGAAAGCAGACAGGATATAAGTCCTGCTCAGTAGAGAGACATCCCCTTCCCTGAGCTAGAAATTGGTGAAATTTTTTGTTTGGTTTACTTGGGTCTACCTAACTCACGCTTCCGGAAACAATTAAACCAAAACACACAGCTACCCTTCAGAATTTGCACTTCTCCAAATTTTGGGGTGCCGTTTTCTGACCAACGATGTTCCTAAATATGCATACATTGGTGAAAATAACTTTTAAAATGGGGGATTAGGAAAAATGTGTATCTATTAGGCAATGCCGCATACAAAATTGTGTGCGTCAGGAGAAACGGGCAGTAAAAGAATTACAAATTTTTGTTAGAACTTACAAAAAACTAATTTGGATATATGGGAAACAGAGAGACATCTAAATTTTCAGATTTGCCCATCTGAGTCCACCTGTTCTTACTCAGAGCCTAAGTCACACACTGGTAGCCACATCAGTGTTTTTTTAAAAACCAATTCCTAGGTGCGAATTCTGATTAGTACTATAGCTAGTGGGGAGGGGAGGTTTAAGCTTCCCCTCTCTAGCTGTGATTGCAATAAAAAAATGGCTCTTCTGCACTGTAATTACCAATAGAGAAAAGCTCTCACTGAAGCCAGTGGGAGTTCTTCCCACACGAATGGCAGTGGAGGGATGGTTTCAGTTTGGGACCACAGCTTGGGAGGGAAAGTTAAAGCTCCCCCAATCCATGCACGGTGATCCTGACATAAATTCTTCCCATGCTAACATTTGAGAAACAAATAAAGAAATCCCCTGGCAAGGCAGATAGCCATGCAATTAGCGTAACATGTAGTTAGGCTCTTAGATACAACCCACCAGCCTCATTAGTATAGGTGCTTTCTTTCAAGTACCTTGCTGTATCATCAAATCCGACCACTAGCTTGGTTTAAAAAAAGACCACAGAGAAAGAAGTCAGAGGTAATTGGGCTCAATTAATTTCAACATAAGTCTCTGAAGCCGTTCTGAACCCCCCCCCCCCAAAAAAAAAGAGAGAGAGAGAAGATACAATAATGAAGTGGAAACGTGCCACTCCAATGTAGTGTGAAGGTCACATTTAAAATAATAATAAAATACGTGTGAAAGCCACACTGCAAGAATGTCTCTGCCAAAATGTTTGTGCCCCACAAGCGATATAGCTGTCTCATCTTGTAGGCGCTAGATAAGAGCTGTCTAAGCAGCAGTCCTACAAGATCTTGCCCAGCGTTTTCCAACAATCCAAACTTGAATAACAATGGCAAATTCAGCCTTTGGAAGCAGCCATAGTTTCTATGCATGGTCGGTGTTTACCTTCACATAACTTTATACACAAGTTTGTAGTAAAGTTTCATTAACTTAGGACCCATCTGCACTATACATTTCAAGCACTATGAGACCACTTTGTCTTTCCCCAAAGAATCCTGGGAAATGTAGTTTGTTAAGGGTGCTGACAGTTGTTAGGAGACTTTGGGCTCTCAAATTTTTATGGTGCCCTATGCAACACTAAAATTCGGTGTGCCCCCTACCTCTTGCTCTCGGTTCTACAGCATTGTTGTGGCGCCCCCTGCAGCGCAGCACCCAGTGTGACTGCACCAGTCACGCTACTCTGAAACTGCTCCTCGGAGACGCTTATCCCCCTCACAGAACTACGATTCCCAAAGTGCTTTAAACATCAGTACCTCTTCCCAACAGACTCTTTTTGCCAGACCTGTGCTGTGGGACTGGATGCCTAGCACTGGACTACTTGAAGATCCTGGAAGGAACATAAGACAACGAGAAAAGCTTTCTGGATCAGGCCAATGGCCCATCTAGCACAGCACCCTGTTCTCCCAGGGGCCACCCGGGTGCCTGTGGGAAACCTACAATCAGGACTCCAGCACAAGAGCCCTCTCCCCTCCTGCACTTCCCAGCGTGCCGACTTTATTCTGCCCACATGCCCTATGACAAAATTTATGCAATTCCATTAACTTCAGTTAAGGATGTAAAAGGTAAAGGTAAAGGGACCCCTGACCATTAGGTCCAGTCGTTACCAACTCTGGGGTTGCGGCGCTCATCTCGCTTTAGTGGCTGAGGGAGCCGGCGTACAGCTTCTGGGTCATGTGGCCAGCATGACTAAGCCGCTTCTGGAGAACCAGAGCAGTGCACAGAAACACCGTTTACCTTCCCACTGGAGCGGTACCTATTTATCTACTTGCACTTTGACGTGCTTTCGAACTGCTAGGTTGCAGGAGCAGGGACCGAGCAACGGGAGCTCACCCCGTCGCGGGGATTCAAACTGCCGCCCTTCTGATCGGCAAGACCTAGGCTCCGTGGTTTAACCCACAGCACCACCTGCGTCCCTTCAGTTAAGGATGTATGAAGTAGCAAAAAGCAACTTTTGAAAACAGTAGAAAATATTAGCAAGAAATGGGCTTCACTACTGCACTCCCCACCCACTTTTGCACGGTGAATTTTATCTCACCCAGTTTGTATTTCTAGCATCCAGGTGCTTTTCTTCATGCAAAGCTGTTCCTGATACTCTTTCAACGTTAGAAGTGCAAAGGAAACGATCCTTCTGGATCAGATCAAGTTCTGACTGGTCCAGCACGATCTGTTTTCTACTGCAGTCAGCCAGATGCCTCTGGGAGCTTACAGGCAGGATCCTGGTGAATAAAGATGGCCTTCTGCTGTGGCTTATAGCACATGGTAGTCAGAGATACAGTGCTTCTGGACATGGAGGCTTTGACAATCCTGCCAGCATTTGCCGGCAAATCTAATTGATTTCAGCAGGAGTTTTTCAGGTGTGTAGCCAAATGCAGGATTATAGCCAGCAAGGAAGGCAACTATTTCATTTGTTTTCTAACAAATAGCAAATGTAAATGACAGCAGGTTGTTTCAGGCCTTATGTAGGTGGGTTTATTGAATGGATTATTAGTGAGGAATAATGGTCCAGAAGTTGCTATAAAGGAACTGAGATCCTTTGCAGAGGCGTAAGTTGCTGCTGCGGTTGCTTTTAATCCTCTGTGTATCCCACAACGGCTTTTAGCTGCATCCCTCATCAATGCCTTTTTTAAAAAAAAACAAAACAAAAAACAGTAGTTTGATTTGTTTATGAACTAGTGTGTCCTTATTTCCATGAGATACAGACATTGACAGCAAATAGACCTTTTCTAATTGAACTGATAGGCTGAAAGTGAACATGTCCTTGAATCTACACTGAAAGATAGACAGCGATTATTTATAATAGGGGATGCACCAACTGCAATACCATTTGTACAGCAAGGACTTTATCATAAGTCTCGTGT